>NC_092333.1:342925000-343262500 GCF_046630445.1 Rutidosis leptorrhynchoides
ATTCCTTCGGATTTGATCCTACGGTTTTCTCTAGAATTCTCTTTAATGCTCGGTTCGTATTCTCAACTTGTCCACTTGTTTGTGGATGATATGCGGTGAAGATTTTATGAGTTACTCCATATCTTTTAAGAACTTTCTCAAGTTGATTATTACAGAAATGAGTACCCCGATCACTTATTAAAGCTTTCGGTGTTCCAAACCTTGTAAAAAGACGTTTTAAAAAGTTGACTACAACTCGTGCATCGTTAGTTGGTAGAGCTTGTGCTTCCGCCCATTTAGATACATAATCAATGGCTACGAGTATATATAAATTATTATGAGATTTTGGAAATGGACCCATAAAGTCAATACCCCAAATGTCAAATACTTCACATACTTGGATGACATTTTGTGGCATTTCATCACGTTGACTTATTTTTCCGGCCCTTTGACAAGCATCACAGGATTTGCAAAGAAGGTGTGCGTCTTTGTAAATTGTAGGCCAATAGAATCCAGCTTCATAAACTTTTCTTGCTGTTAGTTGAGGCCCATAATGCCCTCCTATTGGTCCTGTGTGACAATGGTTTAAAATTTTACTAGCTTCATCTCCAAATACACATCGGCGTATTATTCCATCGGGACAACTTTTAAACAGATGTGGATCTTCCCAGAAATAGTGTTTTATATCACTGAAGAATTTCTTTCGTCTTTGGTACGATAATCCTTTTTCAAGGAATCCACAAACTAAGTAGTTTGCATAGTCTGCAAACCATGGGATTTCTTTATAATCTATCTTCAATAGATATTCATCAGGAAAGTTGTCTTGTATGGCTGATTCATTCAGAACTTCTAATTCGGGATTTTCAAGACGAGAAAGATGATCAGCGGCGAGATTTTCTGCTCCTCTTTTATCTCGGATTTCAATATCAAACTCATGTAAGAGTAAGATCCAACGGATTAATCTTGGTTTAGTATCTTGTTTTGAAAATAAGTATCTAAGAGCAGAATGGTCGGTATAGACCACCGTTTTTGCTAGAACGAGATATGCTCGAAATTTTTCAAAAGCAAAGACAATAGCAAGGAGTTCTTTTTCAGTAGTTGTATAGTTCGTTTGTGCTCCTTGTAATGTCTTACTAGCATAATATATAGGTTGAAATCGTTTTTCAATCCTTTGTCCTAAAACGGCTCCCATTGCAAAATCACTTGCATCGCACATTAGTTCAAATGGTAGATTCCAATTTGGTGTTATCATGATCGGCGCATTAGTGAGTTTTTCTTTAAGAATATTAAAAGATTTGATACACTCATCCGAAAAGATGAATGGAGCATCCTTTTCTAGGAGTTTATTCATAGGAGTGGCAATTTTAGAAAAATCTTTTATGAAACGTCGGTAAAAACCGGCATGCCCTAGAAAACTCCTAACTCCTCTAACATTTGTGGGATGTGGAAGTTTAGCAATTACATCTACTTTAGCTCTATCCACTTCAATTCCTTCTTTTGAAATTTTATGTCCAAGAACGATGCCTTCTTTAACCATGAAATGGCATTTCTCCCAATTAAGTACTAGATTTGATTGTTCGCATCTAATTAGCATTCGTTCCAGATTAACTAGACATGATTTAAATGTATCACCGAAGACTGAAAAGTCATCCATGAATACTTCCATGCATTCTTCTATCATGTCGTGAAAAATCGCCATCATACACCTTTGAAAGGTTGCAGGGGCGTTACAAAGTCCAAATGGCATGCGTTTGTAAGCAAAAGTACCATAAGGGCACGTGAATGTGGTTTTCTCTTGGTCTTCGGGTGCTATTGGAATTTGAAAATATCCGGAAAATCCATCTAGAAAGCAATAGTAACTATTTCCGGCTAATCTTTCCAACATTTGATCTATGAAAGGTAAGGGAAAGTGATCTTTTCTGGTGGCGTCATTTAATTTTCTATAATCAATACATACACGCCATCCTGTTACAGTCCTAGTAGGAATAAGCTCATTTTTCTCATTTGTAATGACAGTCATGCCACCCTTCTTAGGTACGCATTGAACTGGGCTTACCCATGGACTATCAGAAATTGGATATATCAAACCTGCATCTAGCAGTTTAATAATCTCTTTCTTAACTACATCTTGCATATTAGGATTTAGTCTTCGTTGGCGTTGCACATACGTTTTATGACCTTCTTCCATAAGGATTTTATGTGTGCAATACGAAGGACTTATTCCTTTAATATCATGAATCTTCCATGCAATGGCTGGTTTATGAGCTTTCAACACAGAAATGAGTTGTGATTTCTCATTTTCAGTAAGAGAAGACGATATTATTACAGGTAATTCAGATTCACCATGTAAATAAGCGTATTCCAAATGGTTTGGAAGTGGCTTTAACTCTAATTTTGGAGGTTCTTCTATCGATGATTTATATCGATATCTGTCTTCTTCTTTTAGCATTTGAAGTTCTTCTGTTGTTGGTTCATATCCATTATCCATAAGTGTAGCTAACATTTCAGCTTCATCAATTGGTTCAGTTCCTTCTCCTACAGAACATTCTCCTGTTCCTTGTAATTCTGGAAATTCTTCTAATAATTCTGCATGTGCATCTATAGTTTGAATATAATAACATGTATCATCTGCAGATTGTGGTTGTTGCATTGCTCTATCAACTGAAAAGGTAACACTCTCATCCTCTATACTTAGGGTCAGTTTCTTACCGAACACGTCTATCATTGCTTTAGCCGTGTTTAAGAATGGTCTTCCTAATATGAGAGGAACTTGAGAATCTTCTTCCATGTCCAAAACAACAAAATCTACTGGAAATACTAAAGTACCAACTTTAACTAGCATGTTCTCCATTATCCCTCTAGGATATTTTATTGATCTATCGGCTAGTTGTATGCTTATTCTGGTTGGTTTCAATTCTCCAAGGTCTAGTTTAGCGTATAGTGAATACGGCATTAGATTTATACTAGCACCTAAGTCTGCCAATGCTTCTATTGAACTAAGACTACCCAGAAAACATGGAATTGTGAAACTTCCTGGATCAGATAGTTTTTCTGGTATCTTATTCAACAGCACTGCTGAACAATTAGCATTCATAGTAACAGCCGAGAGTTCTTCCATTTTCTTTCTATTTGAGATTAGATCTTTCAAGAATTTAGCATATCTTGGCATTCCTGAAATCACATCAATGAAAGGAAGATTTACATTTATCTGTTTAAACATATCCAAAAATTTGGATTGCTCGGCTTCAAGTTTTTCTTTCTTCATTTTACTCGGGTAAGGAAGTGGTGGTTGGTATGGTTTAACATAAAGTTTATCCTTAACTGTGTTATCTTCATTAACCTTCTCAACTACCGGTTCTTTTTCCTTATCTTGATCAGGTTGTGGTTCTTGTGGAGTAGGAATAGTTTCATCAGAAGTTACAGGTATTTCATGTGGTTTAAGTGTTGTACCACTTCTTGTGGTAATGGCTTTAGCTGTTTCATTCCGGGGGTTAGCGTTTGTATCACTAGGTAGACTTCCCGGTTTTCTTTCACCTATTAACCTTGCTAGGTTACTTACTTCTTGTTCCAGATTTTAAATAGAAGCTTGTTGATTTCTAAATGCTTGAGCATTTTGTTCATTGGTTTGTTTCTGAGATGTGAAAAACTGTGTTTGAGTTTCAACTAGCTTCGTCATCATATCTTCTAAATTCGGCTTTTTATCATCGGTTTGTTGTGGTGGTTTGTTTTGAAAATTAGGTCTTTGCTGGTTGTAAGTATTATTGGATACTTGTTGATTGCTAGGACCTTGTTGGTTGTTGTATGGAACATTTCGGTTATAATTCTGGTTTTGATTGTAAATTGGTCTTGGCGGTTGATAATTATTCTGATAATTATTTCCAGGCCTTTGGTTTATGTATGAAATATTCTCTCTTTGTTCCATTGTTAATTCAACACTGAGACAATCTTTTGTCAAATGTGGTCCTCCACACTGCTCACAACTAATTCGTATTGAGTGAATATCCTTAGTCATCTTTTCCATTCGTCTTTCCACAGCATCTATCTTTGCGGAAATGGAATCTAAGTCATGGCTAGAATCGGCTCTAGCTGCTTTAGATGATCTAATGATATCTTTTTCTCGGTGCCACTCATGTGAGTGGGAAGCAGTGTTATCAATAATTTTGTAAGCATCAGTTTCGGTTTTCTTCATAATAGAACCACCAGCTGCTATATCTATGTCTTTTCTTGTAGTGATGTCGCATCCTTGGTAGAATATTTGTACTATTTGACAGGTGTCTAAACCATGTTGCGGACATCCTCTTAACAACTTTCCATATCTTGTCCACGCCTCATATAGAGTTTCATTTGGCTTCTGTGTGAACGTAACAATTTCTGCTTGAAGTCTTACGGCTTTAGATGCAGGAAAGAATTGTTTAAGAAATTTGTCAACTAAAACGTCCCATGTATCAATCGCCCCTTCAGGTAACGATTCCAACCAATCTTTGGCTTCTCCCTTTAAAGTCCAGGGAAATAACATGAGATATATCTGTTCATCCTCCACTTCTCGGATTTTAAATAGTGTGCAGATCCTATTAAAGGTACGTAGATGTTCATTTGGATCTTCCTTCGGCGCACCACTAAATTGGCATTGATTAGTCACCATGTGTAGAATTTGTCCTTTGATTTCATAATCTGGCGCATTAATGTCTGGATGAGTAATTGCGTGACCTTGGCCAGTGCGTTTAGCTCTCATTCGGTCTTCCATACTTAAAGGTTCCAGATTCTCCATAATTGAATTTGTTGAATCGGTATCACTAGATGATTCTGATTTAATGGTTCGTTCCTCAACAATATCTGTTTGAATGATTGGTGGCTCCGGAGGAAAGTTTAATGGTTCAGGATCTACGAACCGTTCCTGAATATTCTCCGGATTCTCAATTGTGATGTTGGGTTCAAAAAATGGATTATCGGAAATTTGAATTGAAGTACTTGGTTGACTGGATGACGATTCTAAAGAAAAATCAACGGCGGTTATATTTGCTAAATGTCTTGATCTAGTTACAGGTGGTGAACGTACAAAAGGTGATGAACGTCTTGCTCGGTGCATTCACTGAATATCCTATTAGTTTTTAAAAGAAGAAAGAAAAATTATAATAAGTTATCCAATCAATAGACTTTTCTGATTTTGCCCACGTTTCGAATAGCCAAAAGATGCAGCAGAGGGGCAGGATTCGTTTGGTCTCAATATAATTGAGGACTGTTTGGCTCCAATAACCCGGTCCACGTACAAATCCAACTATTACTACGAACCAGAAAATTTTGATGTCTATCAATTTAACCACTTAAAATAAATTTTCGTAATTTTAAGAAATTTAGATAAGAAGTAGAATAAAAATCTATGTCCTAAAACTAGAATGGCGAGAAATAAGAGAGAAAAAGAGTTCGTCGCAAAAGGTCGAAAAAGAAAAAATGGTTGAAAAATAAAAGGTGACGGAAAAATTAAAGAAACTTATAAAAACTTAAAAATACTTGACTAACCTAACCTTATTACTACAACTAACTTAAAATTATAATCGCAAATTGAAATTACTAATTGGAATGATAATTGATACATAGTAAAAGGTGTCTAAAAATATTAAAGCTTACAAGGAAAAACTAAATCCCAAATGGAAATAACTTAAAAAGAAACTAAAACTTAAAAAGGCGTCGCAAAATTCTAAAGCACCTAAATCTTAGTCTAAAGAAAAAGCACTTAAAGAATTCTACGGCAAAGCCTAAAAATCTAGGAGTAAAAATAACTATAGCAAAAACTAAGTTTTAAAATTAAATATGAGCTAAAAATACAAATATTATGCTACAACGATTAAAAAGGGACAAAATATAAAAATATACAAAAAGTTGTAAAAAGTACAATTTTTATAAAAATATTATTTTTATATTATTTATTTAATAAAACTACTAATTTTATAATTTAATTAAACTTATTTAAACTAAAATATAAATTAAATAAAACTTAAATTAAAATAAAACTTAATTATAATATTAATTAGGGTTAATAATAATAATAATAATTAATAATCCGTAATAAATGCTGAATTAGGGCTTCTGTCCGTGCGTCAGGTACCCTCCGCGAGTCGCGGTAATTATTGCATCAAACCCCGCGAGTCGCGGGGTTCAAAAATTCAGATGACAGCTTTAAATTCGACGCGTTTTTTTCATTTATTTTTTTTTTTCTGTTTTTGATTTTTTCTATAAATAAAAGATAGTTAATAAAACTTATATTTTTATAAACTAAAATAAAAATAATGAAACTTATAAAACTTAAATATTTAACAAAATCTTAAAAATGCTTATATTTTTGTTTTTCTTTTTATATTTTTGAATATTTAAAACGTATTTTTACAAAAACGAATTTTTAATAAAAGTAAACTAAAAATCTTTTTTTTTTTTTATATTAGCGTTGCGCTTCCGGCGTTTAAGATAAGATTCCCCGGCAGCGGTGCCAAAAATACTTGATGTTATGCGAGGTGTATACGAAATAGTTTATATTTTACTAGGAAAAACTATTAAATACGATACAATTTTACACAAGATATTTATTTATTTATAGAATGGATATACTTAAACCTTGCTACAACACTTATAGGCAGTGTACCTAATCGTACAGTAGTGTAGTTTTTAGTAAGTCCGGTTCGTTCCACAAGGAAATCTTTAAACAAAGCTCAACGCTATATTAGTTTACTTTTATAAAAATACAAATATATATATAAGTAATATTATTATTATAAAGGGGGGTTTTTACCGTTTAATGACCGGTTTGTCGATTTTAAGACTTTAGTCGCAGTTAAAACCTAATGTAAAATATTAAATAAATAAAAGACTTAATTTAAAGCGTAAAGTAAATAACGATAATGAAATTGCGAATAATAAAAGTGCGATAAAATAAAATTGCGATAATTAAAAAGTACGATAATTAAAAGTGCGATTAAATAACAATAAATAAAAGTGCGATAATTAGAAGTGCAATTAAATATAAAATAAAGGAAATTAAATATGAAATAAAAGAATTATTCTTATTTAAACTTCCGTAATCATGATGTTTGACGTGTTGATTTTAGTTTTATGCCCATGGGTTAATTGTCCTTTGTCCTGGATTATTTAATATGTCCGTCTGGTTTTTGTCCATAACAGTCCATCAGTCATAAATATAAATTGCGAGTGTCCTCGTCAAATTATTATTATACCCGAAGTTAAATCTTCCAACTAATTGGGGATTCGAATTGTAACAAGGTTTTAATACTTTGTTTAATGAATACACCAGGTTATCGACTGCGTGTAAACCAAGGTTTTACTACTTTGTTAACAATTACACCAATTACCCTTGAATGTAATTTCACCCCTGTTTTAATTATTCTAGTGGCTATTAATCCATTCTCGTGTCCGGTTAAATGAACGATTATTCGTACATATAAATACCCCGCCCATCGTGTCCGATCGAGTGTATATGGTAATTTATAGGGACGCCCAATTGTAAATCTTTATATTAACATTAACAAACTTTCATTTAGTTAAACAAATATAAAGCCCATTAATAGCCCATAGTCTAATTTCCACAAGTGTCGTTCTTTTGTCCAAACCCCAATTATGGTACAAAGCCCAATTACCCAATTTTAGTAATTAGCCCAACATCATGATTACTTCGTTTTAAATAAGCATAATAATAACTTAGCTACGAGACATTAATATAAAAAGGTTGAACATAACTTACAATGATTAAAAATAGCGTAGCGTTACACGGACAGAATTTCGACTTACACCCTTACAACATTCGCTAACATACCCTTATTATTAGAATTAAAATTAAACTTAAAATATAAATTATATATATATATATATAAATTTTACGTATGATAAGAGAAGAAAAAGATATGAATTTTGATCAGAATTCGGTTGGCTTTATAGGGATTTTCGATTTTTGGGGCTCCGCGACACGCGGCAAAAGCCTCTTCAAACTCCGCGAGTCGCGGAGGATGAATTTACAGCTCACACCCTTGGAGTCTTTCTCTGCCGACGGTTTTATAATATATATATAATATATATATAATTAATATAATTAATTATATATTATATTATATTTATATGCATAGTTAATTTGTAATTTTTAGTCCGTTGCGTCGAGCGTTGAGAGTTGACTCTGGTCCCGGTTCCGAATTTTCGAACGTCCTTGCGTACAATTTTATATTTTGTACTTTGCGTTTTGAATCTTGTACTCTTGTAATTTCGAGACGTTTCTTATCAATAATTGGAACCTTTTTGATTGTCTTTTGTACTTTTGAGCTTTTTGGTCGTTTGCGTATTCAATTCGTCGAATCTGTCTTTTGTCTTCACCTTTTATTATTTAAACGAATATCACTTGTAAATAGAACAATTGCAACTAAAAGCTTGTCTTTCTTGAGGAATAATGTTATGAAATATATGTTCGTTTTTAGCATTATCAGTCGGATTAAGGGGTTCAGCCCTTTCGTACGCACCATTAAATGGTTTCTCCCATCCTGACCGGCGACGCCAGCCGGAAACTGCCTTCTCTGCCTCATTAACAATGACTGAATTTTTGCTACCGGGGTGTGCCGACAGGGAGAAGAAGGTTAGCCTCTTGAGAACATATACACGTTTTTCCTCCATGACGTTTGGTGTCCTCCATGATTCGACATATTGCCTATCTCGAGTGCCTTCATTCCCGGGAAAAGGATGTCGGGTGGATTGAACCGTTGCCACGCCTTGTTGGGTTGGTAGCTTGAGTATACCATGAGCGGTAGACTTTATTGCACCGAACTTCCTGAAGAATTGTCTTCCTAGTATCACGTTTGTAGCAGTCACAGATTTAACGACATAAAAGTTGATGACTTCGCTACGGAGGTAGGGTTGAGTACCCACCGTGACTGTTACCTTGAGCCTACCTATGGGTTCTTCAGTGAAACCCTTGAATCCAGAAATGACGGCATTAGATTGTCTCATCATCCTTCCGACACACTTTGGGAGCCGGGAAAGGCAATGAGCATATAAGACCTCAACTTCACTTCCCGTGTCGGTGTACATTTCGATGACCGGGAACCCATCTATTAGGTCGGTAATGACTACCGGTTCATCCCAAGAGTATTGTGGCGGTAGTCCCGGGAATGTGATGGCAGCATCTTTCCAGGAGCTATGCGGGACAAACTCGTCCTTCTCGACATTGATCATGTTATTGACAACTTTATCTTTTGCCTTCTCGTGCTTCTTGCCGTCTTCCTTTTGCCAACTGAATGTTTTGCTGGGGTCAGCCTTTTTGAACTTTCTACCTGACAACAAGTGATTAAGTTCGCCTGCCTTGATTTTGGCAATGATTTCACGTATAAGCGCTTTGCATTCATCGGTATCATGACCATTGTCTTCGTGGAATTCACAGTATTTGTCTGACTTTTGACCGTCCCATTTTTCTAGTGGTACCGGAGGGGTAAACTTTGCCTTCACAGGTTCCGTTAACAGTATCTCCCTTGGGATTTTGGAAAGGCTGTCGATTAGGGACCCTTTATCATATGGTTTCCGGCTGCTCTTGTCATGCGTATGGTTATCATGGCTTTTGCTGTGGCTGTTGTGGCTTTTGTGGTAACTTTCACTGCATCTGCTGCTGTTATGACGGTGCCTGCTGTCGCCTCTCCTTTCCTCTTCTCTTTTCTTCTCGTCCCGGTGATACCCAGCCTGTCTTTCCCTTCCAGAGTGTTGGTATTGCCTTGCTACCATCACGGCATCTGCAAAATGTACCCAGGATGTTCCACCGGAGTTCAGAAACGAGCGATGGGTGTGCATTTTTGTCCAGGCATGTTATGAATCCGAAAATCTGATGTGTTTTCGGGAGCCCTGGGATTTTTTGACACTCCAGCATATACCTTATGATGAAACTTTTCCAGCATTCGTATTTCATGAGCATACAGGTGTGTATACGTGTGTCGGCGGAGGTTCTGATATAGCATGAGAAACTTTTCCCGCAAGTCTGCGAAGCTTGTGACTCCATTTGGTGGTAATTTGGCGAACCATTCCCTGGCAGCAGACTGTAGGACAGTCGGAAAGAGATGACACGCCACCTCATCACTCCAATGTTGGGTTTTCATGGCACCCTCAAAGATTTGCAGGAAATCATTCGGGTCAGTAGTGCCATTGTACACCCCCAAAGTGAACGGTATGATGATGTTAGCAGGGAGTATACAGCCGGCGATCCGTTCGCATAGATTTTGGCTAGTAGCCGACATCTTAACCGGTCGCTTTGCTTTATTACCGGTGATTAGGGCGAACAGATTTTCAAGTGCAGTTCGCTAGACGGCGGGTTGTGACAGGGAGTGTTTATATGCCTGCGGTGCATCCTGCACAAGGAGCTCGGTTAGCCATGCATTTGCGGCGGCCTTAGTGACACCTTCGCTCCCGGCCCCGATGTTTAATAGTGGGTGGGTCTTCAGAACATCCAGAGTTTGTGATTGCTGCCTCTCTGCGAGGCTGTTGTCGCTCAGCATGGCCTTTAACTTGTCGATTACTTGTTTTTCGACGTCAGCTGAGATCATTTTGGTGATCATGTCGGTGTCGTTGTGAGGCGATCCGATGCCGCTTGAACCACCAGTTTTGAGACCAAGGGTTCCGAGCTTCAACCTATCTCCACCGGGTGGTGATCCCTCGTGTGTGTCCTCGTCGTCGTCGAAGACATTCATCTCGTCTCCCGACGCATCACCGGAGTGGATGTGAGCGATTGATTGTTTTGGAGTTTGAGGTGGCTCCACCGTTGGTGAGCTTCCTTTGTTCACAGATGGTTGAATGTCATCGTTCGTGCCTTTCTTGCTTGTCATTTCGCTATTTGTTTTCACTGTGTTGTTCGTACCTTTAGGTGGCGCCATTTGATCAAACCAAAATCGTCTCGTGTAAATAGATTTCGAGTTTGAGTGCTTGATTTGGGAAAAAGAGTGAGTCGAATGTTTTAACTCCAATAATTGTGCAAACCCCGATTTGGATTCCAAGGGTGTAAAACAATCGATTGAATTAACCTTATTCGATTGTTATCGAATAAGTTAATATCTAAGAGTGAGGATTAATTCCGACGATGATCGGAGCATTGATCGGAATAGAGTTACCGACCGGAGTAATGCTACTGTAGTTGATTTGGGCAGAGTAACATTAATGCATCCAGTATTATGTAATAAACGATCTTGTTCATGTATTTATAGATGTTAGGAGGGAATGATGACGTGGTACATGTCCCTTTCATGGTGGTAACGAACTTTGCCAATCCCGAGGGGTGACGTGGTACCTGTCCTTTTCATGGGAATAATCAAGCAGATCCTAACAAACTTTCCTAGATTCGTGGGCTGGCGTGTTGTAACACCCCGTCAAAATCCCTTTGACGGAACGTTAACTCTGGTCCCAGTGCTTGGCTTGACTTCTACGTAACGGCAACAATTTACAGCGGAAGCAATTAATACCTGAGAATAACAACATGCAAAAACAGGTCAACAAATAATGTTGGTGAATCTACAGGTTTAAAGTAATGTAACAGTATTTGAAAAACAGTTATCAGAAAAATAGTTTAGTTTCCTTGGCCACGAGATTCTATCGTTTGCATAAACCGAGCACCTGAATACTAGCAATGACCCGAGTATAGAAGCCACTATACCCACCTTACCTCGTAAAATGTTATACACTTGTTCAAATGTATTTAATGTTCAAAGTAAATGCACCACAGTTTTTATAGCGGGTGAGGTTGTCAACCTAACGGATCCGTCCATCTAAATTGTGCTTACACCGATGGTATTAAAAGTATTCAAGCTAGAGGCTTTTTGAACAAACTCATTATGCATATGTGTAGTAATCATGTCAATACAAAGTATTTGAAAACGTAAATATAACAGCATGTATTCTCATCCCTAAAAACATGTAAAAAGTGGGACTGTAGACTCACCTTTGAAATAAGCTCGGATTGAAAAGTGAACAATTAACTTGTACGGTTTATAGCCGAGTAATGCAACCTAAGTATACGTATTTAGGTTGGTCAATATATATATATATCTTAAACAAGTGTGGTTTCATAGTATACGTTGTCTTATTGCTCGACTCGACGCGTTTCAAAGTAAAAGTCAACTATATCATGCAAGTCAAACAAAGTCAACAGAAGTCAAACCGAAAGTCAAACTTGGTCAAAGTAGTCAACTAAAGTCAACATCAGTAGGTTCATGTCAAATATTGGTCAACATTTCAAACCTAAGTCAAACAATACGTTTTAGGTCATGAATGATCATTTTCACAATTTCAGTTTATCGTCATGCACAAAGTTTATGAACACGTAGCATACTTAACACATCATCTCATAGTAAAAAATTCAAGTAAATATGAAAAACTCCAGATCATAAATATACTTAAAATCAATTCCAAAAAGTCCGGCCAGGGACTCATACGACAATTAAAAGTCAGGAATCAGAAGGGATACATTTGGGGTTTGCCAAGTCAGTTTCTGATCGCGCACTGATTTCATTTTGGCTATAACCGGAGTTAGGAACATGAAATTGACACAAGACCAGTGGACATAGTTCAAAGGCAAATCAAAGTAACACATATAAAAAATCTAGCAACTTTTGCGTAGCCAATTTGTACAGTTTATTCGTGCAAGTTGAACATTCAGTTTTCAGCTCAAATCAGAATTCACATAAAGTATGGCTCTATTGTGCCCAATGCATAAGGTTTCAGAGATTGACATAAACTAACAATAAGTCACATATCATGTTAAATTTCATTTTCCAGAAGCATACATACTAATGCAATTCACATAATTCACAGAGTACAAATCCGTGAGCAAGTTACAGATTCGATTCTCATTTAGTTAGTCACCTTCGCACGCGATTATTCGAAGATCTAGATACAATTAGCCTATGATATCCACATGAAAGATGAATTAATTTTTGTCTACTTTTTAAATATGCAAAGAATTAATCACAGAAGCTAACACATTTTATCATACAAGGTTATTTTCATGCAAGTGCCGTATAAAACTACTTTTACACTAATTCAAGCATATCTTGGGCTATACATAAGCAAACGACATGATATCCTAGTCTAAATTGAGTGTTTTTAAATTATATTTCCAGTGGTATAAGTCTCACATGCCAATTCATTGTCTATAAATACCGGATTTCTGATCAAGCAACAAAAACACAACGATAATTCAAATTGACATAACTTAATCATACGGAAACGAAATCAAGCGAATCCAAAGCCTAAACTCAATAGTTTTTCGCAAGAAATCTGAATATAACATAATATCATGCATTTGAAAAACTCAAAATCACTGATCATGCAATAACAAATTTGGTTCTAAACCCTAATGCATCAAACGATCAATTTAACGATAACAATTAACATGTACGCGTATAGACTTGAGCAATTGAAAACATAACTATGAAACTTTAAAAAAAATCAGATTTTTAAGATTAGGGTTCATGTGTTTATACCTTTGATCAACAAATAAATTACACCAATGCGTAGAGGAGAACGAGAGGAACACAATTATGTAAACGATTAAGCAAATGAGCAAGCAATTGAAGGTGTTCTTGATCTTGGAAGGTGGCGATGAAGATGATGATTATAGGGGCTGTAAAATTCGTCCAAAAGAAGAGGGAGGAGCCGTGATCCTTTTTCTTTGTTTAATTTTAGGGATTAAAAGGTTTAAGGGCTTAACTAGTTGGGTTTTAACACAAACGGGCCACAAAAATAACATATAAACCATGGAGGGGTGAAGAATTTCAGCCAAGTGGACCAAAAGGGAGTCTATGGACTCTAAAATGATGCTAGATAACTTTCCGTGGGATCCCGTTAAGAGCCTTTTAGTGTCGTTAGCCGAAAACGTAACCCGAATCGCTAAATGTTAATTCTTTCGGATTCTTTAATTAAATTAAATTCTGTTAATCATAAAAGAATTCTAATTTTAATAAAATACATGGAATAATTATTTTTCTTAATAATTATTTAATTCTTTGCTAAGTGTCGTTAACCGAAACCGAAACTGGAACGTTAACCGAGCGTTTTAGCGAATTCTACGCGTTTTAAATTTATAAAACTTCTAATAAATTAAAAGTACCTTTAAAACATAATAATTATATAAAATAATTATTAAAAGTGAATTATCAATCGTTTGGTTGTTTTAAGACGTTTCTCCGGTTTTCACTAACCGTACGTTTTTCTCGCGTTTTCTAAGTTTCTCGCATACTTCTAACCAAAGTATGAAATCAAGTAATATGTACCACATGTTAGAAATAATATTCTCAAAGAAAAAGTTCTGGCGTATAAATTCGTAGAATTTAACTAACGGTCGTTAAGTATTTAACGGAAAAGTTAACGAAAAAAGTCGGGTTGTTACATTACCCACCTGTTATTGAAAATTTCGTCCTGAAATTTTAGTGATCGTCCACTAAAGTAGTTTCCTCGGGAAACAGTTGCGGATATTTCAGCATCATCTGGTCTTCACGCTCCCACGTGAACTCTGGTCCTCTTCTCGCGTTCCACCGAACTTTAACGATAGGAATTCTGCTTTGCTTCAACTGTTTGACTTCATGGCCCAAGATTTCAACAGGTTCCTCAATGAAATGAAGTTTGTCGTCGATACGTAGTTCCTCTAAAGGAATAATCAAATTATCATCGGCTAGGCACTTCTTTAGATTGGATACATAGAAAACGTCATGAATACCACTGAGTGCTTGTGGTAGTTCCAATCTGTAAGCTACCAGTCCAAATCTTTCAGTTATCTCAAATGGTCCAACATATCTAGGACTCAGTTTACCTCGTTTCCCAAATCGTACAACACCCTTCCAAGGTGATACCTTAAGCATAACCTTGTCACCAACTTGGAACTCTATGTCCTTCTGTCTAACATAGACGTAACTCTTTTGACGACTTAGAGCCGTTCTCAATCGTTCCTGAATCTGTAGGACTTTCTCAATTGTCTCCTGAATAATCTCAGGACCTGTCAATTGACTATCTCCCAATTCGCTCCAACAAACGGGAGATCTACACTTCCTTCCATACAACGCTTCGAAAGGTGCAGCTTTAATGCTTGCATGGTAGCTGTTATTGTATGAGAACTCAGCCAGTGGTAAATACTTATCCTATCTGTTTCCGAAATCAATGACACACGCTCTCAACATGTCCTCAAAAGTCTGAATAGTTCATTCGCTTTGGCCATCCGTCTGGGGGTGATATGCTGTACTCATATCTAAACGGGTCCCCATTGCTTTCTGTAATGATTGCCAAAATCCTGGAAGTAAATCTGCTGTCACGGTCAGATATAATGGATATATGCACTCCATGCCTAGAGACGACTTCCTTATTGTAGATCTGAGCCAACTTCTCCATTTTATCAGTTTCCCTTATCGGTAAGAAGTGTGCGGACTTAGTGAGATGATCCACGATAACCCAAATAGTGTCGTGACCTCCCGCCGTTCTCAGCAGTTTCGTAATGAAGTCCATGGAAATACCTTCCCACTTCCACTGGGGAATCTCTGGTTGAGTTAAAAATCCTGATGGCTTCTGATGCTCAGCCTTGACTTTAGCGCAAGTCAAGCACTTCCTGACATAGGTAGCAATGTCAGCTTTCAAATTGGCCACCAATAAAATGCCTTCAAATCTTGGTACATCTTATCTGATCCCGGATGAATTGAGTATCTTGACTTGTGTGCTTCCTCCAACACTAGTTCTCTCAATCCACCAAACTTTGGTACCCAAATTCAGTTAGCAAAGTACCGTGTTCCGTCCTCTTTGATGTTAAATTTCTTATCCATTCCTCTGAGAAATTCAACATCGACATTTTCTTGTTTCATAGCTTCTTGTTGTGCTTCGCAGATTTGTGATGTGAGATTTGTACGGACAACTATGTTAAGAGCTTTAACCCTAAGAGGTCTCTCTCGCTCTTTTCTGCTTAAAGCATCTGCCACAACATTCGCCTTGCCCGGATGGTATTGAAGTTCGCAGTTATAATCGTTAAGTAGTTCCATCCAACGTCGTTGTCTCATGTTGAGCTGTTTCTGATCGAATATGTGCTGTAAACTCTTATGGTCAGTGAAGATTGTGAACTTGGTTCCAAACAGGTAGTGTCTCCACATTTTAAGTGCAAAGACAACAGCTCCTAACTCAAGGTCGTGCGTAGTGTAGTTCTGCTCGTGAATCTTTAACTGACGCGATACATAAGCAATAACCTTGTTTCGTTACATAAGCACGCAACCCATTCCTTGACGTGAGGCATCACAATAAACAACAAAATCTTCACTTCCCTTGGGTAGAGACAATACTGGTGCAGTTGTTAACTTCTCCTTCAACAACTGAAATGCAGTCTCTTGCGGTTCTGACCACTCAAACTTCTTGCCCTTATGAGTTAATGTGGTTAATGTTCGGGCGATTTTAGATATTCCTTCAATGAATCTTCTGTAGTAACCAGCTAGACCCAAAAATTGCCTAATCTGCGTTGGCGTCTTTGGAGTTTCCCAATTCTTAACAGACTCAATCTTTGCTGGATCGACCTGTATTCCATTGGCCCTTACAACATGGCCAAGAAATTGTACTTCTGGTAACCAAAAGTCACACTTAGAGAACTTTGCATACAATTTCTCTTCTCTAAGCATAGTCAATATCGAACGTAGATGCTGCTCGTGCTCTTCTCTGTTCTTGGAGTACACCAATATGTGACGACCCGGAAATTTCCGACCAAATTTAAACTTTATCTTTATATTATTCCGACACGATAAGCAAAGTTTGTTAAGTTGAATCTCAAGGATTTTAAAATATGTTCATACATTCAATTACCCTTAGACTGTTCTCGACGATTCACGAACAATAAATTGTAAATAGATATGTATGTATATATATATATAAATGGTAATTGGAAATATAATTTGAAATATTATATATTGTAATTATTTGAATTAATTATGTAAAATAATAATAAGATATAATAATTATTATTTAAAAAGTATCTATATATATAAATAAAGTATATAGAAAATATATATAGATGTTCGAAGTTTTTTTTTAGTAAACGACGGTAGCGTTCGATTGTCATTCGATTGATAGTAATCAAGTATCGTCATTATAACTGATCATGATTAGTTCATTTTATTCTATCGATTCATGTGCAAAGAGCTTTCAAATCTAGTAATGTATGATAGATCAAAAGTTAAATAGCATACATTAATTAGTTTGTTAATTTAAAAATAAAAAAATAATAATAAAAACATATAGATCCATTTCACATACAAATATGTTAATTGGCTAATTGCACTTCTAAATGGGATACTTGAACTTCGATGCTTGTAGCTGCATGGTGGAAGGATGTAGTTTGTTACTACGAATATATATTAAAGAAATCTGAAAACCACCGCATGGTTACCGGTCATTATTTGAGTTTAATAATTGATATGATGTGTGAGTATATAAAGAAAATAATAATAATAATAATAATAATAATAATAATAAATAAAATAAAATATATGTCGACAACTACAAATAAAGATAATTCACGAATATAGTTAACTGATGTCGTAGCGTGGGGGTACGAAATAGTTTATATTTTTACTAGGAAATACTATTAAATACGTGAAATACTATATATTTTTGATACGAAAAGCGATACAAATTACACAAGTTTTAATTATTTATTTAAAAATGAGATATACCTAAACCTTGCTACAACACTATAGGCAGTGTACCTAATCGTAGAGTAGTATAGCTTTTAGTAAGTCCGGTTCGTTCCACAGGGAGCGGGCTTATTGCACACTATATTTTTAAACAACTATATTTGTACAAAATATATATAATTATATATAATAATATATAAAAGGGGGTTTACCGTTTAATGACCGGTTTGTCGATTTATATTTTAAATGAAGCGTATAGTAAATGACGATATTTAAATAACAATATAAAATAAATAACAATAATTAAAATGACAATAAATAAAAGTACGAGGAAAAATGAAATAAAATATATTATGCTTATTTAAGCTTCCGTAACCATGATGTTTGACGTTTTGATTATTTATTACCCTGGGTTAATTGTCCTTTGTCCTGAATTATTTGATAAGTCCATCTGGTTTTTGTCCATAACGGTCCATCTGTGACGCCCCGTACTAAATCATCATGTACGGACCATCAACAACATGATCATTACAAGGTTAAGTACTATATGCGTTTTCAAAACAGAGTTTGCATTCATTAATAAAAGGTGACGTCATAACTAACGTCAAATGTTTTACAATCCAAAAGCATGCTTCGCTAAGTAGAAGCAATAAATAAGTGTACGTGACCACAATGGTCGTTACAAGTCATAGTTCAAAAGTACGAATGTTTGAATGCAAAATAAAGTAGTTCATGCGATGACAACTCTAAGCAGCGGGTGTCTACAGCACGACTAGTACACAGTGGAAGCTAACCTCAAGCACCTGAGAAAAACATGCTTAAAAACGTCAACACAAAGGTTGGTGAGCTATAGTTTAAGTGTAACAGTATGTAAGGTAGGCCACGAGATTTCAGTGCTACAAAGAGCGTTTCAAAACAGTATGATAAAGTATATGTTAACCGTGGGCACTTGGTAACTAACTTAACGTTTATACCCCCTGAAAGTACACTTGGCAAGTGCGTATGTTTACGAAGTATTAAACACTCATTAAGTGCTAGCGCTACTAGCCCGAGTGGGGATGTCAAACCCTATGGATCCATATCTAAGATTCGCGTTCACGGTTCAAAAACCAATGATTAAACGTTACCGAGCTAAAGGGAATGTTTATGCTGTTGTATAACCCACACATATATAAGTTTAAGTACTCGTGCCTAGTATGTAAAACATAAAATCCGCATGTATTCTCAGTTCCCAAAATAAGTTAAAGTAAAAAGGGAATGCTATAACTCACAATGATAATGTAGTCGTAAAGTCGGTTCGGAAAAGGTGTGCAAGTAATCGGTCCGAAGGTCCTCAACCTAAGGCAAATAATACTAAGTCAGTAAATCGTCTTAATAGGTTTAAAAGTATGTAAATAAGGTCTTAAGGATCATCATCATTCATCATCAAACAAAAGGCGTAAAGTAAGTTTCGTTTATGAAAGTAGTTTACAACAAAGTCTGAATTCAGTCAGTCACCACGGCCTCTACCCTTACTGAATTAAGGTGAGGCCAGTGGACATGGCTCCATCTATGAGTCCCTTAAGTGTGGTAAAAATTCCAGAACAAACTCGTCTTCGTTTGACCGTGGCGACGGTCTAAGTGCGAGTAGGTCAGAAATTTCTGCACAACGTTAAAGGACATAGTGACGATCGGAGGGCCATAAATCCTAAACCGTAACTCGGATGAAGACGAGTATTATATGAAAAATTATCTACTCGAAAAGTTCTATCTAAAAATCAAGGTTAGAACAGCCCAGGTTTACTGGTATGTTCCAGAAACATCAGGTCAGAAAGTTTTGGACAGAAACAGTAAGTTTAAAAGGGTTCCGGTGGTCTTGGTGTTTGATGTTCATCATGGTTCTCATCCTTGATGCATATAGCTTCAAGTGTACAACTCATGGGTGTGTTTACGTCATCTTAACCAAGTCTTGACCATCATAACACTAGTGCAAGTCTAAGACATGAAGCACAACTCACTTAAGAGTTGCATGTAGTTTGATGAACCAAAGTTACATCAAAGTCTTAGGTTTGACACTTACATGAACTATAATAGAAATATTGAACTCTAAACTTGAAAATAAACTAACTAATCAAGATCTTAAGATGTAGAACATAGTTCTTTAGTTAGATCTTGAAGATCCAAGACCCAAAAGTCTAGATCAAGCATAAGTATACAAAGTTATTTTTAAAGAAAACTTATTTGTGTGTTCTTGAACTTTTAAAGTTAACTTTTAGTTCAAGATAAATGAGATCAAAGTTAACTAGTAACATTTGACCAATAATAACATAAATCATGAAATTTAGGTGCAAGTAAATGAAGTAAATAGCTAAGTAAACAAGTAATTAAGTTCATGGTTTGCATACTTTAAAGATTTAGAAAGTAAACCTTAAGTTCACTTCATGTACTTCAAGCATGAGTTACAACACAAGAACTTTAAATCTTTTGACATAATGTATGTAGAACATAACTAGGTAGTAAGTTCTTGTATGTTCTTGAAAATACAAGATTAATATGAAGAATCAAACTAGAAAGTTTATTCTTGTAACATGAAAGTAAGTAACAACAATTACTAGTAACTACAAGTAATCAAACATTAAACAAGAATAAGTAATAACAAGTAAATGATGATGATTGAAGGGTGCTTTGGTTCGGTTTGTAACAAAAAAAGAAGAAGAGAAAAATGCTCATAATACTTGCAAGTATTGGAGAGAAAGAGAGAAAAAGTTGGAAGCAAGTAAAGTGTGTGTGAAGTGTATGAAGTTTGCAAGAGTACAAGCACATAAGTCTTCAAAATTCGAAAGTAAAAACCCACCCCCAAGGCCCTAACCTTCGGCCAGCTACAGAAAAAAGAGGGGAAGGAAAGGTTTGTTGGTCACTTGCATGAAAAGCTTGAAAAAAGTTGGATATTAGAGGTGCATGCATGGGGAAAGTGTGAAACTAGATTTCATAAGTCTCTAAACTAACTAGTTACAACCTAAATGATACTTACAAGTGTTAGTGGGCTAACTAAGTCCATTAATAATGTAGGGTGGGCTTCTAAAGTCCAATAACACTAGTAAAAACCCAAGTTTAAATAAAAGCCCAAGTATGAATGTAATTAACAAGTTAATCCAATTAAAAGCCCAAGTAACTAGCTAACAACTTTAGTTAATTAAAATGATTAATAAACTAATCATGAATGTAAATAATATCTAAAAATATTATTCGTGAAAGTTCCGGGTGTCACAAAGACGTTTCGGGCAATTAAAGTCAAGTTCGGGCAATCATGGCAACATGTAAATGTAATGACATACATTCGTTTTATCACACGTATTAATAATAATAATTATTAATAAATAAACATTGGAAATTCCAGGGTCGTTACATTACCCACCTGTTAAAGAAAATTTCGTCCCGAAATTTAAGCTGAGGTAGATGGGAGAGTTGGGAAAAGGTGAGGATACTTCCACATCATTTGATCCTCTCGCTCCCAAGTAAACTCAGGTCCTCGTTTGGCATTCCATCGCACTCGGATGATCGGAATCTTGTTGCGTTTCAAAGTTTTGATCTCACGATCCATAATTTCAACAGGTTCTTCCACAAAGTGAAGTTTCTCGTCAATCGTAAGTTCCTCAAGTGGTATGATAAGTTCCGGTGCAGCAAGACACTTCTTCAAGTTCGACACGTGGAAGGTAGGATGAACTGAGCTCAATTGTGCTGGTAGATCCAAACAGTATGCGACGGGTCCAACACGTTCCAAGATTTCAAAAGGACCAATGTATCGTGGGTTTAACTTTCCACGTTTTCCAAAACGGATCACACCTTTCCAAGGTGCAACCTTTAACATTACATGATCACCAATGTTGAATTCAAAGTCCTTACGTTTAAGATCGGCATAACTCTTTTGACGATCACGGGCAGTCTTAAGTCTAGCTTGGATCTGAGCAATCTTCTCCGTGGTTTCGTGGACTACCTCGGGTCCGGTGATTTGCTTTTCGCCTACTTCGGCCCAACAAATAGGAGATCGGCACTTACGGCCATACAATGCTTCAAAAGGCGCAACATTAATGCTAGAGTGATAACTGTTGTTGTACGAGAATTCGGCGAGTGGCAAATGTCTTTCCCAGGCCTTTCCAAAATCAATGACACATGCACGTAGCATGTCGTCCAAGGTCTGAATCGTTCGTTCACTTTGCCCGTCAGTCTGAGGATGATAAGCAGTACTCATGTCAAGACGAGTTCCCATGGCTTCTTGCAAAGAACGCCAAAATCTAGAGGCAAAACGGGGATCGCGATCAGAGATGATCGATAAAGGTACACCATGACGAGATACAACCTCCTTGATGTAAAGTTGAGCAAGTCTTTCCATTGTATCAGTTTCCTTCATCGCTAGGAAGTGTGCAGATTTGGTAAGGCGGTCAACAATAACCCAAATAGTATCGTATCCGCCCACCGTCTTCGGCAGCTTAGTAATGAAATCCATTGTGATCCTTTCCCACTTCCATTGTGGGATTTCCGGCTGTTGAAGTAACCCAGAAGGTCTCTGATGTTTGGCCTTAACTTTCGAACAAGTCAAACACTTCCTAACATAAGTTGCAACGTCCTTCTTAAGATTCGGCCACCAATACTATTCTTTAAGGTCGTGGTACATTTTGCCTGCTCCAGGGTGAATCGAATATCTCGATTTGTGTGCTTCATCAAGTATCAGGTTTCGTAGATCTCCATAAAAAGGTACCCAAATTCTTCCGGCATAACATCGGAGTCCAGACTCCCTAACCTCGAATCGAGAGACAAGTACGTTCAAATGTTCATGAGATATGTTCTCCTCCTTGAGAGCCTCATCTTGAGCTACTCTAATCTGGCTGTTGAGGTTCGAATGGATGGTGATGTTCAGAGCCCTAACACGAAGAGGTGTCGTGCTCTCCTTTCGGCTTAAAGCGTCAGCTACAACATTGGCCTTGCCAGGGTGATAACGGAGTTCACAATCGTAGTCGTTGAGCGTCTCGATCCATCGACGTTGTCTCATATTCTGTTGCTTCTGATCAAAGATGTGCTGGAGACTCTTGTGATTGGTGAAGATAGTGCTCTTAGTTCTATACAAATAGTGTCTCCACAATTTAAGCGCAAAGACAACGGCTCCAAGTTCAAGATCATGTGTAGTGTAGTTCCGCTCGTGAATCTTCAATTGGCGGGAGGCATAGGCAATAACTTTTGATCGTTGCATCAGTACACAACCAAAACCACTCTTCGATGCATCACAATAAACAACAAAGTCGTCACTGCCTTCAGGAAGTGATAGGATAGGTGCGGTGGTTAACTTCTTCTTCAAAGTTTGAAATGCTGATTCGTGTGCGGGTTCCCAAATGAACTTCTTGCCCTTGTGAGTCAGTGCGGTCAAAGGACGCGCAATCAGAGAAAATCCTTAGATGAATCTTCGGTAATAACCGGCGAGACCTAGGAATTGGCGAATATGCATCGGAGTAGTGGGGGTCTCCCACTTGCTGATGGCTTCAATCTTGGCGGGATCAACTTTGATACCCTGGTCGCTTACAACATGACCCAAAAATTGTACTTCCTTCAACCAAAATTCACACTTGGAGAATTTGGCGTAAAGTTGCTCTTGTCTTAAGAGTTCAAGCACTAATCGGAGGTGTTGCTCATGTTCTCCTTCGCTCTTAGAGTAGATGAGGATATCATCTATGAAGACGATAACAAAGTTGTCCAAGTAAGGCTTGCAGACATGATTCATGAGGTCCATAAACACGGCAGGTGCATTTGTCAAACCGAATGGCATCACGAGAAACTCATAATGACCATAACGGGTCCTAAATGCAGTTTTCATCACGTCACTTTCCTTCACCCTCAGCTGGTGATATCCGGATCGCAAATCGATCTTTGAATAAATGTTCGATCCTTGTAGTTGATCAAAAAGATCCTCAATTCATGGAAGAGGATACCGATTCTTGATTGTCAATTTGTTGAGTTCACGGTAGTCGATACACATACGGAAGGATCCATCCTTCTTCTTCACAAACAACACAGGTGCGCCCCAAGGCGAGAAGCTTGGTTGAATAAATCCTCGGTCTAACAGCTCTTGTAGTTGACTCTGTAATTCTTGCATCTCGGAAGGTGCGAGTCTATAAGGTGCGCGAGCTACAGGTGCTGCTCCTGGCACTAAATCAATCTGAAACTCTACGGCTCTCTGCGGCGGCAATCCAGGCAATTCCTCTGGGAAGACATCGGGAAATTCGTTCACAATTCGAACGTCGTTCACGCTCTTCACCTCAGTTTCTACCGCTTTCACATGTGCTAGGACAGCAAAACGTCCCTTCTTCATAATCTTTTGCGCTTTCACGCAACTAATGAGGTTCAACTTCGAGGTACATCTCTCTCCATAGATAACCAGTGGTTCGCCATCTCCTTGTGGTATGCGAAGTGCTTTATCTCCACAGATAATATCGGCCTTTATCTTGCTCAACCAATCTATACCAACGATCACGTCAAAGCTTCCCAGTTTGATAGGTATCAAATCAATTTCGAAATCTGCACCAGCTATGTTGATAATAGCTCCACGACTAATATGGTCAACCTTTTCAAGTTTTCCATTGGCGACCTCGACAAGCATACTCTATTTTAACGGGACTAATGACTAATTAATCTTATCTCAAAAATGTCTACATATATAACTTCTATCCGCACCAGTATCAAACAAGACAGAAGCTAAAAGATTGTTGATTTTGAATATACCTGTCACCAAGTCGGGGTTATTGCGTGCATCCCTTGCATTAACATTGAAGGCTCTACCTCGGGGTGGTCCTCCGTCTTTTCGCTTGTTTGGGCACGCGTTTCTGAAATGGCCCGTCTGCCCACATTCGTAGCACTTCTTCGGTCCATTGGTGTTCGGTTTCCCATTCAAAGTGGTGACCTTGCAGTCCTTTCCGATATGCCCAGCCCGTTGGCACTTCTCACAGACAACATTGCAATATCCAGTATGGTGCTTGCAGCACCGCTTGCATTGTGGTAAGGTTCCTTTGTAGTTCGGGTTGGTGTTGGTGTTGTTGTTGGAATTAGGGTTTCCACCGTTGTTGTGCCTCTTGGCGGGGGTTTGATCGTAGTTTCTCCCCCTGTTGTTGTTGTTGTTGTTGTTGTTGTTGTGGTTGTTGTGGTTGTTGTGGTTGTTGTGGTTGTTGTGGTTGTTATCCCATTTCCTCTTTTCGCTACTACCAGCCTCAAACTTAGCCTTCTCCGGCTCATCAATAAGAATCTGATTCATGAGAGTATGCGCCATGCGCATTGCTTCGGGAACATTCGGTGGTTTGGATGTGGTGACGTTTCCTTTGATGGACTTAGGGAGTCCCGAGAAGTATTTCTCCATGCGCTTGAATTCGGGGGTGACCATGGTCGGACACATCAGTGCTAACTCCAAAAACCTACGATTGTAACTGTTAAGGTCGTTCCCTACGACCTTCAACTGCATGAATTCAATTTCCATCTTCTGAATTTCGGTTCTCAGAAAATACTCATCTATCATAGCCGCCTTGAATTCCTCCCATGGCGTAGCATACGCCTCATCGATACCTTTCGCTTAAGCTAACGTGTTCCACCACGTTAGCGCGCCGTCAGATAGCGTGCAAGATGCAAACTTGGTCTTATTGTCCTCCGAACAGTTGCTAACTCGGAATACTGATTCAAGTTTCTCGAACCATCTGGTGAGACCAACTGGTCCCTCGGTGCCGCTGAAGTTATGCGGTTTGCAGCTCTGGAATTCCTTGTATGTACACCCATTTCGAACGGGTGGGATAACTGGTGGTGGTGGCGGTGGAGCTTGGAGATTTCTTTCTGCTAGGGCTGCAGCGACCCGTTCGCTGATCATGTCCTCAATCTGGGCGGCGGTAGGTGTGGATCTTCCGTTAGCCATGGTATTCTAAACAAAAATTTTGACTCAAGTCAAAATCCAGCATTTGATATGTAGTAATATAGTATATAGTAACCAACATGGAATCAAAACATCACATGTTATTAAATAATGCATCTAGGTACAAATACCACAGAATCATCGTACAGCAATGTAAATAGAATATCGTGCAAGAATTAAATAACGCAAAGTTCCATTCATTAATAATAATAAGTTTCATACATCTGAATAAGTTCGTACAATACATATGAAATACATGAAACTATATCTTGATTACATCATGAAATCTAAATACAAGGTCCTACGGTGAAGGCGGATGAACTGCTCCTCGAGCCAACTGCTCCTCGAGCTCAGTGACTCGAGCTTGGAGAGTCTCAACCTCCCTCATCAGTTCCTCGTTAGAGGGAGCTGGTGGGGCAGGTGGTGCAGGTGGGGCGGGTGGTGCCGGTGGTGCTGATGTAGATGGTCCTGCTCCGGATGTAGACGGTACGTCCCTAGATGTAAGTGGTCCGTATCTAAATCTAGGTGGTACGGTTCCAGGAATAGTCAATACGTAACGGGGAACCTTACGTATCTGTGGGTCGGCAGGGTATGGCACAACTCGTTTACGAGCAGTAACAATACGACGATGGCCAAATGCGTCAGTAAAAGCACGACCTCCATTCACCCCTGGAATGACGGTGCCGTCGAAACGGTACCGCTTCTTCGGCGGGGTGGAGGGTGCCTGAATAGGTCTATCAGCAGGATCCTCATCATCGCTGGAGTCGTCTGATGATGAAGAATCGTTGGATGATGAGTCATCCGAATCGTGTGGTGGTGGCACTGGTGGCTGAGCTGGTAGTCCGAAGCGTCCGAAGGCGGCCAACATTTGTCGGTGTCTGCCTGGCGGAATCACGACTAAACGTCCGTCGGGAGTGCGTCAGCAAGGTGTGCACATGTGGTTACGAAACAGCCCTTCCCCGAACTCCGCGGGGATCTCAATACCACCAATGCGGGGCTGTGACCTCGAGGGTCCGGGAGCAGACACTGGGGCAGGTGCACTAGTACCAGCTCCGGAAGTGGAAGCGCCGGGATCACTAGTGGGTGTCGGGGCCGGTGTATCCGCAGTAGCAGCAGCAAGTGTAGCAGTAGGTAGGGCGACGGGGTCTGAGTCTGTACTGCCCGAAATGCCAGCAGGTGGAACATCCGACATCTGAACAAGGAAAAATAAATTTTCCATGTCAGTATGTCATAAAGCAAGCAAATAATAGGCCAACAGTTTAAATCATGTATAACGGTAACTAGCATGGCAATAATAGTAATTCGTATGAAAGTAGCATGCAATCGAAAGCAAGTAGCATCATGCAGTAGTGAAATCATGTAGTAGCATACGGCATATAGCGGAAAAAGTAAGCAGTAGCATGCAGTAAATTCAGCAGAAACAAGTAAACTAGCAAGTTGTAGATTAGTCCTATTAGTGAATCCTACTCGGGTCGGTCTTAGACTCACTAATGCAACCTAATTCCCTACAACCAATGCTCTGATACCAAATGTGACGCCCCGTACTAAATCATCATGTACGGACCATCAACAACAGGATCGTTACAAGGTTAAGTACTATATGCGTTTTCAAAACAGAGTTTGCATTCATTAATAAAAGGTGACGTCATAACTAACGTCAAATGTTTTACAATCCAAAAGCATGCTTCGCTAAGTAGAAGCAATAAATAAGTGTACGTGACCACAATGGTCGTTACAAGTCATAGTTCAAAAGTACGAATGTTTGAATGCAAAATAAAGTAGTTCATGCGATGACAACTCTAAGCAGCGGGTGTCTACAGCACGACTAGTACACAGCGGAAGCTAACCTCAAGCACCTGAGAAAAACATGCTTAAAAATGTCAACACAAAGGTTGGTGAGCTATAGTTTAAGTATAATAGTATGTAAGGTAGGCCACGAGATTTCAGTGCTACAAAGAGCGTTTCAAAACAGTATGATAAAGTATATGTTAACCGTGGGCACTTGGTAACTAACTTAACGTTTATACCCCCTGAAAGTACACTTGGCAAGTGCGTATGTTTACGAAGTATTAAACACTCATTAAATGCTAGCGCTACTAGCCCGAGTGGGGATGTCAAACCTTATGGATCCATATCTAAGATTCGCGTTCACGGTTCAAAACCCAATGATTAAACGTTACCGAGCTAAAGGGAATGTTTATGCCGTTGTATAACCCACACATATATAAGTTTAAGTACTCGTGCCTAGTATGTAAAACATAAAATCCTCATGTATTCTCAGTTCCCAAAATAAGTTAAAGTAAAAAGGGAATGCTATAACTCACAATGATAATGTAGTCGTAAAGTCGGTTAGGAAAAGGTGTGCAAGTAATCTGTCCGAAGGTCCTCAACCTAAGGAAAATAATACTAAGTCAGTAAATCATCTTAATAGGTTTAAAAGTATGTAAATAAGGTATTAAGGGTCATCATCATTCATCATCAAACAAAAGGCGTAAAGTAAGTTTCGTTTATGAAAGTAGTTTACAACAAAGTCTGACTTCAGTCAGCCACCACGGCCTCTACCCTTACTGAATTAAGTTGAGGCCAGTGGCCATGGCTCCGTCTATGAGTCCCTTAAGTGTGGTAAAAATTCCAGAATCAAACTCATCTTCGTTTGACCGTGGCGACGCTCTAAGTACGAGTAGGTCAGAAATTTCTGCACAACGTTAAAGGACATAGTGACGATCGGAGGGCCATAAATCCTAAACCGTAACTCGGATGAAGACGAGTCTTATATGAAAATTTATCTACTCGAAAAGTTCTATCTAAAAATCAAGGTTAGAATAGCCCAGGTCTACTGGTATGTTCCAGAAGCATCAGGTCAGAAAGTTTTGGACAGAAACAGTAAGTTTAAAAGGGTTCCGGTGGTCTTGGTGTTTGATGTTCATCATGGTTCTCATCCTTGATGCATATAGCTTCAAGTGTACAACTCATGGGTGTGTTTACGTCATCTTAACCAAGTCTTGACCATCATAACACTAGTGCAAGTCTAAGACATGAAGCACAACTCACTTAAGAGTTGCATGTAGTTTGATGAACCAAAGTTACATCAAAGTCTTAGGTTTGACACTTACATGAACTATAATAGAAATATTGAACTCTAAACTTGAAAATAAACTAACTAATCAAGATCTTAAGATGTAGAACATAGTTCTTTAGTTAGATCTTGAAGATCCAAGACCCAAAAGTCTAGATCAAGCATAAGTATACAAAGTTGTTTTTAAAGAAAACTTATTTGTGTGTTCTTGAACTTTCAAAGTTAACTTTTAGTTCAAGATAAATGAGATCAAAGTTAACTAGTAACATTTGACCAATAATAAAATAAATCATGAAATTTAGGTGCAAGTAAATGAAGTAAATAGCTAAGTAAACAAGTAATTAAGTTCATGGTTTGCATACTTTAAAGATTTAGAAAGTAAACCTTAAGTTCACTTCATGTACTTCAAGCATGAGTTACAACACAAGAACTTTAAATCTTTTGACATAATGTATGTAGAACATAACTAGGTAGTTAGTTCTTGTATGTTCTTGAAAATACAAGATTAATATGAAGAATCAAACTAGAAAGTTTATTCTTGTAACATGAAAGTAAGTAACAACAATTACTAGTAACTACAAGTAATCAAACATTAAACAAGAATAAGTAATAACAAGTAAATGATGATGATTGAAGGGTGCTTTGGTTCAGTTTGTAACAAGAAAAGAAGAAGAGAAAAATGCTCATAATACTTACAAGTATTGGAGAGAAAGAGAGAAAAAGTTGGAAGCAAGTAAAGTGTGTGTGAAGTGTATGAAGTTTGCAAGAGTACAAGCACATAAGTCTTCAAAATTTGAAAGTAAAAACCCACCCCCCAAGGCCCTAACCTTCGGCCAGCTGCAGAAAAAAGAGGGGAAGGAAAGGTTTGTTGGTTACTTGCATGAAAAGCTTGAAAAAAGTTGGATATTAGAGGTGCATGCATGGGGAAAGTGTGAAACTAGATTCCATAAGTCTCTAAACTAACTAGTTACAACCTAAATGATACTTACAAGTGTTAGTGGGCTAACTAAGTCCATGAATAATGTAGGGTGGGCTTCTAAAGTCCAATAACACTAGTAAAAGCCCAAGTTCAAATAAAAGCCCAAGTATGAATGTAATTAACAAGTTAATCCAATTAAAAGCCCAAGTAACTAACTAACAACTTTAGTTAATAAAAATGATTAATAAACTAATCATGAATGTAAATAATATCTAAAAATATTATTCGTGAAAGTTTCGGGTGTCACAAAGACGTTTCGGGCAATTAAAGTCAAGTTCGGGCAATCATGGCAATATGTAAATGTAATGACATACGTTCGTTTTATCACACGTATTAATAATAATAATTATTAATAAATAAACGTTGGAAATTCCAGGGTCGTTACACCATCAGTCATAAATATAAAGTGCGAGTGTCCTCGTCAAATTATCCTTATGTCCGAAGTCAAATATTCCAACTAATTGGGGATTAAACTGTAACAATATTTTAATACTTTGTTTAATAATTACACCAGGTTATCGACTGCGTGTAACCCAAGGTTTTAATATTTTTTTATCAATTATGCCAAGTGTCCTTGTACATAATTTCACCCCTGTTTTAATAATTCTAGTGACTATTAATCCATTTCCGTGTCCGGTTAAATGAACTATTATTCGTACATATAAATACCCCGCCCATCGTGTCCGATCGAGTGTATAAGGTTATTTATAGGGACGTCCAATTGTAAATCTTTATATTAAAATTAACAAACTATCATTTAGTTAAACAAATATAAAGCCCATTAATAGCCCATAGTCTAATTTCCACAAGTGTCGTTCTTTTGTCCAAACCCCAATTATAGTACAAAGCCCAATTACTCCGTCTTTAATATTTAGTCCAACATCATGATTACTTTGGCTCAAATAAGAATAATAATAACTTAAGTACGAGACATTAATTTAAAAAGGAGAACATAACTTACATTGAGTATTTATCGCGTAGTGTTACACGGACAGAATTTCGACTTCAAAAATCCGTAAAATAACCTTTACATAACCCGAACTAATCTAATATAAAACTACCCTATACTATATATATATATATATATATATATATATATATATATATATATATATATATATATATATATATATATATATATATATATATATATTATTTATTACAGAGTATTATTATTATTATTTATATTATTAAACTCGGCAGAATGCATGGCCTTTTATAGGGATTTCTGATTTTTCTGTTGGGATTTAACATGTTTCATAATACTTAAAACCTTTTAAGAATCATTCAAAGCGGAAGCATGTAAAATTACCAATTGAAACTTGTATATCTTTAACCATATAAAAGTTAAATCCCAAGAAAAGGATCAAGTTGAGAAATAAGCTTACAAACTACAAGCAAGAATAAGATGTTATACCTATTCCAAGCTAGTTGAAAGTGATGAAGATGATGATGTTGAATGGAGCTTCAAATGGATGAAACCTCAAGAGATTATACCCCAAACTTGTAACCAACACCTTGTACTTTGGTTAGGATTTAATAACACTTGAATATGGCTTACAAAATCAAATTATGAAGCCTCTAAACCTCTTAAAACCCCACGGCCTGCAGCTGTATTTTGTGAGAGTTTATGCAGTTTTTTTGAAGTGTTTTGATGTGTATTCAAAGTGTGTTGAGTCTCCAAGAAGTCCTAGATACTTATGCTTCTTGAAAATGCAAGTATCCATTCAAATGGCTAGTCAAAGTGGATGTATTTTAGACTCCAATGCCACTTACTCAACACATATTATAGAATATGTTTTATAAAAGAATTAGTTTATTTTATAAAATTCTTTTATAAACTTCCATTTTATTTATGTACATCTTAATATATATAATCCATTTATATAAAATGTAACATAAACTTATTAATTATTTACCTATAAATAATTAAATCCATATTATATAAATTATTCCATAATTTATATAAATACACATCAAGTAATTTTTAAGAAAACCATTTTTCTTAAAGTTCAAGTGTCGCGTATTTAATCAACGATTCAATCGTTAAGATCAAAGACGAATAAGGTGTCGGTAAGTTTGTTATTGGGTATGACCCGACTTGGATCATAACACGTCAGCCACGTTAATTTAATATGTCTCTCGGGCATACGAAATACCTTCAATCTCCCACTTGCACGAGAAACATAAGAAATTAATGCAAGTGATGGATACAGCCTAACACACCGTCCATCACCCCTAATATGTTATGACTTTGTGCCATTCAATAACATCATCCCTTTCGAGTTCCATCTCGAATATGATTAGGTGAATCTTTCATTATTTCCTTTTGTCCTAGATGTCATGTTAAATCCAAGAGATACAGAGTGATCACTCTCTTATAGATTTAACTTTTCAGGCCTTAGACATCTGACTCTCAACGAATAAGAGGGACAAATTCCATCTTGACTACATACGTCCTAGATATACACTTTGTAATATACCTGAGTTCTTCCTTATGTACTACCATATTTCAGAATAGCGAAGGAAAGAATCAAGGCATAATACTCGGTGAATATTAGAACCCAATATGTATCTCAGGTCAGAGGATACAATATATTCGCCTTTACTCAAGATTACATGTGATCAACCACAAAGGCTCTATACAGTAATTCTTGAGAGCGGGTCTTCCAATATTTGTTTCCCACAAATATATATGAACTTTGGTTGCAACCTTGCCCCACATTCAACCTGAATGTATACCAATCCGAGTTCATAATAGTCTAAACCTCACACTTGTTCCCACAAATGTGATCGACTACGGAAATTTAGAATAATTGCTTATTCATGGATGAAATATGCAAAATAGGAACATAACTCAAATAAATTAACACCATAGTTATATTAATGAGTTTGAATAATTTCGTTCCGGTACAATACATAAAATAGATCATATCCAATCACTAGAATATCGAAGCCCTAATGCACAAACATGTCCCTCATGTTTTGGCCCATGTAAAAGCTTCGTGAGTGGATCCGCAACATTATGATCTGTATGAACTTTGCGAATACATATCTTTCCTTTTTCAACTTCATCCCTTATGTAGTTGAATCTCCGCTCAATGTGACGAGTCTTTTGATGGGCACGAGGTTCCTTGATTTGAGCAATCGCACCCTCGTTGTCACAAAAGATCTCAAGAGGATCCTGAATGGAAGGGACCACTCCTAAGTCGTCGATGAATTTCTTCATCCATGCAGCTTCCTGAGCTGCCAGTGAGGCGGCAATGTACTCCGACTCTGTAGTGGATAACGCAACAACCTCCTGCTTTGAACTCTTCCAAGAGACCGCACCTCCATTTAACGTGAAGACATAACCGGATTGTGATCGAGAATCATCTCGATCAGTTTGGAAACTCGCATCCACGTAACCTTTTACAGCGAGTTCCTCCTCACCAGACCCATATATTAGAAACATATCCTTAGTTCTCCTAAGGTATTTCAATATACTTTTAACAGCAATCCAATGACTATTTCCTGGGTTGTTCTGGTATCTACTTGTCAAGCTTAGAGCACATGACACATCCGGTCTAGTACATATCATTGCATACATGATAGACCCAATAGCAGATGCGTATGGGACTTTCTTCATTCTCTCTTGTTCATCTTTCGTGGCAGGACACTGAGATGAACTGAGAACGGTTCCTTTTTGAATAGGTACCAAACCTCTCCTAGAGTTTTCCATCTTGAACCTTTTCAAGATTTTATCAATGTATGTACTTTGACTTAAACCTATCAATCTCTTGGATCTATTCCTATAGATCCCTATCCCCAATATGTATTGTGCATCTCCAAGATCCTTAATGGAGAAGCAACTCTTCAGCCAAGTTTTGACTCCTTGCATTGTGGTAATATCATTCCCAAATAGTAATATATCATCCACATATAGTACAAGGAATATGATAGTGCTCCCACTAGCTTTCTTATATACACAAGCTTCATCACCATTTTTAATGAAGCCAAATTTCTCGGCTTCCTCATTAAAACGATGATTCCACATTCTAGATGCTTGTTTCAATCCGTAGATTGACTTCTTTAACTTGCATACACTTTTAGGATATTTTGGATCAACAAAACCTTCAGGCTGGACCATATAGACATCTTCCATAAGATATCCATTTAGGAAAGCGGTTTTGACATCCATTTGCCATATTTCATAGTCGTAGTGAGCAGCAATGGCAAATAATATCCTAATAGACTTTAGCATTGCCACAGGCGAGAAAGTTTCATCATAATCAACCCCTTGAGTTTGAGTGAAACCTTTTGCAACAAGTCTAGCTTTATATGTATCCAAGTTTCCATGTATGTCGGTTTTCATTTTGAAAAGCCATTTGCAATCAACTAGCTTAGAGCTAGGAGGTTGCTCAACAAGTTCCCACACTTGGTTTTCATACATGGATTGCATCTCGGCGTTCATGGCTTCCTGCCATTTATCTTTATCAATCCTTGATAAAGCATCTTCGTAGTTTGTCGGTTCATCCAAATCAACCGTATAGCATCCATCCACGAGAAAACCATATCTCTCAGGAGGATTATTAGTCCTACTAGATCTTCGAACGTCTTGTGTACTTTGATCATCCACTTGATCATTTTCAACATCCTCATGTTGAGTGCTAGTGTCAACCAATTGTGTATCATCTACTTGATCTTGAACCTCTTCAAGATCTATCTTCCTTTCACTATTTCCTTCCATTAGGAACTTAGTTTCAAGGAATTCCGCCTTCCGAGCAACAAATACATTCTGCTCGGATGGATCATAGAAATAGTATCCCATATCATCCTTGGGATATCCTATGAAGATACACTTCGTGGATCGAGCATTCAACTTATTAGGGACGTAACGCTTAGGATAAGCTTCACATCCCCATACCTTTAAGTATGATAGAGATGGAGGTTTACCAAACCACATCTCGTGAGGAGTTCGTTCCACTTTCTTGGTTGGGGCCATATTTAAAATACGAGCCGCGGAGCTTAGACAATAACCCCAAAATGATAGAGGCAACGAGCTTCTTGCCATCATAGATCGAACCATATCCATTAGGGTTCGGTTCCTCCTTTCGGAAACTCCATTAAGTTGGGGTGTTCCGGGTGGAGTAAGTTGTGAGATAATCCCACAACTCCTAAGATGATCTTGGAAGGCATCGCTTAGGTATTCACCTCCTCTATCGGTACGAAGTACCTTAATTGTCCTATTGAGTTGATTTTGTACTTCGTTTTGATATTCTTTGAATGCTTCAAACGTTTCGTCCTTGTGTCTTAATAAGTAGACATATCCGAAACGACTAAAGTCATCAATGAAAGTAACAAAGTATCTTTCACCATTCCTAGTCATGGGTTTAAAGGGTCCACATACATCCGAATGTATTAATCCCAATAAATCTTTAGCCCTTTCATAGGTCCCTTTGAAAGGTGCTTTAGTCATCTTGCCTTGTAAACAAGATTCACATACTTCAAACGAATCCATTTCATTTGATTTCAAAAGTCCATTCTTTTGAAGTGTATGTATTCGGTTCTTGTTTATGTGACCAAGGCGACAATGCCATAAGTAGGAATCACTCAAATCCCTTTTGAGTTTCTTGGTGCTTGTATGGTACATTGAGCTACTAGATGATGTGTCATCATGAACCAATTCATAAATTCCATTTGAAGGTGAAGCCTTGAAATAGAATACATTATCTAAATAAATATGGATATCATCATTAACAAAATTAAGGTTAAAACCACATTGTTTCAAACGGGAAATGGAAATAATGTTTCGACATAAATCGGGTGCATACAAAACATCTTTCAAAATAAGTTCCAAACCACTTGGAAGCTTTAACACAAAGTCTCCTTGAGCCTTCACTTGCACTTTGGCTCCATTACCCATGTAGAGACTTGATGTTCCCGTTTGCTTGCTACTTCTTTTGAACCCCTGCAATGAATTGCAAATATGAGTTCCACATCCAGTGTCTAATACCCATGTATTAGAAGAAGTAATACTAAGCTCTATATATACCATATATATATTACCTGAGGTTTGCCCTGCATCCCTCTTGTCCTTCAACTCCTTAAGATAAACCGGACAGTTTCGTTTCCAATGACCCATCTCACCGCAACCGAAACATGGGTCTTCCTTGGGGTTTGCCTTCTCGGCTACCTTTTGCTTCTTAGCCTTGTTGATGGTTGGGGTAACCATCTTCCCTTTCCCTTTGCCTTGATAGGCGGGTCCTTTTCTCTTAGCCACCTTTGGCTTAGAGGTCTTACTTTTGGACCCACCTTGATCGATTGCTAACACGGGTAAAGCCCTTTTACCCATGCTAGTTTCCGCCGTTCTAAGCATACCGTGAAGCTCACCTATGCTCTTATCCATCCCATTCATATTGTAATTAATTACAAATTGATCAAACCTTTTTGATAGGGAGTTAAGGATAAGATCGGTGGCTAACTCATTGGATATGTTTAGGTTAAGTCGGTTAGCACGATCGATAAGGCTTTTCATCTTAAGTACATAAGATGAAACCGCTTGGGTATCGTCCATACGACAAGCATGTAGCGCCCGAACCGTTTCGAAGCGCTCGACACGCGCTTGTTGGAGGAACATCTCCTTCAATTGCGTTATCATGTCGTATGCACTATGGTGCTCGAAATCCTTTTGGAGTTCGGGTATCATAGTCCCAAGCATTAAGCATGAGACTTGAAGGGAGTCGTGGCAATACTTATCGTAAGAGGCCATTGCCTCCACATCATTCTCATCCGGTTGATCGGGAATGGGGTCCTCAAGCACATACATTTTATCCTCTTGTTTGAGGACAATCCGAAGATTGCGGAACCAATCCATAAAGTTTGTATGGTTGAGTTTGTCTTTCTCTAAGAGAGACCTTAATGATAGGTGGTTCAGGTTAAGTGGTGCGTTTGGAATGTTGTTGTTGTTATTGGCGGCCATCTACAAAATTAACAAAGTTCGTTTAAGTATCGATTTTAATTTAACATTCAATACCCTTTTAAATTTTAATTGACTTATTAAATATTAGAATCCAACGGTAAATCAAATTTCGGTTAGGTGACCTTTATCCCGTTATTTGATTTAGCTAGGTAGTCATTATATGACAATTGCAATCCTTTTGCAACTTCTAAGTTATGGGATCATGCAATCCTTTTGCATGGCATATTTATCCCATCAACGCCTATTTGTTCATCATGCTTCGGTGACCCTAAGTTCATGATTCCCAAATCAAGTCGTCCTACTTGTGTAAACATGTAGACTTAACATACAAGTGGTTAGGTGACCTTTATCCCACATGTATGCGAAGTGTACCTTATTCATATTAGTTCGCTCATGACGGTTAGGTGACCTTTATCCCATCAAGAGTTTCCTAATACGTCTAAGTGTTTCCACAAAAGGATGGCGTTTAACTTGTTTGCCTTGTTAATAAGGGATTTTAAGTTTTCATTAATTCTAGTTTGAGAAAACTTTTGCACCATACACCAACATGCATTTAGTGTATGGTTTATTTGAAAATCCATTTTCATGTTATGTAATAAAGCCAATTTTATTACTTTGATATAAACCATTTTATATGTATGATCCTTATCATGTTCTTAATAACCGATTATTAGTGTCCTTTTAGCCGTTTTTAATTTAACCATTTAAATTGACGTTTTGCATGTCATTAATAATGTCAATTTTAACCAATTTAAATTGCCATTTTAGTTTGTTGTTAACTTGTGTGATTAACTTGTAGCATACAAACATACAATCCACATAATCATACAAAACAACCACGCATGCAAAATCATATGTTCACAATCAAGCCATTTTTGGTAGACATTTGTTTAGCCGAAAACAAATGCCACCGGTTAAGGGGTTATAACACAAAGTAGGAGGTTTTAACCTCCCACTTAATCTTGCATCCAAATGCTTCTTCATGTGTTCTTTAAGTCTTCATCATCTTCATCATTTTACAAAATATATCCTAATACATTTTGTCTAGAAAATGAAAATACAACCTAATCTATTTTACATACCAAATATAAAATAAATTACATAACCAAATGAATAATATTACAAACCAAATTGCATGAATATTACAACCACATGAATGAATTAATATTACATACCAAATGAATGAATTAATTCAACCAAACATGCAATCATTCAAACAAAAGGCCAAGGCTTGATTGTGAACTTCAACATACAACAAAATGACCAAAATATAGACCAAATAAAAGAGCCCAAAACCCATTTTTGGGACTCAATAATTCGGCCATAATATGAACCCCACCCAAACCCGAAAATTTTTGCATTCTACTATCATGCATGTTCATAAAATGCAAAAATATAGTGGGTTTAATAGATCATCTCGAAGCATATTTCAACAACTTCGGCTCTAGATACCATTGTTGGGATTTAACATGTTTCATAATACTTAAAACCTTTTAAGAATCATTCAAAGCGGAAGCATGTAAAATTACCAATTGAAACTTGTATATCTTTAACCATATAAAAGTTAAATCCCAAGAAAAGGATCAAGTTGAGAAATAAGCTTACAAACTACAAGCAAGAATAAGATGTTATACCTATTCCAAGCTAGTTGAAAGTGATGAAGATGATGATGTTGAATGGAGCTTCAAATGGATGAAACCTCAAGAGATTATACCCCAAACTTGTAACCAACACCTTGTACTTTGGTTAGGATTTAATAACACTTGAATATGGCTTACAAAATCAAATTATGAAGCCTCTAAACCTCTTAAAACCCCACGGCCTGCAGCTGTATTTTGTGAGAGTTTATGCAGTTTTTTTGAAGTGTTTTGATGTGTATTCAAAGTGTGTTGAGTCTCCAAGAAGTCCTAGATACTTATGCTTCTTGAAAATGCAAGTATCCATTCAAATGGCTAGTCAAAGTGGATGTATTTTAGACTCCAATGCCACTTACTCAACACATATTATAGAATATGTTTTATAAAAGAATTAGTTTATTTTATAAAATTCTTTTATAAACTTCCATTTTATTTATGTACATCTTAATATATATAATCCATTTATATAAAATGTAACATAAACTTATTAATTATTTACCTATAAATAATTAAATCCATATTATATAAATTATTCCATAATTTATATAAATACACATCAAGTAATTTTTAAGAAAACCATTTTTCTTAAAGTTCAAGTGTCACGTATTTAATCAACGATTCAATCGTTAAGATCAAAGACGAATAAGGTGTCGGTAAGTTTGTTATTGGGTATGACCCGACTTGGATCATAACACGTCAGCCACGTTAATTTAATATGTCTCTCGGGCATACGAAATACCTTCATTTTCAAACTCCGCGAGTCGTGGAGTTTTTGGCCTTCAAACTCCGCGAGTCATGGAGTTTGATTTTCCAGCTCACATCAATTTGGATCTTAGCTTTGCCGACATAATATATAAATAAATATAATATATAAATAATTTTAAGAATTATTTAAATATTATATTATATTTATGTGCATAGTTGACTTGTAATTTTTACTCCGTTGCGTCGAGCGTTGAGAGTTGACTCATGTCCCGGTTCCGGATTTTCGAACGTCCTTGCGTATTATTTTATGTCGTGTACTTTGCGTTTCGCAACTTGTACTCTTGTCATTTTTAGACGTCTCTCATCAATAAATTGAACCACTTGGATTGTATCTTGTACATTTGAGCTTTTTGGTCATTTGCGTCTTCAAATCGTCGTTTTCGCCTTTTGTCTTCGCACTTATTTAATATAAATGATTACAACTTAAAATAGGACAATTACAACTAAATAATTTACATATTGGGAGGATATTGCTACTAAATATATGTTCATTTGGAGATCTATCAAATATCCCCACACTTGAACGTTGCTTGTCCTCAAGCAATACATAACTTGAAATAATATAATACATCACACGAATCACTTCTTTATTCTTCACACTTTATACATCAGTGATTTTGAGATGGCGGTATAAACAATGATAGTAACGATAGAACCATGGTTAAAGGTGGGTGTATCATCCACAGTTGCCCCGGGTTTAGGTCAACGACACTTGTAATCAAATAGCCGATTTACTTTCGGTTTTCAAAGCAAAGTGCACATTTGAAAGGCGGTTTACAGTCCCACATGACTATGAAAATTTAGATCCGTTAGGAAATTGGATCTTTATGAAAACATTTGATCTTTCGAAAATTCAATCTAGCTTTTACCCTAGACAAGTTTTCCAGAATAACCCTTTACCGGTGTTTGCAAAATATTTTTGTGGGTTGTGTGATTTTCAGATTTGAAAATTTTAGCTCAACACTTGTGGTTTTGTGTTACCCACTTGCTAACCTTGTATTAGGAAAGCAACACGTCCAGTTCACTTGTCCCGTATATTACCTTTCGATAAACTACCGTCCGGTTGTAAAGGAAAGCGATGAACAAGCAACTGTTAAGGCAATGTCCCGTGACTTGCTTTTGATTATGGTCCATAAACGTGTCGGATGCTAGTACTATCCTTTGTAGGAGCAATAGTAAAGATCATCCTATGATTTTTTGGTCTGGCACAAGGTCCTGTCTTCGACCATGCTATGCAACCACCGTTCTTACGGTTGACACCCGATTTGGTTCAGGTGACCTAATGAATTCCAGGTGAATTCCTAGGATTTTACGTTCAATGGTAATGAACGCATTGAAAATGGGTTTTCAGAAAACAAATCGGTTTATAATTTTGATCAAAATATTTTCTCGTTCAAGCTCGAGTTTAGATATCATTGAATTCCATGAGTTTGAATTCTCAATCTTTAAGGTCAATCTCAAGGATTGAGTAACATCAGTCTTAAAAGCTGATTTTTAATCTTTAAGGAGATTATCCTTTCTGGAGATCTGATTCATTAGTCTTATCAAGCTAATTTGCATGGTGTCCCCCCTATTGTACGAGATAAATCCTTCTCATGGTTAGGATAAATCTGACCACTTGGCGACCCTGTTTGATGCTGAGGTCCGTGGATTTCCTGCTGATTTTAGTGATGACTTTTCTAGATTTTTCGTCAACCTACAGCTGGTCTGGACGATAACTTCTTGACCTAAATCAAGAAGTGCGTGTCTTTTTCGGAAGACTTTACTTCCTTTTAATGATGGAATTGATTCATCATGTAGATCCATCTTTTCTTTTCTTTCATTGGGTAAAATAGTTAATTTAGTCCAAAACAAAAGCACCTGCAATAACTTTACGGAAACATGTGCTAGATAGTTTTTAATTGAATAACTAGGTACATTCTCCCCACACTTAGTTTCTTTCTTTGCCTTTTTATTCTCCTTTATTCCATTTTAAATGAATTCAAGCGTTTTAGGGTGTTTCTCAATTTATGTCCTTTCCGAGGTAACGATAATTTCGGTATTAACACCTAGTTTTCACCGTTCATAAATATATATAAACATGATTTTAAATTCATTTAGTTGAAAAATTTTCAAATTTTCATAAAATTTGGCAAATAAACCAAGTATAAACCCGAGAGAATTTATAACCCTTCCCCACACTTGAGATCATGCAATGCCCTCATTTGCATGAAATCAGACTCTAATTATAAATTCATGAGGGTGATTAGTGTAGAAAAATGATTGAAAATATCCAGTTTGTAATTACAAAGCTCGTCGAATGATAGATGGCGCGCCTCATCGTTCATTCCTTCTTGTTTTATCACACATGCTTTTTTTTTCTTCTTTCAAAAATGGCTGCTTTTCTGAACTGTTTACTAATATTTGAAAAAGCGTCTTTTACCCTAATCATGCATTTTTATTAACGAGTTATGCACTAACCCGAACCCCTAATTTAACGTTAAGTGGGGTTAAACTTCCCCACACTTAGCTGACGACATGTGAAGTCGGTAGAATAAGTTCCAAGAATTAAAATAGTGAGCCAGTTATTTACATCTCGGGTGGTATATATTATATCAATGGGTTTAAAGTTTAGACCCACCCGATCGTCACTACTTAATTCTTTTTTAAGTGTAGCTTTTAGTAAATGGATATGTCTCTTTTCTGGTTCTTGGTCAAATGGATCGATATACACTGACATACATATTTCTATAGGGTGGAAAATTCCTAACATTTCCTTCCGTTTATTCTCGGGATCAAAGTTTTCACCTCTATTACCCAATTGGGTGAAATCCGAGGTATCATTATCTATTACAGCTCGTAGTTCATTTTCGGTAGATGACTCGTCTATTGAGAATATTGGGTTGGAAGGTTGTGTAATGGTGAAGTTTGGTTTAGCCTCGGGGGTAAAATTTTCAACGTTATCGTTTTCCCAAGAGTACCAATTTGTCACCCTTAATTCTTCTTCATCATCCATTGATGGATTGATGATTTCGTCGGTAGAGGCTAATGTGTCATTATGTTGTGAAATTGGTAAGACTGAATAAAAAGTATCATCAGGATAGTTGGTGATTTCGGAGCTCTCGAATTCATCAAAATTCGATGATATGAGATTTTCTTGTACAATACTCCTCAGATCAACAGGTGTGTAGTCTGATAGAGTTTCAGCTTGCCGGTTTACAAACTCTCTCATTTGTTCATTTTGAGCATTGAGTTTTTCGAGTTTGATTTTCATATTGTCTAATAAATTTTCAGACACGTAATTTTCCTCGTCTACTGGTTGTTGAGTTTGGAAATATTCTTGGGAATAATCCCAATTTGAATTGTATTCTTCATAATCATTCCATTCAGGTTCCGTGGGTGCGTAATTTTCCATAGGAACGTAATAATAACATTCCCATGTTGAGTGATAATCTCCACAAATTTCACAACCAGTTATTGTTTCATCATTCGTGATCCAAGATTGACCGAACGAATTGTCATCAACACTCGGTTGAGAGTATTGATTTCGTATGTCGTAAAGAGTTTCCAAAATATCTTCGAGACTTTTCATAATGCGCTTATTACCAAATTTTAATTATCCTATTAGTTATAAATATAAAAATTATATAAGTTATCAAATTAATAGACTTTTCTGCTTTTGCCCACGTTTCGAATAGCCAATAGATGCAGCAGGGAGCCAGAACCCTTTAAATCGGAAGCTCACAACTCAGCCACTAACAAATCCAACTATTACTACGAAGCAGAAAATTTGGATGTCTATCAATTTAACCACTTAAAATAATTTTTCGTTTGGAATTATTAGAGAAGAAGTAGAGAAAATTTCTAAGTCCTAAAACTAGCGTGGCGAGAAATAAGAAAGAAAAAGAAGCGCGTCGAAAAATATCGAGAAATAAAAATAAGAAAGTAGCGCGTCGTGACTTAAAAGGCACTAAAATTTTAAAATCGTCGCAAAATTCTAAAGCACCTAAATCTCAGTCTAAAGAAATAGCACTTAAGGAATTTTACGGCAAAGCTTAAAAATCTAAAAATAAAAATAAGCTACGGCAAAACTAAATTTAAAATTAACTACGAACGATAAAAATATTACGATTACACTAAATAAAAGGATACAAAATATAAAAATAAAAAGTGATAAAATTACTTATTTTTATAAAAATATTATTTTTATATTTATTTTATAAAAGTATTAATTTTTATATATAATAAAACTAAATATAATTAATTAAAACTAATTAATTAAAACTAAAACTAGATAATAAATTAATTAAACTAATTTAGGGTTTTAAAAAATAATAATAATTAATATAATCCGTAATTAATGCGAAGTAGGGTTCCTGGGTGCGCCTGTCAGGGTGGCTCCGCGAGTCGTGGAGTTTTAAGCCTGCAAACTCCGCGAGTCGTGGAGTTTGAAAGACGTTTTTTTTTTTTAAATTTTATATTGTTTTTCTAAAATAATATATAAATATATTTATAGAAAAATAAATTAAAAATATAGCGTTTCGCCGAGTCCCCGGCAGCGGCGCCAAAAACTTGATGTCGTAGCGTGGGGGTATGAAATAGTTTATATTTTTACTAGGAAATACTATTAAATACGTGAAATACTATATATTTTTGATACAAAAAGCGATACAAATTACACAAGTTTTAATTATTTATTTACAAATGAGATATACCTAAACATTGCTACAACACTATAGGCAGTGTACCTAATCGTAGAGTAGTATAGTTTTTAGTAAGTCCGGTTCGTTCCACAGGGAGCGGGCTTATTGCACACTATATTTTTAAACAACTATATTTGTACAAAATATATATAATTATATATAATAATATATAAAAGGGGGTTTACCGTTTAATGACCGGTTTGTCGATTTATATTTTAAACGAAGCGTATAGTAAATGACGATATTTAAATAACAATATAAAATAAATAACAATAATTAAAATGACAATAAATAAAAGTACGAGGAAAAATGAAATAAAATATATTATGCTTATTTAAGCTTCCGTAACCATGATGTTTGACGTTTTGATTATTTATTACCCTGGGTTAATTGTCCTTTGTCCTGGATTATTTGATAAGTCGATCTGGTTTTTGTCCATAACGGTCCATCAGTCATAAATATAAAGTGCGAGTGTCCTCGTCAAATTATCCTTATGTCCGAAGTCAAATATTCCAACTAATTGGGGACTTAAACTGTAACAAGATTTTAATACTTTGTTTAATAATTACACCAGGTTATCGACTGCGTGTAACCCAAGGTTTTAATACTTTGTTATCAATTATGCCAAGTGTCCTTGTACATAATTTCACCCCTGTTTTAATAATTCTAGTGACTATTAATCCATTTTCGTGTCCGGTTAAATGAACTATTATTCGTACATATAAATACCCCGCCCATCGTGTCCGATCGAGTGTATATGGTTATTTATAGGGACGTCCAATTGTAAATCTTTATATTAAAATTAACAAACTATCATTTAGTTAAACAAATATAAAGCCCATTAATAGCCCATAGTCTAATTTCCACAAGTGTCGTTCTTTTGTCCAAACCCCAATTATGGTACAAAGCCCAATTACCCCGTCTTTAATATTTAGTCCAACATCATGATTACTTTGGCTCAAATAAGCATAATAATAACTTAAGTACGAGACATTAATTTAAAAAGGAGAACATAACTTACATTGAGTATTTATCGCGTAGTGTTACACGGACAGAATTTCGACTTCAAAAACCCGTAAAATAACCTTTACATAACCCGAACTAATCTAATATAAAACTACCCTATACTATATATATATATATATATATATATATATATATATATATATATATATATATATATATATATATATATATATATATATATATATATATATATATATATAATATATTATTTATTACAGAGTATTATTATTATTATTATTATTTATATTATTAAACTCGGCAGAATGCATGGCCTTTTATAGGGATTTCTGATTTTTCAAACTCCGCGAGTCGTGGAGTTTTTGCCCTTCAAACTCCGCGAGTCGTGGAGTTTGATTTTTCAGCTCACATCAATTTGGATCTTAGCTTTGCCGACATAATATATAAATAAATATAATATATAAATAATTTTAAGAATTATTTAAATATTATGTTATATTTATGTACATAGTTGACTTGTAATTTTTAGTCCGTTGCGTCGAGCGTTGAGAGTTGACTCATGTCCCGGTTCCGGATTTTCGAACGTCCTTGCGTATTATTTTATATCGTGTACTTTGCGTTCTGCAACTTGTACTCTTGTCATTTTTAGACGTCTCTCATCAATAAATTGAACCACTTGGATTGTATCTTGAACATTTGAGCTTTTTGGTCATTTACGTCTTCAAATCGTCATTTTCGCCTTTTGTCTTCGCACTTATTTAATATAAACGATTACAACTTAAAATAGGACAATTACAACTAAATAATTTACATATTGGGAGGATATTGCTACTAAATATATGTTCATTTGGAGCACTATCATTAACTAATAGAAACAAGTGTATGATTGCCTCTTTATTTTCTACATATTGAATTTATTATATAACTTCTCCTTTTTCCTTACAGAACCCCACACACATACTCATCATATTTTTCTGTTTCTAGTTCAGTTTTCCTACCACATACATACATCTATCGACATCATACACACACATATATCTCTTATAAATGATACTGCTACTAGTGCTCTATTTCTACTCATCAAGGACCACCAATCAACCCTACCATTCAAGATGCAGTTTCTATATTTTTTTATTTAAGACCACTTGCTACCTCTTCAATCATCAACCCACTATCTATTTCTTTACTTGATTAAACTGCCACCTTTCTTGTTGAATATTGCATCTATATTATCACTGCTATTATTTATGTTCCTTCTTCATTTTGACTGCTGCTGCTGTGCAGCCTCCACCGTCCCTTATATCACCAAAAGAAAAGTTAAAACAGCTTGTTGTTAGCTCCTGTTTTCGTTCCTGTTTTACTACCCAAGCACCAACCATCATCTACAACCACCACTCCATCACCACCCATGTTGTCACCACCCTCACCACCCTTTTGTTCTTCTTTCTGCTATCGTGAATAAACCAACTGCCACCACCCGCAATTCCTTAAACCACCACAGACTGTTATCTACCTTCTATCTCTAGTTCGATGCAACCCACACAACCACTTGCACTTTTCAGTTTTCGCGAATTAACCTTCATACAAACCTGCAACTTCACTATTGCAGCTGGGTTTTGTTGTTTCTACTTGAACCAAATAGGAATCAAACACCAACACATCTCACCATGAATTACTATTAATTCTGCTTAGTATTCGAGCGGTAATTGCAGCTGTTGTGGTCCCTATTTTCTTGTTGAAAACCATATTTTCTGCAACTCTTTTTATGTTTTCTGTTTCATCATCAATCACCATAAACACCATCTTGATCGTTCAAATATAAATGTCTGTTCAGCTTACAACAGAACCGAAACAATCAATAGTTGTTCTAATTGCTTCACTTTTCCTTTTTAGCTATTACCTATTACCACTCGTTAGGTTTGTTACAATCAATTTTGGGCTTTTTAATTATTAATAGGGCTAACCAAGATGGTTTGGACTGCTACGGCCCATTAAGCCTTATTGGACTTTGAGTTATACTAAGTTAATAATGTTAAATGTTAACTAGCGACTGTGAGATGATGTTAATGGCTTGATATGATGATGGAGACGATGAATTATTGATGATGGTGTTCGAATTTAAAGATTATGATAATTATGTCGTGATGATGTGATTATTTAATGATGATGTTCACGAAAAGATGTTATTATGATATAGGATAATGATAATAAGGGTGTATGATTTTATGAAGATTATGAGGTTAGTGATTATGATGATGATGATTTAAGATAATGAAAATGTGATGATGTTAATATAATGATACATGATGACGATGTGCGTATGGTAGATTGGTGATGATGATGTGAAAAGGATGATAATGATGTTATATCACGATGAATGATGATGATGATGAATCGAAGTTCTTTTGTTCCCTGCCATACTAATTATGAAACAATTAAAACCGTTACGGATGCTAGATGGGTTTTGGTAATTGGGTTTTGGTAAATAGGTTTTGCTAATTGAGTTTGCTAATTGGGGTTGCTATATGGGCCTGACATGTATTGGATATGATGGAAGCCCACTTGTTTCTTACAGGGTATAATTATTACTAATATCATTATTATTATTATTATTATTATTATTATTATTATTATTATTATTATTATTATTATTATTATTATTATTATTATTATTATTATTAAAAGAATCCTTATTATTAACATTATCATTATTATTAAAATTTCATTATTATTATAATTATTATTATTAAAATTATTATTTTATAAATATTTATTAATATTTAATATTATAAAAATAATACAACTTAACATTATTAATTTTATTATTATCATGGTTATTATTACTATAATTATTATTGTTATTATTAAAAAATATATATTTACTATTGTTATTATTAAAAGATAATACAATTTTTTTTATATTAATTTATTAAATAACTATTAAAACTATACTCAATACATATAACTTATTAATATTAATATTTTATGAATATATTTAATTTATTAAGAAAACCTATACATTTTTAATATAACATTCATATCACTAATTATATAAAAATTTGTCCGATTACAATTATATGTGTTAATATATATATAAATGATATAGGTTCGTGAATCCGAGGCCAACCCTACAATTGTTCAATGTCGTCATATGTATTTTTACTACAAAATACAGTATTGTGAGTTTCATTTGCTCCCTTTTTAAATGCTTTTGCAATATATATTTTTGGGACTGAGAATACAGGCGCTGCTTTTATAACTATTTTACGAAATAGACACAAGTACTTAAAACTACATTCTCTGGCTGGATTATTAAATCGAATATGCCCCTTTTTAGTCTGGTAATCTAAGAATTAGGGAACAGACACCCTAATTGACGCGAACTCTAAAGATAGATCTATCGGGCCCAACAAGCCCCATCCAAAGTACCGGATGCTTTAGTACTTCGAAATTTATATCATTTTCGAAGGAGGATCCCGGAATGATGGGGATATTCTTATATGCATAGTGTGAATGTCGGTTACCAGGTGTTCAATACATATGAATGATATTTTTGTCTCTATATATGGGACGTATATTTATGAGAAATGGAAATGAAATTCTTGTGGTCTATTAAAATGATGGAAATGATTATTTATGTAAACTAATGAACTCACTAACCTTTTGGTTGACACTTGAAAGCATGTTTATTCTCAGGTATGAAAGAAACATTCCACTATGCATTTGCTCATTTTAAAGACAGTATTTGGAGTCGATCATCGCAATGGAACCAGTTGTTGGTGACTTCGTCCCGATGGATTAGGACGGGTCCTTTCAGTTGGTATCAGAGCGGTGGTCGTAGCGAACCAGGTCTTGCATTAGTGTGTCTAACTAGGAGTTGTTAGGATGCATTAGTGAGTCTGGACTTCGACTTAGTAGTTTTTAGGGTGTATTAATAAGTCTGGACTTGAACCTGGTCTGCATGTCAAAAAGTTTTGCTTATCATTTAGTGTCAAAAATTACCTGCTTATCATTCTTAGTCTAAACACATCTTATTGCATTGATTGCATGAATAGTGTATAGACAAATTCATATCTTAGCATATCTGCTAATCCATATCTTAACGTACCTGTTATTGTTATCTTTGTCTGACAGCTTCCGTAGATTCCTCCGTAACTTATGGGATTTTAGTATTATATATGCATATGTAAATTATGTATTGCAGGGTACTAATCTACATCCTATAATCTAATTCTTATCGAAAATTCTTCATCTGATCGTACGGGATGAATCCTTCAACCAGTTCGAGTCCCTCGAATTCCGATAACTATTCTGATAGTTATTCCGACAGCTATTTCGACGTGGACGTTCACCTAAGCTCCGAAAGCAGCGTTACCAGAATGAATCAACCAACCAACCATCCCCAATTCATATGATGAGTTCGTAGTCTACTTAATCATTGGAGACAATAAGAATCGATCTCTTTCACCCACCATATTGTTCGCTGGGTGAAGAACTTGAAACATTCACTAGCAAACCAATCCGAAACACCATCTTCACCCTCATTTCCAGAGTAGCTCGACATGATTACATTCTATCCACAATTTGAAACCTTACTCCTCTGCTCGTTCCGACCGACAATTATTCCGAAATAATACAAAAAGTCAACGAACTTCGAGATCGAGTAATCAATTTGAAGAATATGGTGCAAAACGTACCAGCTTCAACAACATCACCGACATCAACAGTATCACCAATAACACAAGTTTCAACATCACATGCCCCAATAACTCATTCTGTACCTTGAGCATAATCATCATTCTACGAATCATTCTACATTATTTATCTTCGTTCGACATGGTGATTATATAATCTTTAATATTTTAAGAGATTATATATTCATATTCTAACGGTAAATCAAATGAGTCTAATATCATATTGACCCATTAAATTCATGCTTACATCTGAAGAAAATATATATGTAAGTATATTTTCATAAATATTGTAATTAAAATTCTTTTGTACAAACTAATAATGGTGAAAATATTTTAACGGGTAGGTAATTCCCGAGGAATATTTAAATTTCACATTAATAAGTTACACCGTACATTCTTCAAATCTGATTCAACAGTCATTTACTATTCTACTTACATCCACCGATATACGTATCCGTTCACCATAGAATAACCATTTTCATTCAATTTCATACTTGAATTTTGAACAATCAGAATCCAACAAGTGGCATAATGAAGAAAACATTGCACAAAATAGAATTTGTTAGAAACAAACAAAATAACTATGAGAAATTTTGTTAAGAATCCACGCTAACAAAATCCTAGCTAACTGTTCCTAGCTAACTATTAATTCCGTATTACATTTTATTTATCGCAATTTAATTATCGCAATTTATTTATCGCAATTTATATTCTCGTAATTTTATTTATCGTCATTTAATTTCTGTTATTTACTTTACGCATTTAATTTATCATCATTTAATTTCTGTTATTTATTTTACGCACTTTAAATATCGGGACACGTATACAAAGTTTTGACATATCATATCGACGCATCTATATATATTATTTGGAATCAACATAGACACTCTATATGCAGTAATGATCGAGTTCTCTATACAGGGCTGAGGTTGATTCTATAATAATATATATACTTTGAGTTGTGATCGAGTCTGAGACATGTACACGGGTCACGATACGTATTAATTAATTTGAATATTATTTATTAAATTGTATATGAATATGAATTATTGGACTGTCAACTGTGGACTATCGAATGTGGACTAATAACATTGGACAATTAAAATGAATTAAAATATTGACTATAACATATGAAACTAAACAATTTTTCAAGTTTGCCACTTGATTTCATCTTAAACCTCATTTGTATCTTGACGATTACAATCTGCGTTCAAACCTTTCGTAATTCTTGAAAACACCTCAATCAAGAGGATGAACCAACCGCACTTCATATACGTAAGAAGAGACTGATGCATATAGTTATGCAATTGAAAACTCTTGGAACCTGAGTAAATGTTTAACACGTATCTGTGCTAATTTCTTTAGTATTATTATTACCCAAATAACTTGGTAATTCCTTTCAAAGTAGAAAATTTTGTCACAGCTCCAGCAAGTCAACTTCGACTTTTCGTTCGAAACAACCTTATTATCACCGTGATCTATATGTATGCTCTTTTATTGTTACCGGGGAACCTTTTATATTCCACCATATTATCATCAACGTTTAATCATCTAAAAATACAACTCTCTTGAAACCACCTCAGATTGATAACCAATGATTCAGATATGGTAGCATTAAATGCAGAGAATACAGAAAAATTGTAGATGGACTAAACGGCCAAAAGTTTGATGATAAAGAAGGGAGTGTTAGGAACGCTCAATAGAAAATTTGGTACTGAAAAACAGATTGAGCAAACCATCAATGAGACCAAGGCCAAATATAAGGACCAAATCATATATTTATAGAATCCAGGTAATTCTGGATCCGATGAAACTTTCAACGAATATCTTGCTCCGTACTCATGTTAAACCCTTGCGGAAAATCTTTCTTCATCAACCATCGAACTTAGAAATTCCAAAATATCATCATAAATATCTTCGATATTTCTGAAGATATTTTCATAAATATTCTAGTCTAAAGTTATTTATCTTTTCGTGCTATCCATATTGCATCATAAAGGAAACTACTTTAGTTTCTAAATTTCTTTAAAAATTCGAGTTTGAGTTATGAATGATTTTGAAGTAGTGTTGGAAATTGATGCATGAGTTAGTATACTATAATGACACTTGATCAACGTGATTGTATTACAGTAATTCATGCTGAGTTTCTAAATGGAACGTGATGATTCACAGATCATAACGTCATCATGTGCCATGTTACACGACTCATGTATTCTGCTTAACCTCTAAACATATCAAGAATTTTTTTTCCCCTTGATGATTCAGTCTTTTCTGAGGTATTCTGGTAATTTGACAAATCAAGATCGTGCCATTGCAAACTTCTTCTTAGAACATTAATTATATTTATTCTGAAATTCATATCTATGAATTCTGGAATGTTATAAGCGGTGTTTGATCGCAAGAAGAGAAAACGAAAGAAGGAAGCTCCGAAATAGAAATTGGAGTATAAATCGCAGCAAATCAGAGAAAACATTAATTATGGATGACAATGAATATAGAAGACGTAAGCAGGGACTTTGAAATATAAGGGAAGATATAAAACTCAACAACAACGCAGAAATTACAAACTGTATATATCAATGCGTATAGCAATATAAAGACACGGGAGAACTAAGAACACTATAAAACCCAAAATATAGTAGAAGTAAATTGATTCTTCTGGCGGCAGGTGAAAAAGAAGAATGACTGATATGAAGGTTATGAGTATATCGAGCACCAGAACGGGATGGAGCATATTGACAAATGATTCAAAGTATGAATTAAAGGAGAAAGAATAGAAGGTGTGAGTTGTAAGGAAACGAAGGGGGTGGATTTATAGTAAAATATCCGACAAAGCAATCAAAACGGATGATCGCATTTAAAGCGGATCCTAATTTCTTTAGTTATCGAAGAATCAAATCTTATTACTAAGATCTCCCCAAATCTCTTGAACTTCGGAAATCAACCTGTCTACGTTAAAAGATATGACGAATCGCTATAATCTTATTTCATTCATTTACGATAACTCCCCTCATACGCTTCGAGTAATCAAAGTATTTTATCCATACTTCTTAAACATGATAAAACTCTATAATCATCATAATAACATTCTCATTGTTAGCCATGACGACCTCTATCAAATTTCGGGGATGAAATTTCTTTAACGGGTAGGTACTGTGATGACCCGGAAATTTCAGACCAAATTTAAACTTTATCTTTATATTATTCCTACACGATAAGTAAAGTTTGTTAAGTTGAATCTCAAGGATTTTAAAATATGTTCATACATTCAATTACCCTTCGACTGTTCTCGACGATTCACGAACAGTAAATTGTAAATAGATATGTATGTATATATATATATATATATATAAATGGTAATTGGAAATATAATTTGAAATATTATATATTGTAATTATTAGAATTAATTATGTAAAATAATAATAAGATATAATAATTATTATTTAAAAAGTATCTATATATATAAATAAAGTATATAGAAAATATATATAGATGTTCGAAGTTTTTTTTTTAGTAAACGACGGTAGTGTTCGATTGTCATTCGATTGACAGTAATCAAGTATCGTCATTATAACTGATCATGATTAGTTCATTTTATTCTATCGATTCATGTGCAAAGAGCTTTCAAATCTAGTAATGTATGATAGATCAAAAGTTAAATAGCATACATTAATTAGTTTGTTAATTTAAAAATAAAAAATAATAATAAAAACATATAGATCCATTTCACATACAAATATGTTAATTGGCTAATTGCACTTCTAAATGGGATACTTGAACTTCGACGCTTGTAGCTGCATGGTGGAAGGATGTAGTTTGCTACTACGAATATATATTAAAGAAATCTGAAAACCACCGCATGGTTACCGGTCATTATTTGAGTTTAATAATTGATATGATGTGTGAGTATATAAAAAAAATAAAAATAATAATAATAATAATAAATAAAATAAAATATATGTCGACAACTACAAATAAAGATAAATCACGGATGTAGTTAACTAATAGAAACAAGTGTATGATTGCCTCTTTATTTTCTACATATTGAATTTATTATATAACTTCTCCTTTTTCCTTACAGAACCCCACACACAAACTCATCATATTTTTCTGTTTCTAGTTCAGTTTTCCTACCACATACATACATCTATCGACATCATACACACACATATATCTCTTTTAAATGATACTGCTACTAGTGATCTATTTCTACTCATCAAGGACCACCAATCTGTAGTGACCCGAACTTTTCCGAACCTTTCTATGATTATATGTTTAAAGAAAACTATATTTACATGATTAAATGTTTCCAACAAGTTAAGCAATTAAACTTGTTAAGACTTGGTTAATTGAAACGGAAATTTTGTAAACGTCTGATTACCCAGTTTGACCAATGATTCACGAACGCTATAAGTTGTATATGACATGATGATACATAAATGAATAAATATATATGTTTAACATGATATAATGATCATCAAGTATCTCATTAAAAATAGTAACAATAAGTTATATACTTAAAAAGGAGACTATTGACGTATGAAACTCGAAACAATACATATAACGATTATCGTTATAACCACGTCTTACTAAATATATATGAAGCATAATAATACATTGTTATATTATATATAACATGATAATATTATAATTAAATATATCATTAAGTGTATTAACAATGAACTACATAAGTAAAAACAAGACTACTAACTTAAGGATTTCGAAACGAGACATATATGTAACGATTATCATTGTAACGACATTTAAATGTATATATCATATTAAGATATATTAATATATCATAATATCATGATAATATAATAATTTAAAATCTCATTTGATATTATAAACATTGGGTTAACAACATTTAACAAGATCGTTAACCTAAAGGTTTCAAAACAACATTTACATGTAACGACTAACGATGACTTAACGACTCAGTTAAAATGTATATACATGTAGTGTTTTAATATGTATTCATACACTTTTGAAAGACTTCAAAACACTTATCAAAATACTTCTACTTAACAAAAATGCTTACAATTACATCCTCGTTCAGTTTCATCAACAAATCTACACGTATGCACCCGTATTCGTACTCGTACAATACACAGCTTTTAGATGTATGTACTATTGGTATATACACTCCAATGATCAGCTCTTAGCAGCCCATGTGAGTCACCTAACATATGTGGGAACCATCATTTGGCAACTAGCATGAAATATCTCATAAAATTATAAAAATATGAGTAATCATTCATGACTTATTTACATGAAAACAAAATTAAATATCCTTTATATCTAATCCATACACCAACGACCAAAAACACCTACAAACACTTTCATTCTTCAATTTTCTTCATCTAATTGATCTCTCTCAAGTTCTATCTTCAAGTTCTAAGTGTTCTTCATAAATTCCAAAAGTTCTAGTTTCATAAAATAAAGAATACTTCCAAGATTGCAAGTTTACTTCCAAGTTTTCTAAATCCATTCCAATTAATCATCCAAGATCAAGAAACCTTTGTTACTTATAGTAGGTTATCTTTCTAATACAAGGTAATAATCATATTCAAACTTTAATTCAATTTCTATAACTATAACAATCTTATTTCGAGTGGAAATCTTACTTGAAATTGTTTTCGTGTCATGATTCTGCTTCAAGAACTTTCAAGCCATCCAAGGATCATTTGAAGCTAGATCCATTTTTCTCATTTCTAGTAGGTTTATCCAAGGAACTTGAGGTGGTAATGATATTCATAACATCATTCAATTCATACATAAAAAGCTGTCTTATTCAACGTTATAAACTTGTAATCACTAGAACATAGTTTAGTTAATTCTAAACTTGTTCGCAAATAAAGTTAATCCTTCTAACTAGACTTTTAAAATCAACTAAACACATGTTATATATCTATATGATATGCTAACTTAATGATTTAAAACCCGGAAACACGATAAACACCATAAAACTGGATATACGCAGTCGTAGTAAAATCGGGAGCTGTTTTGGTTGGGATAATTAAAAGCTAAGAAGAACTTTGATTTAAAAGCTATACTTATGGAAAAATAATTTTTCTTATGAACATGAAACTATATCCAAAAGTCATGGTTAAACTCAAAGTGAAAGTATGTTTTTCAAAATGGTCATCAAGATGTCGTTCTTTCGACGGAAATGACTATCTCTTTCAAAAACGACTTGTAACTTGTATTTCTGACTATAAACTTATACTTTTTCTACTTAGATTCATAAATTTAAGTTCAATACGAAACCGTGGCCACTGGAATCACTCAAAACGGATTAGAAACGAAGAAATGGCCAGTAAAACAAGATTGATAAAAACTACTCATTTTACCTACGTGAAAGTTAGTAATAAATCTATTCCAACCATAACCTAATCAACTTATATTGTATATTATGTAATCTTGAGACACCATAGACACGTATACAATGTTTCGACCTATCATGTCGACCCATATATATATATATATTGCGGAACAACCATAGACACTCTATATGTGAATATTGGAGTTAGCTATACAGGGTTGAGGTTGATTCCAAAATATATATATAGTTTGAGTTGTGATCAATACTGAGATACGTATACACTGGGTCGTGGATTGATTCAAGATAATATTTATCGATTTATTTCTGTACATCTAACTGTGGACAACTAGTTGTAGGTTACTAACGAGGACAGCTGACTTAATAATTTTAAAACATCAAAATGTATTAAAAGTATTGTAAATATATTTTGAACATACTTTGATATATATGTATATATTGTTATAGGTTCGTGAATCAACCAGTGGCCAAGTCTTACTTCCCGACGAAGTAAAAATCTGTGAAAGTGAGTTATAGTCCCACTTTTAAAATCTAATATTTTTGGGATGAGAATACATGCAGGTTTTATAAATGATTTACAAAATAGACACAAGTACGTGAAACTACATTCTATGGTTGAATTATCGAAATCGAATATGCCCCTTTTTAATTAAGTCTGGTAATCTAAGAATTAGGGAACAGACACCCTAATTGACGCGAATCCTAAAGATAGATCTATTGGGCCTAACAAACCCCATCCAAAGTACCGGATGCTTTAGTACTTCGAAATTTATATCATATCCGAAGGGTGTCCCGAAATAATGGGGATATTCTTATATATGCATCTTGTTAATTTCGGTTACCAGGTGTTCACCATATGAATGAATTTTATCTCTATGTATGGGATGTATATTGAAATATGAAATCTTGTGGTCTATTATTATGATTTGATAATATATAGGTTAAACCTATAACTCACCAACATTTTTGTTGACGTTTTAAGCATGTTTATTCTCAGGTGATTATTAAGAGCTTCCACTGTTGCATACTAAAATAAGGACAAGATTTGGAGTCCATGCTTGTATGATATTATGTAAAAACTGCATTCAAGAAACTTATTTTTGATGTAATATATTCTTATTGTAAACCATTATGTAATGGTCGTGTGTAAACGGTATATTTTAGATTATCATTATTTGATAATCTACGTAATGCTTTTTAAACATTTATAGATAAAATAAAGGTTATGGTTGTTTTAAAAATGAATGCAGTCTTTGAAAAACGTCTCATATAGAGGTCAAAACCTCGCGACAAAATCAATTAATATGGAACGTTTATAATCAATATGAACGGGACATTTCAGTTGGTATCCGAGCGTTGGTCTTAAAGAACCAGAATTTTGCATTAGTGTGTCTTATCGAGTTTGTTAGGATGCATTAGTGAGTCTGGACTTCGACCGTGTTTACTTGAAAAATGATTGCTTAACAAATTTTGTTGGAAACTATATATTTTTAACATGCGAATATTATGTGATATATTAATCTCTTAACGTGTTTGATATTATGTGATAGATGTCTACCTCTAATACAAGTCCCATTGACTCACCTAATAATAATGAAGAGTCAAATGTAATTTGGAATGATTCGTGGACTGATTCACAAGTTCCCAAAGAGGAACCGGAAGAAGAATCGGAACCGGAAGAAGAATCGGAACCGGATGAGGAGGAACCGGAAGAAGAAATAGAACCGGTGGGGGAAATAATAAAACGGTTAAGTAAAAGAAAATCCTCAACCAACCGACCAAGGTTAATTATGGTCAATGGTGTTTCCGCCAAGGAAGCAAAATATTGGGAGGATTACCAATTCTCCGATGAATCGGATCCCGACGAGGATTCCGATGATGTTATAGAAATTATCCCAACTGAATTTAAAAAGGCAAAAGAGAACAATAAGGGAAAGGGCATAAAAATAGAGAAATCTGATTCCAACCCCGATGAACTTTATATGTATCGTCAACACCCGTATTTCTTAAGTTGTAACAATAACCCGGGAACCTCTAAACCACCAGGTTTTTCTAGACCAATGTGGAAAACGACGGCTCGTATTAGGGGAACATCATATATCCCTAAAAACTTAGCAAAAAGAACCAAGTTCGAAAAAGAAGAAACTAGTGAGTCGGAATAAGATAGTTGTATTTGTGCGGTGTAATATATGTAATATAGTGTGCTTATGCTTTACGATATATGTAAAAATTGCTTGTATTAATAAGTATCTTTTATGAATCTAACTCTTGTCTATTTTACAGTATAAAAACACAAAATGGATAGACAACCCAATATTTTAGAAGACTTACCCGGAGACATGATTGATGAAATCTTGTCTAGAGTCGGTCAGAATTCCTCGGCACAACTATTTATGGCAAAATCAGTTTGTAAGACATTCGAAGAACGTTCCAAGAATGCCTTGGTTTATAAAAGGCTTTCGTTTGAAAGATGGGGGATATCACATTAGGAAACCCATAAGTTACGATGTGTTTACTTTGACGCATATATTGTGGGGAACCCAAATGCTATTTTACGCAACGGGTTAAGAAATTATTTTGACTCAATGTATCCAAATATAGGACTTCATGATTTAGAAAAAGCGGCTAACATGCAACATAAAGAAGCATGTTATGCTTACGGGTTAGTAATGTTCGCTTCTCACCAAAGTGAGAAAACGAACATCGAGCTACAACTATTAAACAAAACGTTCCCACAAGTGACGGAGTCGGTAATTGGGGAAAGAAATGAGGTTTTTAGATTGTTACTGGACTGTTGGACATTACATAACCCTCATCCCTTTGACGACGTTACAACATGCTGACTTATCAACGGCCATAACGGTTATGTTCCACAAGACCAAGGATGGGAAGTAGTCCTAGTAAAACTAGAATGCATGACTTGTTTCTGGACGTATGAATTACGTGTCTTTATTGCCTTTGCTGAACGACTTGTGTACTAGCTAGAATTATCTTCACAACTATCTTGTATCAAAGTTATTGTGTGCTATATTTCATGTTATATGTAAAATAAGCGGTATTGTAAGTTTGTAAAATATTGTGAAAAAGTTTGAACGCGAAATATTATTATAATCAGTTTTTCATATAGAATTGTAGTAGTTGAATTGTATATTAGCTACTAAGTATGAACTTAACGGGTAGGTACTACCCGAATTTAAACTTATAAAACGCTAATATGAAGAAAAAGCTTTTATAAATGAGTTCATATTATGCTACTAGATACTATTGACTACTCTTAATATTCTATATGATTAACTTGTTTCATTTGACTATTTGAAGGAAATGGCACCGACTACTCGACAAACCATGAATATGAGCGAAGAGGAATTTCGTACCTTTCTTGCTGTAAACATAGCCGCAGTACAGGCTGCGCTACATACCAACAATAACCTTGAATCTAGCAGTACATGAAATCGTGTAGGATGCACCTACAAAGAATTCACTGCCTGCAAACCTTTGGAATTTGATGGAACCGAAGGACCGATCGGATTGAAACGGTGGACCGAGAAGGTCGAATCGGTGTTTGCCATAAGTAAGTGTACTGAAGAGGACAAAGTGAAGTACGCTACGCATACCTTCACAGGTTCTGCGTTAACATGGTGGAATACCTATCTAGAGCAAGTGGGACAAGATGATGCTTACGCACTACCGTGGTCAGCATTCAAGCACTTGATGAACGAGAAGTACCGTCCCAGAACCGAGGTCAATAAGCTCAAGACAGAACTTAGAGGGTTACGAACCCAAGGATTTGATATTACCACGTACGAAAGACGATTAACAGAATTATGCCTATTGTGTCCGGGAGCATTCGATGATAAGGAAGAGAAGATCGACGTGTTTGTTAAAGGATTATCGGAAAGAATCCAAGAAGATATAAGTTCACACGAGCCCGCCTCCATACAACAGGCATGTAGAATGGCTCACAAACTAGTGAACCAGATTGAGGAAAGAATTAAAGAACAGGCGGCTAAAGAGGCCAATGTGAAGCAAGTCAAAAGAAAGTGGGAGGAAAACGGTGATAAGAATCACCAATACAACAACAACGGCAATTACAACAATAATCGCAACAACTATCCCAACAATCGCAACATCAATCGCAACTACAACAAACGGCCCAACAACAACAACAACAACAACAACAGCAACTATAACAATCATCCCAACAACAATAACAACCGCAACAACAACAATAATCAGAAGCAGCTATGCCAAAGGTGTGAAAAGTATCACTCGGGGTTCTGCACCAAATTTTGCAACAAGTTTAAAAGAAATGGTCATAGCGCGGCGAAGTGTGAGGTCTACGGACCAGGGGTTAACAGAACGAAAGGAACAAATGGTGTCGGAACGAGTAATGGTGGAGCAAGTAGTGTCGGAGCAAGTTATGCCAATGTAGTTTGTTATAAATGTGGAAAACCGGGCCACATTATTAGAAATTGCCCGAACCAGGAGAACACGAATGGACAAGGCCGTGGAAGAGTTTTCAATATTAATGCGGCAGAGGCACAGGAAGACCCGGAGCTTGTTACGGGTACGTTTCTTATTGACGATAAATCTGCTTACGTTTTATTTGATTCGGGTGCGGATAGAAGCTATATGAGTAGAGATTTTTGTGCTAAATTAAGTTGTCGATTGACGCCGTTGGATAGTAAATTTTTACTCGAATTAGCAAACGGTAAATTAATTTCAGCAGATTATATATGCCGGAATCGAGAAATTAAACTGGGAAGCGAAATATTTAAGATTGATTTGATACCAGTAGAGTTAGGGAGTTTTGATGTAATAGTTGACATGGACTGGCTGAAGAAGGTGAAAGCAGAGATCGTATGTTATAAAAATGCAATTCGCATTGTACGAGAAGAAGGAGAACCCTTAATGGTGTACGGAGAAAAGGGCAACACGAAGCTACATCTTATTAGTAATTTGAAGGCACAAAAACTAATAAGAAAAGGTTGCTATGCTGTTCTAGCACACGTCGAAAAAGTACAAACTGAAGAAAAGAGCATCAATGATGTTCCCGTCGCAAAAGAATTTCCCGATGTATTTCCGAAAGAATTACCGGGATTACCCCCACATCGATCCGTTGAATTTCAAATAGATCTTGTACCAGGAGCTGCACCAATAGCTCGTGCTCCTTACAGACTCGCACCCAGCGAGATGAAAGAACTGCAAAGCCAATTACAAGAACTTTTAGAGCGTGGTTTCATTCGACCAAGCACATCACCGTGGGGAGCTCCTGTTTTGTTTGTCAAAAAGAAAGATGGTACATTCAGGTTGTGTATCGACTACCGAGAGTTGAACAAACTTACCATCAAGAACCGCTACCCACTACCGAGAATCGACGACTTATTTGATCAACTACAAGGCTCGTCTGTTTATTCAAAGATTGACTTACGTTCCGGGTATCATCAAATGCGGGTGAAAGAAGATGATATTCCAAAGACTGCTTTCAGAACACGTTACGGTCATTACGAGTTTATGGTCATGCCGTTTGGTTTAACTAATGCACCAGCTGTGTTCATGGACCTTATGAACCGAGTGTGTGGACCATACCTTGACAAGTTTTTCATTGTTTTCATTGATGACATACTTATTTACTCAAAGAATGACCAAGAACACGGTGAACATTTGAGAAAGGTGTTAGAAGTATTGAGGAAGGAAGAATTGTACGCTAAATTTTCAAAGTGTGCATTTTGGTTGGAAGAAGTTCAATTCCTCGGTCACATAGTGAAGAAAGAAGGTATTAAGGTGGATCCGGCAAAGATAGAAACTGTTGAAAAGTGGGAAACCCCGAAAACTCCGAAACACATACGCCAGTTTTTAGGACTAGCTGGTTACTATAGAAGGTTCATCCAAGACTTTTCCAGAATAGCAAAACCCTTGACTGCATTAACGCATAAAGGGAAGAAATTTTAATGGAAGGATGAACAAGAGAAAGCGTTTCAGTTATTGAAGAAAAAGCTAACTACGACGCCTATATTGTCATTGCCTGAAGGGAATGATGATTTTGTGATTTATTGTGACGCATCAAAGCAAGGTCTCGGTTGTGTATTAATGCAACGAACGAAGGTGATTGCTTATGCGTCTAGACAATTGAAGATTCACGAACAAAATTATACGACGCATGATTTGGAATTAGGCGCGGTTGTTTTTGCATTAAAGACTTGGAGGCACTATTTATATGGGGTCAAAAGTATTATATATACCGACCACAAAAGTCTTCAACACATATTTAATCAGAAACAACTGAATATGAGGCAGCGTAGGTGGATTGAATTGTTGAATGATTACGACTTTGAGATTCGTTACCACCCGGGGAAGGCAAATGTGGTAGCCGACGCCTTGAGCAGGAAGGACAGAGAACCCATTCGAGTAAAATCTATGAATATTATGATTCACAATAACCTTACTACTCAAATAAAGGAGGCACAACAAGGAGTTTTAAAAGAGGGAAATTTAAAGGATGAAATACCCAAAGGATCGGAGAAGCATCTTAATATTCGGGAAGACGGAACTCGGTATAGGGCTGAAAGGATTTGGGTACCAAAATTTGGAAATATGAGAGAAATGGTACTTAGAGAAGCTCATAAAACCAGATACTCAATACATCCTGGAACGGGGAAGATGTACAAGGATCTCAAGAAACATTTTTGGTTTTCGGGTATGAAAGCCAATGTTGCTAAATACGTAGGAGAATGTTTGACGTGTTCTAAGGTCAATGCTGAGCATCAGAAACCATCAGGTCTACTTCAACAACCCGAAATCCTGGAATGGAAATGGGAAAACATTACCATGGATTTCATCACTAAATTTCCAAGGACTGCAAGTGGTTTTGATACTATTTGGGTAATAGTTGATCGTCTCACCAAATCAGCACACTTCCTGCCAATAAGAGAAGATGACAAGATGGAGAAGTTAGCACGACTGTATTTGAAGGAAGTCGTCTCCAGACATGGAATACCAATCTCTATTATCTCTGAGAGGGATGGCAGATTTATTTCAAGATTCTGGCAGACATTACAGCAAGCATTAGGAACTCGTCTAGACATGAGTACTGCCTATCATCCACAAACTGATGGGCAGAGCAAAAGGATGATACAAATGCTTGAAGACATGCTACGAGCATGTGTTATTGATTTCGGAAACAGTTGGGATCGACATCTACCGTTAGCAGAATTTTCCTACAACAACAGCTACCATTCAAGCATTGAGATGGCGCCATTTGAAGCACTTTATGGTAGAAAGTGCAGGTCTCCAATTTGTTGGAGTGAAGTGGGGGATAGACAGATTACGGGTCCGAAGATAATACAAGAAACTACTAAGAAGATCATCCAAATTCAACAACGGTTGAAAACCGCCCAAAGTCGACAAAAGAGCTACGCCGACATTAAAAGAAAAGATATAGAATTTGAAATTGGAGAGATGGTCATGCTTAAGGTTGCACCTTGGAAAGGTGTTGTTCGATTTGGTAAACGAGGGAAATTAAATCCAAGGTATATTGGACCATTCAAGATTACTGATCGTGTCGGACCAGTAGCTTACCGACTTGAGTTACCTCAACAAATCGTGGCTGTACATAACACTTTCCACGTCTCGAATTTGAAGAAATTTTTTGCTAAAGAAGATCTCACTATTCCATTGTACGAAATCCAAATCAGTGAAAAACTTCAATTCATTGAAGAACCCGTTGAAATAATGGATCGTGAGGTTAAGAGACTTAAACAAAACAAGATACCGATTGTTAAGGTTCGATGGAATGCTCGTAGAGGACCTGAGTTCACCTGAGAACAAGAAGATCAGATGAAGAAGAAGTACCCGCACTTATTTCCAGAAGATGAGCCAACACCTCCAATCGCTTAAAATTTCGGGAGAAATTTATTTAACGGGTAGGTACTGTAGTGACCCGAACTTTTCTGAACCTTTCTATGATTATATGTTTAATGAAAACTATATTTACATGATTAAATGTTTCCAACATGTTAAGCAATCAAACTTGTTAAGACTTGGTTAATTGAAACGGAAATTTTGTAAACGTCTGATTATCCAGTTTGACCAATGATTCACGAACGCTATAAGTTGTATATGACATGATGATACATAAATGAATAAATATATATGTTTAACATGATATAATGATCATCAAGTATCTCATTAAAAATAGTAACAATAAGTTATATACTTAAAAAGGAGACTATTGACGTATGAAACTCGAAACGATACATATAACGATTATCGTTATAACCACGTCTTACTAAATATATATGAAGCATAATAATACATTGTTATATTATATATAACATCATAATATGATAATTAAATATATCATTAAGTGTATTAACAATGAACTACATAAGTAAAAACAAGACTACTAACTTAAGGATTTCGAAACGAGACATATATGTAACGATTATCGTTGTAACGACATTTAAATGTATATATCATATTAAGATATATTAATATATCATAATATCATGATAATATAATAATTTAAAATCTCATTTGATATTATAAACATTGGGTTAACAACATTTAACAAGATCGTTAACCTAAAGGTTTCAAAACAACATTTACATGTAACGACTAACGATGACTTAACGACTCAGTTAAAATGTATATACATGTAGTGTTTTAATATGTATTCATACACTTTTTAAAGACTTCAAAACACTTATCAAAATACTTCTACTTAACAAAAATGCTTACAATTACATCCTCGTTCAGTTTCATCAACAAATCTACACGTATGCACCCGTATTCGTACTCGTACAATACACAGCTTTTAGATGTATGTACTATTGGTATATACACTCTAATGATCAGCTCTTAGCAGCCCATGTGAGTCACCTAACATATGTGGGAACCATCATTTGGCAACTAGCATGAAATATCTCATAAAATTATAAAAATATGAGTAATCATTCATGACTTATTTACATGAAAACAAAATTAAATATCCTTTATATCTAATCCATACACCAACGACAAAAAACACCTACAAACACTTTAATTCTTCAATATTCTTCATCTAATTGATCTCTCTCAAGTTCTATCTTCAAGTTCTAAGTGTTCTTCATAAATTCCAAAAGTTCTAGTTTCATAAAATCAAGAATACTTCCAAGATTGCAAGTTTACTTCCAAGTTTTCTAAATCCATTCTAAGTAATCATCCAAGATCAAGAAACCTTTGTTACTTATAGTAGGTTATCTTTCTAATACAAGGTAATAATCATATTCAAACTTTAATTCAATTTCTATAACTATAACAATCTTATTTCGAGTGGAAATCTTACTTGAAATTGTTTTCGTGTCATGATTCTGCTTCAAGAACTTTCAAGCCATCCAAGGATCCTTTGAAGCTAGATCCATTTTTCTCATTTCTAGTAGGTTTATCCAAGGAACTTGAGGTGGTAATGATATTCATAACATCATTCGATTCATACATAAAAAGCTGTCTTATTCAACGTTATAAACTTGTAATCACTAGAACATAGTTTAGTTAATTCTAAACTTGTTCGTAAATAAAGTTAATCCTTCTAACTAGACTTTTAAAATCAACTAAACACATATTCTATATATATATGATATGCTAACTTAATGATTTAAAACCCGGAAACACGATAAACACCATAAAACTGGATATACGCCGTCGTAGTAAAACCGGGGGCTGTTTTGGTTGGGATAATTAAAAGCTAAGAAGAACTTTGATTTAAAAGCTATACTTCTGGAAAAATTATTTTTCTTATGAACATGAAACTATATCCAAAAGTCATGGTTAAACTCAAAGTGAAAGTATGTTTTTCAAAATGGTCATCAAGATGTCGTTCTTTCGACGGAAATGACTATCTCTTTCAAAAACGACTTGTAATTTGTATTTCCGAGTATAAACTTATACTTTTTCTATTTAGATTCATAAAGTTAAGTTCAATACGAAACCGTGGCCACTGGAATCACTCAAAACGGATTAGAAACGAAGAAATGGCGAGTAAAACAAGATTGATAAAAACTACTCATTTTACCTACGTGAAAGTTAGTAATAAATCTATTCCAACCATAACCTAATCAACTTATATTGTATATTATGTAATCTTGAGATACCATAGACACGTATACAATGTTTCGACCTATCATGTCGACCCATCTATATATATATTGCGGAACAACCATAGACACTCTATATGTGAATGTTGGAGTTAGCTATACAGGGTTGAGGTTGATTCCAAAATATATATATATAGTTTGAGTTGTGATCAATACTGAGATACGTATACACTGGGTCATGGATTGATTCAAGATAATATTTATCGATTTATTTCTGTACATCTAACTGTGGACAACTAGTTGTAGGTTACTAACGAGGACAGCTGACTTAATAAACTTAAAACATCAAAATGTATTAAAAGTATTGTAAATATATTTTGAACATACTTTGATATATATGTATATATTGTTATAGGTTCATGAATCAACCAGTGGCCAAGTCTTACTTCCCGACGAAGTAAAAATCTGTGAAAGTGAGTTATAGTCCCACTTTTAAAATCTAATATTTTTGGGATGAGAATACATACAGGTTTTATAAATGATTTACAAAATAGACACAAGTACGTGAAACTACATTCTATGGTTGAATTATCGAAATCGAATATGCCCCTTTTTAATTAAGTCTGGTAATCTAAGAATTAAGGAACAGACACCCTAATTGACGCGAATCCTAAAGATAGATCTATTGGGCCTAACAAACCCCATCCAAAGTACCGGATGCTTTAGTACTTCGAAATTTATATCATATCCGAAGGGTGTCCCGGAATGATGGGGATATTCTTATATATGCATCTTTCTAAAGTCGGTTACCAGGTGTTCACCATATGAATGAATTTTATCTCTATGTATGGGATGTATATTGAAATATGAAATCTTGTGGTCTATTATTATGATTTGATAATATATAGGTTAAACCTATAACTCACCAACATTTTTGTTGACGTTTTAAGCATGTTTATTCTCAGGTGATTATTAAGAGCTTCCGCTGTTGCATACTAAAATAAGGACAAGATTTGGAGTCCATGCTTGTATGATATTATGTAAAAACTGCATTCAAGAAACTTATTTTTGATGTAATATATTCTTATTGTAAACCATTATGTAATGGTCGTGTGTAAACGGTATATTTTAGATTATCATTATTTGATAATCTACGTAATGCTTTTTAAACCTTTATAGATAAAATAAAGGTTATGGTTGTTTTAAAAATGAATGCAGTCTTTGAAAAACGTCTCATATAGAGGTCAAAACCTCGCGACGAAATCAATTAATATGGAACGTTTATAATCAATATGAACGGGACATTTCACAATCAACCCTACCATTCAAGATGCAGTTTCTATATTTTTTTTATTTAAGACCACTTGCTACCTCTTCAATCATCAACCCACTATCTATTTCTTTACTTGATTAAACTGCCACCTTTCTTGTTGAATATTGCATCTATTTTATCGCTGCTATTATTTATGTTCCTTCTTCATTTTGACTGCTGCTGCTGTGCAGCCTCCACCGTCACTTATATCACCAAAAGAAAAGTTAAAACAGCTTGTTGTTAGCTCCTGTTTTCGTTCCTATTTTACTACCCAAGCACCAACCATCATCTACAACCACCACTCCATCACCACCCATGTTGTCACCACCCTCACCACCCTTTTGTTCTTCTTTCTGCTATCGTGAATAAACCAACTACCACCACCCGCAATTCCTCAAACCACCACAGACTGTTATCTACCTTCTATCTCTAGTTCGATGTAATCCACACAACCACTTGCACTTTTCAGTTTTCGCGAATTAACCTTCATACAAACCTGCAACTTCACTGTTGCAGCTGGGTTTTGTTGTTTCTACTTGAACCAAACAGGAATCAAACACCAACACATCTCACCATGAATTACTATTAATTCTGCTTAGTATTCGAGCTGTAACTGCAGCTGTTGTGGTCCCTATTTTGTTGTTGAAAACCATATTTTCTGCTACTCTTTTTATGTTTTCTATTTCGTCATCAATCACCATAAACACCATCTTGATCGTTCAAATATAAATGTCTGTTCAGCTTACAACAGAACCAAAACAATCACCAGTTGTTCTAATTGCTTCGCTGTTCCTTTTTAGCTATTACCTATTACCACTCGTTAGGTTTGTTACAATCAATTTTGGGCTTTTTAATTATTAATAGGGCTAACCAAGATGGTTTGGACTGCTATGGCCCATTAAGCCTTAGTGGACTTTGAGTTATACTAAGTTAATAATGTTAAATGTTAACTAGCGACTATGAGATGATGTTAATGGCTTGATATGATGATGGAGACGATGAATTATTGATGATGGTGTTCGAATTTAAAGATTATGATAATTATGTCATGATGATGTGATTATTTAATGATGATGTTCACGAAAAGATGTTATTATGATATAGGATAATGATAATAAGGGTGTATGATTTTATGAAGATTATGAGGTTAGTGATTATGATGATGATGATTTAAGATAATGAAAATGTGATGATGTTAATATAATGATACATGATGACGATGTGCGTATGGTAGATTGGTGATGATGATGTGAAAAGGATGATAATGATGTTATATCACGATGAATGATGATGATGATGAATCGAAGTTCTTTTGTTCCCTGCCATACTAATTATGAAACAATTAAAACCGTTACGGATGCTAGATGGATTTTGGTAATTGGGTTTTGGTAAATAGGTTTTGCTAATTGAGTTTGCTAATTGGGGTTGCTATATGGGCCTGACATGTATTGGATATGATGGAAGCCCACTTGTTTTTTACAGGGTATAATTATTACTAATATCATTATTTTTATTTTTATTATTATTATTATTATTATTATTATTATTATTATTATTATTATTATTATTATTATTATTATTATTATTATTATTATTATTATTATTAATATTATTATTATTATTATTATTATTAGTAAAAGAATCCTTATTATTAACATTATCATTATTATTAAAATTTCATTATTATTATAATTATTATTATTAAAATTATTATTTTATAAATATTTATTAATATTTAATATTATAAAAATAATACAACTTAACATTTTTAACATTATTATTATCATGGTTATTATTACTATAATTATTATTGTTATTATTAAAAAATATATATTTACTATTGTTATTATTAAAAGATATTACAATTTTTTTTATTAATTTATCAAATAACTATTAAAACTATACTCAATACATATAACTTATTAATATTAATATTTTATGAATATATTTAATTTATTAAGAAAACCTATACATTTTTAATATAACATTCATATCACTAGTTATATAAAAATTTGTCCGATTACAATTATATGTGTTAATATATATATAAATGATATAGGTTCGTGAATCCGAGGCCAACCCTACAATTGTTCAATGTCGTCATATGTATTTAACTGTTCGTGAATATGAGAATACTTGCGCTGCTTTTATAACTGTTTTACGAAATAGACACAAGTACTTAAAACTACATTCTATGGCTGGATTATTAAACCGAATATGCCCCTTTTTAGTCTGGTAATCTAAGAATTAGGGAACAGACACCCTAATTGACGCGAACTCTAAAGATAGATCTACCAGGCCCAACAAGCCCCATCCAAAGTACCGGATGCTTTAGTACTTCGAAATTTATATCATGTCCGAAGGAGGATCCCGGAATGATGGGGATATTCTTATATGCATATTGTGAATGTCGGTTACCAGGTGTTCAATCCATATGAATGATATTTTTGTCTCTATGTATGGGACGTATATTTATGAGAAATGGAAATGAAATTCTTGTGGTCTATTAAAATGATGGAAATGATTATTTATGTAAACTAATGAACTCACCAACCTTTTGGTTGACACTTGAAAGCATGTTTATTCTCAGGTATGAAAGAAACATTCCGCTGTGCATTTACTCATTTTAAAGACAGTATTTAGAGTCGATCATCGCAATGGAACCAGTTGTTGGTGACTTCGTCCAGATGGATTAGGACGGGTCCTTTCACAATATATCATCAATAAACACAATGACACATTTATCTAGGTATGGCTTACACACACGGTTCATGAGGTCCATGAACACTGCTGGTGCGTTCGTCAAACCAAACGACATCACTGTAAACTCATAATGTCCATAACGTGTTCTAAACGCTGTCTTCGGGACATCAGCTTCTTTGACTCTCAATTGGTGATACCCGGATCTCAAATCAATCTTCGAATAACAACTGGATCCCTGCAGCTGATCAAATAAGTCATCAATCCTCGGTAGCGGGTACCGATTCTTGATTGTCAACTTGTTCAATTCTCTGTAGTCGATACACAATCTCATCGACCCATCTTTCTTTTTAACAAACAAGACTGGAGATCTAACTTGGGAATTCGTGGTTATGTGACGCACCTTCTAGTACATGTCACAATTTAGGACATTACAACCCTCATGTTCTTCACTATGGGAAGCTCTTGTAGTTCTAAAGGTGCAAATGCATATATTGTACGCTTAACGGGTGCAGCTGCTGGCACCAAATCAATCCGAAGTTCGACTTCACGGTGGGGTGGACGTGTAACCTCAGGACAATCTCTAATAGTTGGGAAATATTTGGATCTCTTAAATGTCGGCTCATCTTTACTCACATGTGCCAGAATTGCGAGACATTCTCATCTCCTATACTTCTGGACCTTCGAGTAATTAGTGTAACATGACGGTGTACTGATGTCTTCTTCGTACACTATTATCATCGGTTAAAGAAATTCGAATAGTCTTCTAGTCGTAGCTGCCTCGGTTGTATCGTCAGATAACCAGTTTGTTTCAACTACTAAGTTAAAACTTCCCAGTTTAATAGTTTTATAGAGTACACGTTGTCTAAGAAAGGTACATGTTTATAAACGTCGTGATCAATTTCTCCAGTGTTAAAGCTTCTCTCAGCACCGGTGTTGACAGCATATATAAACATTATGGTTGATGAGCGAGAACGTGATGATTTTCATAGAAAACAAAAATGAACAAGGTGTAATGGCAACTAAAACAAAATATGATATTTAATCGAAAAGGGTTGGTACAAACTCCCAGACGGGTGTGTCTCACAGGAACAGATGAAGTGTAGTTTGCGTCGATGTGTTCAAAGTTGGTTGGTAATATTTGTGGGTATAATGAAAATGATTGTCGTTTAAGAATAGTATGTTGGAACAAAATGATGAGGGATATGGTAACGGGTAGTATTACTAGTAGCAATGAGTGGTGGCGTTAGCGATAAGTAGCGATGGGTTGTGATAAGCAGTGATGATAGTAGTGACGTATAAGTTGTTAGATAGCATGCTCATATCATAAGTATATGCACATGTACTCTAATGCACCCAATAAGGCATAATGGTCTTCAGTCGGTAGGCTCGTGTTGGAAAACAAAATCATGGATGGCGGATGGCTGAATGATAGGTAAGTTGGTAATCGAGTGGACAATATCTACTACGTATTGTGCGGGCGGTTATCAGGAATTCCTCCTCTAAAGACGTATCAGAAATGAGTTGTGGTGCACATTAGCGAGTAGTAAGATGCGGAGGTGTTGGTAGTGTCGAGTATTACTTAGTAGTGGTAAGCAGTAATGAGTAGTATTGAGTAGCAGCAAGGAGTAGCAGTTAAGTAGTATTTAGTAATGACAGGTGGTAAGAAGTAGTGATCAGTCGTGACTATTAGTGAGAGGCGGCGTTGAGTAGTAGTTATCAGTAATAAACAGTACTGAGTAGTGGTATGAGATGATGAGTGTGTTCAAGTAGTGTCTTAGTAGTGACAAGTAGTGATTGGTGGTGACAGACAGTGTCGAGCAGTGATGAGTTGGGTCAAGATCACAAGTTACTTACAAGCTATATTAACAATTAATTTGCACATGGTAAGTTTCTTCTCACATTCGGGGTTATACGGGTTGTGTTCTAAACGTTGTCTATCCAGGTAACCTACTTGACTTGGCCCCAATTCCTTATTTTGCGATGTCTGAACTTTTATATGAGTTACCGTAATGTAATCCCGGTCATTACATTACGCTATCTCACATTTCCATTCGACATCACTCCATAAGTTCAAGATGGCGTAGTCAACTTAATTTAGTTAAATATGGCTTCGGGTATACGTATGTGTTTCGTTATATAGTATATTTAGTCCAAGTCCATGTTGCATGGTATAAGGCGTATATGTATGTGGTGTAATGTGTAGCCCTACATGTAGCATTGTGAAGCAAATAGTGCAGGTATGGTGTATAAAAGTCGTCCAAGACACACGGCTATAGACTAGACTTCACTAATGCGCCCTACTGTTAGACACACTAATGTATCCTAGTTCCCTATAGCCATAGCTCTGATACTAAATGTAACACCCCGTTAAAATCCCTTTGACAGAACGTTAACTCTGGTCCCAGTGCTTGGCTTGACTTCTACGTAACGGCAACAATTTACAGCGGAAGCAATTAATATCTGAGAATAACAACACGCAAAAACATGTCAACAAATAATGTTGGTGAATCTACAGGTTTAAAGTAATGTAACAGTATTTGAAAAACAGTTATCAGAAAAATAGTTTAGTTTCCTTGACCACGAGATTCTATCGTTTGCATAAACCGAGCACCTGAATACTAGCAATGACCCGAGTATAGAAGCCACTATACCCGCCTTACCTCGTAAAATGTTATACACTTGTTCAAATGTATTTAATGTTCAAAGTAAATGCACCACAGTTTTTATAGCGGGTGAGGTTGTCAACCTAACGGATCCGTCCATCTAAATTGTGCTTACACCGATGGTATTAAAAGTATTCAAGCTAGAGGCTTTTTGAACAAACTCATTATGCATATGTATAGTAATCATGTCAATACAAAGTATTTGAAAACATAAATATAACAGCGTGTATTCTCATCCCTGAAAACATGTAAAAAGCGGGACTGTAGACTCACCTTTGAAATAAGCTCGGATTGAAAAGTGAACAATTAACTTGTACGGTTTATAGCCGAGTAATGCAACCTAAGTATACATATTTAGGTTGGTCAATATATATATCTTAAACAAATGTGGTTTCATAGTATACGTTGTCTTATTGCTCGACTCGACGCATTTCAAAGTAAAAGTTAACTATATCATGCAAGTCAAACAAAGTCAACCGAAGTCAAACTAAAAGTCAAACTTGGTCAAAGTAGTCAAATAAAGTCAACATCAGTAGGTTCATGTCAAATATTGGTCAACATGTCAAACCTAAGTCAAACAATACATTTTAGGTCATGAATGATCATTTTCACAATTTCAGTTTATCGTCATGCACAAAGTTTATGAACACGTAGCATACTTAACACATCATCTCATAGTACAAAATTCAAGTAAATATGAAAAACTCCAGATCATAAATATACTTAAAATTGATTCCAAAAAGTCCATCCAGGGACTCATACGACAATTAAAAGTCAGGAATCAGAAGGGATACATTTGGGGTTTGCCAAGTCAGTTTCTGACCGCGCACTGATTTCATTTTGGCTATAACCGGAGTTAGGAACATGAAATTGACACAATACCAGTGGAAATAGTTCAAAGGCAAATCAAAGTAACACATATAAAAAATCTAGCAACTTTTGTGTAGCCAATTTGTACAGTTTATTCGTGCAAGTTGAACATTTAGTTTTCAGCTCAAATCAGAATTCACATAAAGTATGGCTCTATTGTGCCCAATGCATAAGGTTTCAGAGATTGACATAAACTAAAAATAAGTCACATATCATGTTAAGTTTCATTTTCCAGAAGCATACATTCTCATTCAATTCACATAATTCACAGAGTGCAAAGCCGTGAGCAAGTTACAGATTCGATTCTCATTTAGTTAGTCACCTTCGCACGCAATTATCCGAAGATCTAGATACAATTAGCCTATGATATCCACATGAAAGATGAAGTACTTTTTGTCTACTTTTCAAATATGCAAAGCTTTAATCACAGAAGCTAACACATTTTATCATACAAGGTTATTTTCATGCAAGTGCTGTATAAAACTACTTTTACACTAATTCAAGCATATTTTGGGTTATACATAAGCAAAAGACATGATATCCTAGTCTAAATTGAGTGTTTTTAAATTATATTTCCAGTGGTATAAGTCTCACATGCCAATCCATTGTCTATCAATACCAGATTTCTGATCAAGCAACAAAAACACAACGATAATTCAAATTGACATAACTTAATCATACGGAAACGAAATCAAGCGAATCCAAAGCCTAAACTCAATAGTTTTTCGCAAGGAATCTGAATATAACATAATATCATGCATTTTAAAAACTCAAAATCACTGATCATGCAATAACAAATTCGGTTCTAAACCCTAATGCATCAAATGATCAATTTAACGATAACAATTAACATGTACGCGTATAGACTTGTGCAATTGACAACATAACTATGAAACTTTAAAAAAAATCAGATTTTTAAGATTAAGGTTCATGTGTTTATACCTTTGATCAACAAATAAATTACACCAATGCGTAGAGGAGAACGCGAGGAACACGATTATGTAAACGATTAAGCAAATGAGCAAGCAATTGAAGGTGTTCTTGATCTTGGAAGGTGGCGATGAAGATGCTGATTATAGGGGCTGTAAAATTCGTCCAAAAGAAGAGGGAGGAGCCGTGATCCTTTTTATTTGTTTAATTTTAGGGATTAAAAGGTTTAAGGGCTTAACTAGTTGGGTTTTAACACAAACGGGCCACGAAAATAACATATAAACCATAGAGGGGTGAAGAATTTCGGCCAAGTGGACCAAAAGGGAGTCTATGGACTCTAAAATGATGCTAGATAACTTTCTATGGGATCCCGTTAAAAGCCTTTTAGTGTCGTTAGCCGAAAACGCAACCCGAATCGCTAAATGTTAATTCTTTCGGATTCTTTAATTAAATTAAATTTTGTTAATCATAAAAGAATTCTAAATTTTATAAAATACATGGAATAATTATTTTTCTTAATAATTATTTAATTCTTTGCTAAGTGTCGTTAACTGAAATCGAAACTGGAACGTTAACCGAGCATTTTAGCGAATTCTACGCGTTTTAAATTTATGAAACTTCTAATAAATTAAAAGTACCTTTAAAGCATAATAATTATATAAAATAATTATTAAAAGTGAATTATCAATCGTTTGGTTGTCTTAAGACGTTTCTCCTGTTTTCACTAACCGTACGTTTTTCTCGCGTTTTCTAAGTTTCTCGCATACTTCTAACCAAAGTATGAAATCAAGTAATATGTAGCACATGTTAGAAATAATATTCTCAAAGAAAAAGTTCTGGCGTATAAATTCGTAGAATTTAACTAACGGTCGTTAAGTATTTAACGGAAAAGTTAACGAAAAAAGTCGGGTTGTTACACGTGGCATGCAACTTGCTTGCATGCTTGTTCCGGGATGAGGTGTCTGTTCCGGGACAGTGCACTTTCTCCGGGACGGCGTGCTTGTCCCGGGAGGGTATCATTATGCCGAGTTGAAATGCCGAATCGAGAAGTGGTGACGGTACCAGCAGCATGTCGGTTCCGGCTAAGGTGCCAGAGCTCTTAACCTAATTCGGGAAGGTTTTGCTCTCCACTTGTCATCATGACGAAGGTTTTGCTTTCTTCACGGTTATAGTTGTCATGACTGGCTACATGATGCCAGTTATATGTATGTCATCCGAGCTCTCATTCTAGCCATTCGTCCGGCGTGGTAAAGTTGCTGAGATAATGTCGGATGGATGTTGGGAAAGGGTCCGTGTTCCGGGACAGATGGTGTCGGGTAAGATCCTTGTCGGGATGCTTGCTTGCTTTCCTCACGCTTACTTGTTTTACAATCCTCGAAGTCTAACAATTTTGGCTGAACTCGAACAAAAAATCAAATTTTTTGTGCGCCTTTAGTTTTTAGAGTTCCTCAAGACGTTTGGTTCTCATGAGATCCTTACCCTATATATTAAATATATGTGTGTGTGCACGCGCACGTGCGTGAGCGTTCGCTTATGCACGTGCGTATGCGATCAAGAGGGGAGTAATAAGTTGAGAGAAAGAGAAACTAATCATTTTACCATCCATTCACTTACCTAAAAATACGGGCGTTCTCCCACCATAAAAACCTTTAAAATGGGAGGAGAGAATTTATAATATTCCTTTCAAAGAATATTATTTAATGTTTGCTCAAGACGTTAGAAATTTTGTACAAAGAATATTATCATTTTCGACATATTGATATCGTTTCCAAGAAATTTAATTTTTTTTATGACTGCTCGTTTGTTCCCTAAAATATTACCATTTTTGATGAATGTTAACCACTTTTCGCCGAGAAAGTTAATGCAATTTAGATGAATGAACATTGCGACTATCTCTTTACGTAAAAGATTCACATGTTCAAACGACAAATTTGACAAAGAATCATACAAAGTTGTTTCCCAGGTCGAGAAAAGCATTGCACTCTTAGTCATCTCTTAAATTGTAATGCAGTTTAGTTGTATCATGATGATTCAAAGATTTAAATTTATGTGCTTCATCCGGTAAAACACTTCTAGCCATAACACGAAATCCACATTCTAGCATACTTCACCAACAATCCTCTTTAATCGTCCAGAAGGTAATCCTCTTGCCCTTTTAACTGTCATTTCATCTCATCATTAACTAAAGCCCTTACTTGGGCTTCACGGATTTTTTCAAGAGAATTACTCACGACAACCTTTCAAAACACTTTAATCCATATATGTTGGCTCATTCCACTCAATGCATCTGATCAAACCAAAATCGTTATGGTATAAATAGATTTCGGGTTTGAGTGCTTGATATGGGAAAAAGAGTAAGTCGAATGTTTTAACTCCAATAATTGTGCAAACCCCGATTTGAAATCTGGATTCCAAGGGCGTAAAACAATCAATTGAATTAACCTTATTCGATCGGAATCGAATAAGTTAATATCTCAGAGTGTGAATTGGCTCCGATGATGATCAGAGTGCTAATCAGAAGTAAGCTAACGACTGGAGTAATGCTATCGCAATTGATTTAAGCAGAGTAACATTAATGCATCCAGTGTTATGTGATTGGTAATCTTGTTCGCGTATTTATAGATGTTAGGAGGGAATGATGACGTGACACATGTCCCTTTCATGATTGTAAGGAACTTTGCTAATCCTGAGGGGTGACGTGATGCCTGTCCTTTTCATGAGAATAACAGATCCTAACAAACTTTCCTAGATTCGCAGGCTGACGTGGCGTGCAACTTACTTGCATGCTTGTTCCGAGATGGAGTATCTATTTCGGGATAGTGCACATTCTACGGGACGACGTGCTTATTCCGGGAGGGTATCATTATGCCGAGTTGAAATGCAGAACCGAGAAGTGGTAACGGTACCAACAGCATGTCAGTTCCGGCTAAGGTGTCAGAACTCTTAGCCTAATCCAGCTAAGTGTTTCTTCACGGTTACAATCATCATGACTGGCTACATGATGCTGGTTACGTGTGTGTTTGTCCAGGCTGGATTATATACGGCGTTCCCGGCTAGCTGATATCCGATGTGCGCCTTCCCAGGTGTATGCATAAATAACCTTCTGGTTAGATGCCGGGAAGACGTTGTTTTCCGGGATAGGCTTATACCTGGCAAAAACCCTAGCCGGGATGCTGCTTATTAGTGTTTTTTTGAGACAGATCGTTATGCGTATCATTAAGTCCCCCCAGTTTGGTGGTGGTAGCCGGAACGGTTACCACCGTCAAACTTCCGAGACGAAGCCATGCTTCCTATTGGATATGCATTTAATGTTTCTCAGTGTGAAAAGACAGTTTATGCAAATACGCCCCCTTTTCGAGTTTTTTCATTTTTCAACTTTTTGGAACGGCGTTCGAGAGATTTCTTTTTGCGATTTTAATCATTGCTTTTGTTGATCCATCTTTTGATCTGAGCCGTTGGATCAATTTTCTTAAAACCTATAAATAGCTTCCCTTTTCCAATATTTGCACTTTTTACAGCCTTCGTGCCCTAAACGTTTCTTCTTCAAAAAGCCAACAGTTTTTTTACGAACAAAGGTACATTTTCTTGTTTCCTTCTTCTTTATTACTTTACTTTTAGTATTTTCGTATATATGGCGGATCAGTCTTCCACTTCTACCAGTGTAGATGCTCCTGAGACTTCTTCTAGGCCTTCTGTAGATGTTAGTGGTAGAATGATTCAAGTGTGTGATGGATACCTTGACGAGATGGTACGTATGTACCCGTTTTTGACCCGTTATACATTGATGGTGCCTGATGCCATCCACAGGGCCCATAAGCCTCCCCAGGCATGGTTACCTTTTATGGCGCAACTATTAGTGTGGGCAATTTTCGATTGCCCTACTCCGAATTCATGTACCAATTCTTTACGCACTATGGAATAGCGCCTGCTCAGGTACATCCCCATGCGTACCAAAAATTGGTAATGTGGGAGATGTACCTTAATCATTATCATATTCTTCCTAATGTCTGCATGTTTCGATTCTGCTTTTTCGTCTTTAGGTATGAGGTTAGATGGTTTACCATCAAATGGAGAGCGCAATTCAATTTTACTGGAGACATGGACACTTCATTGAAGGAGTGGCGGGAGTCTTTCTTTTTTGTCGATAGCAAAGGGCTACCACCACGATTTGTTGGGCTCTGTGAATGGGTAATTGATGTGAAGAAGAGAGCCAATAGAGTTTTGAATCTAAATGCTGCCGAGAAGGCGTGTATAGAAGCCATCCGGGAGTTCAAGTTTCCACAACGGCCATACCTGGAGGTCATGCTTGTGTTGGGGGGAGTTAGCCACCAATGGCTGGATCCGAATACCAAGCCTGTTCTTCATTTTAATGAAGCAGGTGAAGACTGATCCTAGCAAACTGCTATGTCGCCCAGTGACCTTGTTTTCGTTTGATGTTTATATAACAGTAATGGAGTTTGCTACTGCAATGGGTTACGGTGATCTGGCGGATATCCGGGTGGACAGCGTCCCGGTCAATCCGGGAGACGAGCCAGATGTCGCTCCTCAGGACCTGGAGCAAAATGCCAGTGACGGGGCTGACTTGATTCTTCCCGGTCCCGATGTGCCAGAGAGGCATACGACGGTGAAGAGGAGGATTGACGAGCTTCCTCAACTTCGAAAGAAAGCCAAAGGTAACTGTCTTGTTTCAATAAATCAGTCTTACTTTAATATTTTGACTTGTCCCATACCTAACTTCCGTTAAAAATATTTGTTTTTCAGCTGTTTCCGAGCCGTCCGCTGGCGCTTGCACAATCGGAACGGAGCCCATAGATTTGGGTGGGGTGGGTGAACAGTTTACCCTGGAAAGTTTTGATGACCTTCACTTCAACATCTCTGCGGGGGATGATCTTATCCGTTCCTTCTCTCAGCTAGATATTGATTACCCTGGCTGCAAGAGTATCTTGGAAAAGGGGTCTTCTTCGTCCCTTCGCCGAGAAGTGTCTGCCCTCCCCCAGGAAGAATCCGAAGTTGTTCGAGCCCGGGAACTCATGGCAATGAACACACTTGTTCTATATGGTTTTGACTAGGAGAAGCAGGTGGCGGACTTGGAGCGTCAGCTTAAAGCTGCCCGTGATGAGCTGTCTCAGGCACCCTTGGCCCGGGAAGCTGTTAAGAGCTTGGAGGTCTAGCTGAGGACTGCCAAGAATGAGTTTGCCCCGATGGTGCAGGAGAAGGATAAGGAGATTGCTGTTGCTATTTCTGCCAAGGAGGCGGCCCTGGCAGAATGTAACCGATTGCAGGGTGGTCTCCCTTTGATTTTGAAAAAAGGCCATCAAATCTTCCACCATGAAGTCACCCTTTCAGGTTTATTTGGATAGCTTTGGGGCGGCCAATTTTACCTATGCCGTTAGGCTGATGCAGAAGCATCATGTTAGTGGGGGCGTCCCCTTGCATCCGGATATTGCAGGGAAGGTGAATCCGGCTGCTACGCGGGAACTCCAGGCTGCTCAACAGGCATTGAAAGAGATTCGTTTTGGTAGTTTTGAAGATCTCTGCTCTGATGAGGCGACAACTGTGTAGCAGCTCTTAGATTTTAATTTTTAGTTTGTTGTACTGCACATTGTTGCATATTTTTTGAAGCGACTTGTAATGAAATTTGTAATTAATGAAATTTTAATTTCAAGTATTTTGTGATGAATTTTCTTTAGTTGAACTAGTTCATATCTTCGTATGTAGGTCTAGACTACACTTGTGTTAGTTTTGGCGTGTACACCGTGCAGTCACGCTTGTTTATGCCATCTACTCATTGGCCGTTTATCAGTATAAACTTGTACCGACGAGGGCTAGACGATCACCTCTTAAGGGGGTACAAAATAACGTGCATGGGACTTATGTGGATGCCGGAATCCGTCTGCCACTAGCCAGTTATAATTATTTGAACATCGTTGTAAATAACGTAATGACAAAGTTATTGTAAACGGTAGAATGCTTTTATTAGTTCCTTAAAAAGGAAAAACATACATGAGTTCTTTTTAAAAAGAAAAAGATAAACATCAAGATAACCATGAGTTGAAGTGATCAGTTTCAATCACAATATTTATCTAAATCTCAGTTGCTCCATTCAGCCACTTTCGTTTTCTTCAACCGCTATCCTGTCTCGGTTGGAGCTTTCACAACTTTCAGTCCTTGAACGCTTGAGTGTCGAATTAAGGGGTTTAGCCTTTTCGCGCACACCATTAAATGATTTTTCCCATCTTGACCGGCGACACCGGCCGATAACTGCCTTCCCTGCTTCATTAACCATGACTGAATTTTTGCTACCGGGGTGTGCCGGCAGGGAGAAGAAGGTTAGCCTTTTGAGGACAGAAACACGCTTTTCCTCCATGACGTGTGGTGTCCTCCATGATTTGGTGTATTGCCTATCTTGAATGCTTTCATTCCCAGGAAAAAGGTGTCGGGTGGATTGAACCGTGGCCATGCCTTGCCGGGTTGGTAGCTTGAGTATGCCATGAGCGGTATACGCTATTGCACCGAACTACTTGAAGAATTGTCTTCCTAGTATCACGTTTGTAGCAGTTACAGATTTGATGACATAAAAGTCGATGACTTCGCTACGGAGGTAGGGTTGAATACCCATCATGACCATTGCCTTAAGCCTACCAATTGCTTTTTCAGTACAACCTGAGAATCCGGAGATGACGGCGTTAGATTGTCTCATCTTCCTTCCGACACATTTTGGGAGCAGGGAAAGGCAATGAGCATAAAAGACTTCGACTTCATTTCCCGTGTTGGTGTACATTTCACTCACCGAGAACCCATCTATCAGGCCGATAATGACTACCGGTTCATCCCAAGAGTATCGTGGCGGTATTCTCGGGAATGTGATGGCAGTATCTTTCCAGGAGCTCTGCGAGACAAACGTGTCCTTCTCGACGTTGATCATGTTGATGACAACTTTATCTTTCGCCTTCTCACGTTTCTTACTATCTTCCTTCTGCCAACTGAATGTTTTGTTGAGATCAGCCTTTTTGAACTTCCGTCCTGACAACAAGTGATTGAGTTCACCTGCTTTGATTTTGGCGATGATTTCGCGTATCAGCGTCTTGCATTGCTCGGTGTCATGGCCATTGTCTTCATGGAACTCACAATACGTGTCTGAATTTTGACCGTCCTATTTTTCCAGTGGTGCTGGAGGGGTAAACTTTGCCTTTACGGGTTCTGTTAACAGTATTTCCCTTAGAGTTTTGGATAGGCTGTCGATTAGGGACCCTTTATCATATGGGTTTCGAATGCTCCTGTCATGTCTATGGCTGTCATGGCTTTTGCCGTGGCTGTTGTGGTTTTTGTGATGGCTTTCATAGCGTCTGCTGCTGTCATGACGGTGCCTGCTGTCGCTTCTCCTTTCCTCTTCTCTTTTCTTCTCTTCCCGATGATACCCGGCTGGTCTCTCCCTCCCAGAGTGTTGGTATTGCCTTGCTATCGTCACAGCGTCTGCAAATGTACTACAGATGTTCCATCAGAGTTCAGAGACAAGCGACGGCTGTGCATCTTTGTCCAGACACGTTATGAATTCGGAAATCTGTTGTGTTTTCGGGAGTCCGGGGATTTTTTTGACATTCCAGCATGTACCTCGTGATGAAGCTTTCAATTTTCTCCCCCCGGTACATCGGGATTTCTTGAGCATACAGGTGTGTATATGTGTGTCGGTGGAGGTTCTGATATTGCATGTGAAACTTTTCCCGCAAGTCTGTGAAGCATGTGATTCCGTTAGGTGGTAATTTTGCGAACCACTCCCTGGCAGCCGACTGTAGTACAGTCGGAAAGAGATGACATGCTACCTCATCACTCCAATGTTGGGTTTTCATGGCGCCCTCAACGATTTGCAGGAAATCGTCCGGGTCAGTAGTGCCATTGTACACCCTCAAAGTGACCGGTATGACGATGTTAGCAGGGAGTATGCAGGTAGCGATCCATTTGCACAGCTTCTGGCTAGTAGCTGACATCTCAACCAGTTGCTTTGCTTTGTTACCGGTGATTAGGGCGAACAGATTTTCGAGTGCAGTCCCCTATACGGCGGGTTGGAACAGGGAGTGTTTGTATGCCGGCGGCGCAGCCTGCACGAGGAGCTCGGTCAGCCATGTGTTCGCGGCAGCTTTGGTGATACCCTCGCTTCCTGTGACGACCCGAAAATTTCCAACCAAATTTAAACTTAATCTTTATATGATTTCAACACGATAAGCAAAGTCTGTAATGTTGAGTCATAAATAATTTGAAGTGTTTTCATTTATGCAATTACCCTTTTACTGTTCTGACGATTCACGAATTATTAATTGTTAATAAATGCATTAAATGTAATTACAAGATTTATTATAGTTGTTATATTATTATATTAATTTCTATTAAAATAAAAATCAATATTAATAAAATTATGGTACAAATATAATTTATGTACAAACTATTATAGTATTATTATTAATACTATTTTAAATATAAATAATCTTTAGATATTAATTTTATATAAATTGTTATAGTATTGTTATTACTAATATGATTATTATTGTTAGTATTATTATAATTAGTATTTTTATTATTATATTAGTATAATTAAAAATTATCAATTGAATTTTTATTTGAAAAACATAATCTATTATATTTAGAATTATAAGTAATCATGTTATTATTATTATCTTATTATTTCTATTATTATTATTATTATTATTATTATTATTATTATTATTATTATTATTATTATTATTATTATTATTATTATTATTATTATTATTATTATTATTATTATTATTATTATTATTATTATTATTATTAATATTAGTATTCTTATTAATATAAATGTTAATAATATAATAATCATTAATACCTTGATAATTAGCAATACTAATTAGATTTAAATTAATTATAACTACAGATATATATATATATATATATATATATATATATATATATATATATATATATATATATATATATATATAAATACATGTACATATATAACATGCAGACTTATATATAATCACATATACAGACATAGATACATATACATATATATATATGTATATACACATAAATGAGTATAAATAGATACGTATTCTGTTGCACATCTTGTAGAGACCCGTCCTAATCCATCCGGACGAAGTCCATATTGATTATAAATGGTTCATAATAGTTGATTACATCGCGAGGTACTTAACATCTATATGATACATTTTACAAACATTGCATTCGTTTTTAAAAGACAAACTTTCATTACATCAAAAGTTGACAGGTATGCATACCATTTCATAATATTCAACTATAAATGACCTAATCCGTCATTTACTTAATAATAATCTCTAATGAACTTTAACGACTCGAATGCAACGTCTTTTGAAATATGTCATGAATGACTCCAAGTAATATCCTTAAAATGAGCTAATGCACAGTGGGAGATTTCTTTTAAACCTGAGAATAAACATGCTTTCAAGTGTCAACCAAAAGGTTGGTGAGTTTATCAGTTTTTAGTAATCATTTCATTTTCATCATTTTAGTAGACCACAAGATTTTTAAATATTATAAAACGCGCAGAAGTCCCATTCCAACTGCACAAAAAAAATATCTTTCATATGAAGAACACCTGGTGAGGATTCAAAATATAATAGTAACCATCTGTGCCGGTCTTTCACCCCACGGCTGAATACATGTGCCTTCAAAATATAGAACCTTTGTGCCGGTCTTTACACCCCACGGCTGAACATATGTTTATAAAATATAGGCCAACCGGTGCCAAAATGTCATAAATAATAAACCATCCACCCGGCTCGGGAGCTCATACCCTCTAACGGAAACCGGGGGCTAATGCGTGTCATAATAATCAACCCCAATCCCAGATAATTCTTTCATAGAATACAGTTAAGGTACTTGTGTCTATTGCGTCAAACATTTATAAAAGCGCATGTATTCTCAGTCCCAAAAATGTAAAGAGTAAAAAGGGAGCAAATGAAACTCACGCATATAAATATTGTAAAACAGTCTTTAAAACAGTGCATGTATTCTCAGTCCCAAAAATATAAAGAGTAAAAGGGAGCAAATGAAACTCACTCTACTGTATTTTGTAGTAAAAATACATGTGACGACATTGAACAATGCTAGGTTGGCCTTGGATTCACGAACCTATATCATTTGTATATTTATTAATACACATAATCGTAATCGAATAAGTTTATATATATATGACTTGTTAATTATATTATTTTTATATTAATAATATATTTATGTTTTATATATTCCTTTTATATAAAAAATATATTTTGTTATGTTATATGTGTTAAACATAATTATTTATATATTTCATTTATTTATCAAAATAGTAGTTCTAATTATATTAAGTTAATATTAGTACAGATAAATATAATGATAATATCGTTAATAATATACTTATGTTAATAATAATAATTCTTATTTTTTTATAAAATGATAATAATACTAATATTTATGAAAGTACCAATAAATTGTATCATTTTTATAATAATACTAATAATACTAATCAAAATCATAATATTGATAATAATACTTAAAATGGTAAGATTTATAATATTAGTATTACTTATAATAATACTAATGATAATATTAATAATAATATTACTTAATAATATTTATAACAAGAATCATAGTAATAATAATAGTGGTATTAATAATAATACTTGTAACAATATTGATAATTATAATTATGGTGATCTTAATAATAATAATAATAATAATAATAATAATAATAATAATAATAATAATAATAATAATAATAATAATAATAATAATAATAATAATAATAATAATAATAATAATCATAATCATAATCATAATCATAATAATTAACAATAATAATAATCTTGATAATAAAAATAATATTTGTAATCATAATAATAAAAATAATAATAATAATAACTTTGAAAATGAACTACCTTTATAGAAGCTAAAAAAAAAGTAAAACGCCCAAGCCGGGACTCGAACCCATGACCTCCCGCTCACCCGTCAATCCCCTTAACCATTGAGCCGTCGCTCGTTTTCTGATATTGAACCAACTTATAAGATATATAACCCGTACGTATTTATCTTCTTCTTCACATATACTATCGACCCAAGTTGTGTAAAAATATATCCAAGACAGTCCAGTGATTGAATTAACCCACGGCCCAAACTTAATCTATCGTCTATCATCAGAACTAGGATCAGAAACAAAAAAAAAATATAACGGTGGCTCACACTTTATCAAAAGTTTCGTAATAATTGGAGATATCTTTAATTGATATGGATTGTGGGGTTTCTTTCTTTTTCTTGTCGAGGTATTAGAAAGCATATATCATCAAATGCATTACTTCTATTCCCTTATCTTTATTGAAATCATACAGCAACATCATTATCATTATTGCTTATCCCTTATCTTTTTCACTTCCTTCAATTTCCTCTTCTTCGTATAGAAGTAGAAAAGAAGAGTAAGTATTGCACGATAACGGTTTATAAAATAGATTTAGAAGCATAGCAGTAACAAGAATTTCGTGGTGTTGTGTGGTGGTTGATGATGGTTCACGAGAGAAAAAAATCAGTAAGTCGTCTGCAGCTATAGTAGCTGGTTTGTTTGAGTGGTAACGATTATGGTGGTTATGGTTTTGATAGTTGAAGGAATAATAGAGAGAGAGAAGAATGAGAGAGAGAGAGAGAGAGAGAGGAAAAAAAATTAGGGTTAGCGGTTTGGTGGTGTTCCGGTCTGGAACAGAAACAGTAATTCAGCAGGAATAATTTGGTTTTGGTTTTTGGGTTGTAACCGAATATGGCAGAAATCAAGGAATGATTATAAATCGAAAGTGGCAATGGTCTGATTGAAAAACACAGTCCAACGAACAAAAGAATTTGGAGGAACAGAATCAAAGAAAAAGGTATAGCAGCTGTACATCGAAGGTGTTGGTTGTGGTTGCAACATTAGAGAGAGATGGAGAGATGGTGGAGTGTGATGGTTATAACAGAGAAAGGTATCGAGCTTGTGATTGTTAGGATGGGTTACTTCGGTTCTTCATAGAAATATAAATACATAATAAATCACTAGCTAAGGTGCAAGGGTGATCATGGTATCCATTGGTGATTGTCAATTATTCCAGTGGTGGATATGATGGTGTTGTTTAAGTTGCAAAATAGGAAGCAAACAATACACAAGGGAGAGAGGAGTTAGTAGGGATGATTTGATCAGTTTTTGTTTGTATAGAGAATTTAATTTCAATCGGGTACATATTGAACAGACGGGAAGTACGAGCAATTTGTATCAGATAGAATAAAAAAATAAAGCAGATGGGTAAGTGAACAGATAAAGGAGGGATTAAATTAATTTGTGATAGTGATTCCGAATAGATTTTGGAATTTCTATATGAATCGAATCTCATTTGTACTACCTAAATATGATGTTTAACAAAGTAGTGGACAGAAGGCATAAATCAAACACAGTTTGATTGTGAAGGAAAACAGAAATACGTATATTCTCAAATATATCATTATATAAATTTGTTATATATATATAAATTGCTGTTTTGATACATATATATCTGTATAAATCGTATGTTGTATATATATATAATTATGCTTATCTGATTTTTATGTATATATATATATATATATATATATATATATATATATATATATATATATATAATTCATAAGTTTTTGATAATTAGTAAATATATTAATAATATTAATAATATTATCAATAATTAATAATATTAATGATAACTATATTATTATTAATAGACTAGTAAATGATAAGTAATAATATGATAATACTAATAATAATAATAATGATTTCAATAATGATAATAGAAATAATAATAATATAAATATAATGACCATCATTAATAATTTGTATTATAATAACATCAATAGTTATACATTGAAGTTATATAGATATTCATATATATTTACATTTTTTATTTACACATAAATGTTCGTGAATCGTTGGGAGTAGTCAAAGGTCAAATTGATTACATGAATATAGATTTCAAAACTTTCGAGACTCAATATTACAGATTTTTGCTTATCATTTCGGAAACATATAAAGATTAAAGTTTAAATTTGATCAGAAATTTTTGGGTCATCACACATCTCGATCAGACTGTAGTTGATTATTGTTTCTGTCTCTAATCTAGATTACAAATCAAATTGAATCACAGTAGCATGACAAATTCTGTTAGCAGTCTTCATCGACCTTTTTATTTTCTATTATTCTTCTGTCCTTGTGATTCTTGCTGTCGACCACGATTGACAATAAATCACATGAATTATACAATGTATTTGATCAAGCCCTTCCTTATACCCATAGCCAATATCAATTAAAGCAACACAAAACCACCATAACCATTGACACTTATCCTTATATTTTTTTTTTCTTTCTGCTTCACAGTGCAAACTCTCTCCACCTTCAGCAAGTAAACCACACCATCGAAACCATGATTTGCAGCAGCTACTATGCTATAATATTTCTGTTTGAAAACCGAACACCATGATTGAAACAACCATCACTCACCTCTTTCTCTCCCTTTAACTCTCTTTTATTTTCTATTCAACAAAACCCATCACTACAGTGGGTTATACTTGTCTACTTGAAACGAACGAACACTGCCTCCACTAGCACGAACAACCATCGCTAATGTGTTCAGTTTTCATCGTGAACAACTCAACACAAACCAAGAACCATATACCTAAAAAACAGCTCGAACCAATAAATTATATGCTTCGTTTTCTGTTCGAATAACCCAGGTATGAAAACCCACTCGTTTTATATCTATATGTAGACTGCTTTTACTTTATAAATGAATCGGGAATAAACTTATATCTCTACTAGTTGATGAAACCTTGGCCCAACTTAATCATTAAAGTTAAAGGCAACTAATTGATAAGAAGGAAGGGTGGTCGACAATTATCTAAACATTTAACCCTATCTGATTATTTAAAAGAAACCGATGCATTACAATGATTCTAGTAGGGCTGTTATGTTACGAGACATTTTTAGTAATTCATGATGGGCTTATAGTGATATTGGATTATATACATGACTATTATATGGGGCTTAGATTCATGTATCTGTTGGGTCATGCACTTGGGTCTCTAATTAGGCTGGACCAGTAACAAATAACATAAGTAAACGAGTTATGCTCCTGTGAATGTTGATGTTTAGATATAGATAACGATTCAGTGATAATATAGAGTATGATGATGGTTACACGATGGGATGTCAATGATGATGGATGATGATTCTGTGATAGTCATGATCATGATGATTAAGATGTTTGTGATTAAGTAATGATGATGACTAGGATCGATGAACATGATGATGATGTTTCGATCGTGACTTTATGAAGATTAGTTTACGGCAATGATATTTGTAATGGTGTTTATGATAATTAAGAACCGAATTTAATTGGATATCTAGAGGTCGATGCAGATGTATATGGATTGGGTTTAGCTAATTGAGTTGTAAACTGAAAACCAGACAATTAATGAGTTAAAAGAAATTAATTACGATTTAATCAGAAAGAAACAAGATGAAGTAATGGTTAGGAGTGGTGTCTGTTGAACGGGAGGTCTCAGGTTCGAAACTAGGCCATGGCATATATATTTTTTTCTTTCAATAGAAGAATGGTTGGGCTGTTACGAATAATTGGACTTGTGAATGTTCGGGCTTGTAAAACTGCAGTTGGGCCGAAGGATTTAGCCATTTAGTTTTAGGACGACTTGAACCTTGGGCCACCATTTACAAAGCCCACCGATTTCTGTTCTATTCTATTAAGGTTGCTGAAGTCGTGTTACTAATCAGAAAATCTAGGATGGACGATGGGTTTAGAGTGTTGGATTTAAGCGAGAGGTCTTGGGTTCGAGCCCGGGGGATGACCGTTTTTATTTTAAGAACTTATAAGATAGTACTTTATTTTATTATTATTAATTTTCTTATTATTATTATTGTTATTATTATTAATTATTGTTGTTTTATGATTATTATCATTAATAAGTATTAGCAGCAAGTATTATAAGTATTATTATTTTTATCATTAATATCATTATTATTAATAAAATAAGTATTATTAGTATTAACATCATTAATATTATCATTATTAGTAAAATTATTATTATAGTTACTATAGTTATTATTATTACTACTATTATTATTATCATTTTATTTATTAAAACTATCATTTTTATTATTGTTATCATTTTTATTATTATTATTAGTAGTAGAAAAATTATCATCTTTATCAAAATTATTATTATTATTATCATTATTATTATTATTATTATTATTATTATTATTATTATTATTATTATTATTATTATTATTATTATTATTATTATTATTATTATTATTATTATTATTATAAAATGAAACAACTTTTATTTTATCATATAACTATTAATTATATAAAACTATATTTTTATATATTCTTTTAAAGTAAGATATATAAAATGAATATATATTTAAGTTATTAAAGGAACACATAAATCATAAATAACATATATATCACTAATAATAATATATAAATTTGATCGATTCCCAGTATATGTGTTAATATATATATACATGATATAGGTTCGTGAATCCGAGGCCAACCCTGCATTGTTCAGTTGTTCAATGCCGTCATATGTAATTTTACTACAAAATACAGTATTGTGAGTTTCATTTGCCTCTTTACCCTTTATATTTTTGGGCTGAGAATACATGCGCAATTTTTATAAATGTTTTATGAAATAGACACAAGTAATCGAAACTACATTATATGGTTGAATGATCGAAGCCGAATATGCCCCTTTTTGCTTGGTAACCTAAGAATTAGTAAACCGATCTACTAATTGACGCGAATCCTACAGATAGATCTATTGGGCCTAACGAACCCCATCCAAAGTACCGGATGCTTTAGTACTTCGATGTTGTTTTTATCATGTCCGAAGGATTTCCCGGAATGATAGGGGATATTCTTATATGCATCTTGTTAATTTCGGTTACCAGGTGTTTAATCCATATGAATGATTTTTGTCTCTATGCATGGGACGTATATTTATGAGAAATGGAAATGAAAATCTTGTGGTCTATTAAAATGATGAAAATGATCGTTTATGATAAACTAATGAACTCACCAACCTTTTGGTTGACACTTGAAAGCATGTTTATTCTCAGGTACGAAAGAAATCTTCCGCTGTGCATTTGCTCATTTTAGAGACATTACTTGGAGTCATTCTGACATATTTCAAAAGACGTTGCATTCGAGTTGTCGATTTCATCAAGATTATTATTATTATTAGGTCATTTATAGGTTGGATATTATGAAAAATTATGCATGTCTATCAACTTTCGATGAAATGAAAGTTTGTCTTTTAAAACGAATGCAATGTTTGTAAAATGTATCATATAGAGGTCAAGTACCTCGCGATGTAACCAAATGTAATGTATTCGTCCTGATGGATTAGGACGGGTCCTTTCTATAACGACCCTGGTTTTTCCATCTTTTATTAATAATGTTTATTATTAATGCTCGCGTGTTAATGAATGTATTTCTATACATTTACTTGTTACCATACATGACTTTAAATACCCGACACGTCTTTGTGACACACGAACTTTTCACGAATAATATTTCGGATATTATTTGCATCCATGATTAATTATTATTAATCATTTTTAATTAACTAAGGTTACTAGTTAATTACTTGGGCTTTTATTGGATTTATTTGTTAACTACTTGAACTTGGGCTTTTATTAATGCTAATGGACTTAGAAGCCCACCCTACACACTTAAATGCACTTGTTAGCCCATCTTTCATGTAAGTATTACATTTACACTTAACTAGATTATTTAGTGCTTATGGAATCTAGTTACTACATCCTTACACCATCTTCCAACACCATGCAACCTTATTTCCATCTTTTTGAGCCAAATACATGAAGTAACTTGTGAATTTTTCCCTCCCCCCTTCCCTTTTGAAAACCGTCAACATTAGCTAGATACAAGGGAGGTTTTATTTCATTTTTGTATTACTTAATCTCTTATAAACTTCATTCATTTCACACACACTCTCACTTGCAACTCTTTTACTCTCATTTTCTCTCAAGACTTGTAAGTAACATGAAATAATTTCTCTTCTTTCTCCTTAACCAAAACTGCCACTATCATTCATTCATTACTTGTTCTTGTTTAATGTTTATTTACTAGTTGTTGTTGTTGTTGTTGTTGTGTTACTTGTCTTTGTTAGTTGTTTACTTACTAGTACAAGAATCAAACTTTCTAGTTAGATTCTTCATATTATCTTGTATTTACAAGAACATACAAGAACAAAACTTCCTAGTTTATGTTCTACACTTAATGTTTTAAAAGATTGTAAGTTTATGTGTTGTAAATCATTACTTGAAGTTCATGTTGTAAACTTAAAGTTTGCTTTCTTAAAGATCAAAGCCTTGGCTTGAATCTTTAAAGTATGAACAACCATGAACTAGTTACTTGTTTATTTAGTTTATTTCTTCATTTCAAGCACTTTTGAATTCGTGATTTGTTGTTATAATGGTCAAGTGTTACTAGTTAATCTTGATCTCATACTTTCTTGAACTAAAGTTAACTTTTTAAGTTCAAGAACATGGAAGTTTACTTTCTAGTTACAACTTCATATACTTATGAAAGATCTAAGTTTCTATAGCTTATGGTCTACTTATTTTGTTAAAAACAGGAGCTTGTAAGCTTACATACACTTTACTAGATGAAAATTTAAGTTTTATAACTTATGGTTTCATTAAAGTAAAGATTCAAGTGTTATTACTTAGGATCTAACTTAATAACTTTAGATCTAGACTTTTGGGTCTTGGATCTTCAAGATCAAACTAAGAACTATGTTCTACAACTTAAGATCTTGATTAGTTAGTTTACTTTCAAGTTTGTAGCTTAATATTACTTTTAGAGTTCATGTATGTGTCGGATCTAAGATCTTGATGTAACTTTGGTTCATCAAACTACTTGAAACACTTAATTGAGTTGTGCTACTTATCTTAGACTTACACTTGTGTTATGATGGTCAAAACTTGGTAAATATGATGTAAACACATCAACGAGTTGTAAACTTGAAGTTATATGCATCAAGGATGAGAACCGTGATGAACGTCAAGCACCAAGAACCCACCAGAACACACTGTTTACTATTTTCTGGAACTGATCAGAATACCTGGGCTACTGTAAAGTTGATTTTCAGTTAGCTCTGTTCGAGTAGATAATTTTGTCATTTAAGACTTGTCTTAATCCGAGTTACGGTTTAGGATCTATGGCCCTCCGAACGTCACTATGTCCTTTTAACGTTGTGCTGAAAAATTCTAACCTACTCGCACTTAAACCGTCGCCACGGTCAAACGAAGACGAGTTTGGTTCTGGAATTTTTACAGAAACTAAAGGACTTATATACGGAGCTATTGCCACTAGTTTCACCTTATTTCAGTAGGTATAGAGGCCGTGGTGACAGATCGAATTCAGCCTTTGTTTTAAACTCTTTTCTAGAACGAAACTTACTTTACACTTTTTATTTGATGATGAATGATGATGACCCTTAAGACCTAATTTACATACATTTAAACCTATTGGGACGATTTACTGACTTAGTAATATTTGACTTAGGTTGAGGACTTTCCGGACCTACATACTTGCTTACTTCCCGACTCAACTTTACTACTACTTTACCACTGTGAGTTATAGCATCCCTTTTTACTTTAACTATTTTGAGAACTGAGAATACATGCGCATTTTACATTTTACATACTAGGCACGAGTACTTAAACTTTATATATGTGTGGGTTATACAACGGCATAAACATTCCCTTTAGCTCGGTAACGTTTAGTCATTGGTTTTTGAACCGGTGAACGCGAATCTTAGATATGGATCCATAGGGTTTGACATCCCCACTCGGGCTAGTAGCACTAGCATTTAATGGGTGTTTAATACTTCGTAAACATACGCACTCGCCAAGTGTACTTTCAGGGGGTTATAAACGTTAAGTTAGTTACCAAGTGCCCACGGTTAAACATATACTTTATCATACTGTTTTGAAACGCTCTTTGTAGCACTGAAATCTCGTGGCCTACATTACATGAAATGTCCCGTTCTTATTGGTTAAAAACGTTCCATATTAATTGATTTCGTTGCGAGGTTTTGACCTCTATATGAGACGTTTTTTTCAAAGACTGCATTCATTTTTAAAACAAACCATAACCTTTATTTCATAGATAAAGGTTTTAAAAAAAACTTTACGTAGATTATCAAATAATGATAATCTAAAATATCCTGTTTACACACGACCATTACATAATGGTTTACAATACAAATATGTTACAACAAAATAAGTTTCTTGAATGCAGTTTTTACACAATATCATACAAGCATGGACTCCAAATCTCGTCCTTATTTAAGTATGCGACAGCGGAAGCTCTTAATAATCACCTGAGAATAAACATGCTTAAAACGTCAACAAAAATGTTGGTGAGTTATAGGTTTAACCTATATATAACAAATCATAATAATAGACCACAAGATTTCATATTTCAATACACATCCCATACATAGAGATAAAAATCATTCATATGGTGAACACCTGGTAACCGACATTAACAAGATGCATATATAAGAATATCCCCATCACTCCGGGACACCCTTCGGATATGATATAAATTTCGAAGTACTAAAGCATCCGGTACTTTGGATGGGGCTTGTTGGGCCCGATAGATCTATCTTTAGGATTCGCGTCAATTAGGGTGTCTGTTCCCTAATTCTTAGATTACCAGACTTAATAAAAAGGGGCATATTCGATTTCGATAATTCAACCATAGAATGTAGTTTCACGTACTTGTGTCTATTTTGTAAATCATTTATAAAACCTGCATGTATTCTCATCCCAAAAATATTAGATTTTAAAAGTGGGACTATAACTCACTTTCACAGATTTTTACTTTGTCGGGAAGTAAGACTTGGCCACTGGTTGATTCACGAACCTATAACAATATATACATATATATCAAAGTATGTTCAAAATATATTTACAACACTTTTAATATATTTTGATGTTTTAAGTTTATTAAGTCAGCTGTCCTCGTTAGTAACCTACAACTAGTTGTCCACAATTAGATGTACAGAAATAAATCGATAAATATTATCTTGAATCAATCCACGACCCAGTGTATACGTATCTCAGTATTGATCACAACTCAAACTATATATATTTTTGAATCAACCTCAACCCTGTATAGCTAACTCCAACATTCACATATAGAGTGTCTATGGTTGTTCCGAAATATATATAGATGTGTCGACATGATAGGTCAAAACATTGTATACATGTCTATGGTATCTCAAGATTACATAATATACAATACAAGTTGATTAAGTTATGGTTGGAATAGATTTGTTACCAATTTTCACGTAGCTAAAATGAGAAAAATTATCCAATCTTGTTTTACCCATAACTTCTTCATTTTAAATCCGTTTTGAGTGAATCAAATTGCTATGGTTTCATATTGAACTCTATTTTATGAATCTAAACAGAAAAAGTATAGGTTTATAGTCGTAAAAATAAGTTACAAGTCGTTTTTGTAAAGGTAGTCATTTCAGTCGAAAGAACGACGTCTAGATGACCATTTTAGAAAACATAATTCCACTTTGAGTTTAACCATAATTTTTGGATATAGTTTCATGTTCATAATAAAAATCATTTTCTCAGAATAACAACTTTTAAATCAAAGTTTATCATAGTTTTTAATTAACTAACCCAAAACAGCCCGCGGTGTTACTACGACGGCGTAAATCTGGTTTTACGGTGTTTTTCGTGTTTCCAAGTTTTAAATCATTAAGTTAGCATATCATATAGATATAGAACATGTGTTTAGTTGATTTTAAAAGTCAAGTTAGAAGGATTAACTTTTGTTTGTGAACAAGTTTAGGATTAACTAAACTATGTTCTAGTGATTACAAGTTTAAACCTTCGAATAAGATAGCTTTATATGTATGAATCGAATGATGTTATGAACATCATTACTACCTTAAGTTCCTTGGATAAACCTACTGGAAAAGAGAAAAATGGATCTAGCTTCAACGGATCCTTGGATGGCTCGAAGTTCTTGAAGCAGAATCATGACACGAAAACAAGTTCAAGTAAGATCATCACTTGAAATAAGATTGTTATAGTTATAGAAATTGAACCAAAGTTTGAATATGATTATTACCTTGTATTAGAATGATAACCTACTGTAAGAAACAAAGATTTCTTGAGGTTGGATGATCACCTTACAAGATTGGAAGTGAGCTAGCAAACTTGAAAGTATTCTTGATTTTATGTAACTAGAACTTGTAAAATATATGAAGAACACTTAGAACTTGAAGATAGAACTTGAGAGAGATCAATTAGATGAAGAAAATTGAAGAATGAAAGTGTTTGTAGGTGTTTTTGGTCGTTGGTGTATGGATTAGATATAAAGGATATGTAATTTTGTTTTCATGTAAATAAGTCATGAATGATTACTCATATTTTTGTAATTTTATGAGATATTTCATGCTAGTTGCCAAATGATGGTTCCCACATGTGTTAGGTGACTCACATGGGCTGCTAAGAGCTGATCATTGGAGTGTATATACCAATAGTACATACATCTAAAAGCTGTGTATTGTACGAGTACGAATACGGGTGCATACGAGTAGAATTGTTGATGAAACTGAACGAGGATGTAATTGTAAGCATTTTTGTTAAGTAGAATTATTTTGATAGGTGTATTGAAGTCTTTCAAAAGTGTATAAATACATATTAAAACACTACATGTATATACATTTTAACTGAGTCGTTAAGTCATCGTTAGTCGTTACATGTAAGTGTTGTTTTGAAACCTTTAGGTTAACGATCTTGTTAAATGTTGTTAACCCAATGTTTATAATATCAAATGAGATTTTAAATTATTATATTATCATGATATTATCATGTATGAATATCTCTTAATATGATATATATACATTAAATGTCTTTACAACGATAATCGTTACATATATGTCTCTTTTAAAAATCATTTAGTTAGTAGTCTTGTTTTTACATACGTAGTTCATTGTTAATATACTTAATGATATGTTTACTTATCATAGTATCATGTTAACTATATATATATCCATATAAATGTCATCATATAGTTTTTACAAGTTTTAACGTTCGTGAATCACCGGTCAACTTGGGTGGTCAATTGTCTATATGAAACATATTTCAATTAATCAAGTCTTAAAAAGTTTGATTGCTTAACATGTTGGAAACATTTAATCATGTAAATATCAATCTCAATTAATATATATAAACATGGAAAAGTTCGGGTCACTACAGTACCTACCCGTTAAATAAATTTTGTCCCGAAATTTTAAGCTGTTGAAGGTGTTGACGAATCTTCTGGAAATAGATGCGAGTATTTCTTCTTCATCTGATCTTCATGCTCCCAGGTGAACTCGGGTCCTCTACGAGCATTTCATCGAACCTTAACAATTGGTATCTTGTTTTGCTTAAGTCTTTTAACCTCACGATCCATTATTTCGACGAGTTCTTCGATGAATTAAAGTTTTTCGTTGATTTGGATTTCATCTAATGGAATAGTGAGATCTTCTTTAGCAAAACATTTCTTCAAATTCGAGACGTGGAAAGTGTTATGTACAGCCGCGAGTTGTTGAGGTAACTCAAGTCGGTAAGCTACTGGTCCGACACGATCAATAATCTTGAATGGTCCAATATACCTTGGATTTAATTTCCCTCGTTTACCAAATCGAACAACGCCTTTCCAAGGTGCAACTTTAAGCATGACCATCTCTCCAATTTCAAATTCTATATCTTTTCTTTTAATGTCAGCGTAGCTCTTTTGTCGACTTTGGGCGGTTTTCAACCGTTGTTGAATTTGGATGATCTTCTCGGTAGTTTCTTGTATAATCTCCGGACCCGTAATCTGTCTATCCCCCACTTCACTCCAACAAATCGGAGACCTGCACTTTCTACCATAAAGTGCTTCAAACGGCGCCATCTCAATGCTTGAATGGTAGCTGTTGTTGTAGAAAAATTCTTCTAATGGTAGATGTCGATCCCAACTGTTTTCGAAATCAATAACACATGCTCGTAGCATGTCTTCAAGCGTTTGTATCGTCCTTTTGCTCTGCCCATCAGTTTGTGGATGATAGGCAGTACTCATGTCTAGACGAGTTCCTAATGCTTGCTGTAATGTCTGCCAGAATCTTGAAATAAATCTGCCATCCCTATCAGAGATAATAGAGATTGGTATTCCATGTCTGGAGACGACTTCCTTCAAATACAGTCGTGCTAACTTCTCCATCTTGTCATCTTCTCTTATTGGCAGGAAGTGTGCTGATTTGGTGAGACGATCAACTATTACCCAAATAGTATCAAAACCACTTGCAGTCCTTGGCAATTTAGTGATGAAATCCATGGTAATGTTTTCCCATTTCCATTCCGGGATTTCGGGTTGTTGAAGTAGACCTGATGGTTTCTGATGCTCAGCTTTGACCTTAGAACACGTCAAACATTCTCCTACGTATTTAGCAACATCGGCTTTCATACCCGGCCACCAAAAATGTTTCTTGAGATCCTTGTACATCTTCCCCGTTCCAGGATGTATTGAGTATCTGGTTTTATGAGCTTCTCTAAGCACCATTTCTCTCATATCTCCAAATTTTAGTACCCAAATCCTTTCAGCCCTATACCGGGTTCCGTCTTCCTGAATATTAAGATGCTTCTCCGATCCTTTGGGTATTTCATCCTTTAAATTTCCCTCTTTTAAAACTCCTTGTTGCGCCTCCTTTATTTGAGTAGTAAGGTTATTATGAATCATTATATTCATAGATTTTACTCGAATGGGTTCTCTGTCCTTCCTGCTCAAGGCATCGGCTACCACATTTGCCTTCCCCGGGTGGTAACGAATCTCAAAGTCGTAATCATTCAACAATTCAATCCACCTACGCTGCCTCATATTCAGTTGTTTCTGATTAAATATGTGTTGAAGACTTTTGTGGTCGGTATATATAATACTTTTGACCCCATATAAGTAGTGCCTCCAAGTCTTTAATGCAAAAACAACCGCTCCTAATTCCAAATCATGCGTCGTATAATTTTGTTCGTGAATCTTCAATTGTCTAGACGCATAAGCAATCACCTTCGTTCGTTGCATTAATACACAACCGAGACCTTGCTTTGATGCGTCACAATAAATCACAAAATCATCATTCCCTTCAGGCAATGACAATATAGGTGCCGTAGTTAGCTTTTTCTTCAATAACTGAAACGCTTTCTCTTGTTCATCATTCTATTCAAATTTCTTCCCTTTATGCGTTAATGCAGTCAAGGGTTTTGCTATTCTGGAAAAGTCTTGGATGAACCTTCTGTAGTAACCAGCTAGTCCTAAAAACTGGCGTATGTGTTTCAGAGTTTTTGGGGTTTCCCACTTTTCAACAGTTTCTATCTTTGCCGGATCCACCTTAATACCTTCTTTATTCACTATGTGACCGAGGAATTGAACTTCTTTCAACCAAAATGCACACTTTGAAAACTTAGCGTACAATTCTTCCTTCCTCAATACTTCTAACACCTTTCTCAAATGTTCACCGTGTTCTTGGTCATTCTTTGAGTAAATAAGTATGTCATCAATGAAAACAATGACAAACTTGTCAAGGTATGGTCCACACACTCGGTTCATAAGGTCCATGAACACAGCTGGTGCATTAGTTAAACCAAACGGCATGACCATAAACTCGTAATGACCGTAACATGTTCTGAAAGCAGTCTTTGGAATATCATCTTCTTTCACCCGCATTTGATGATACCCGGAACGTAAGTCAATCTTTGAATAAACAGACGAGCCTTGTAGTTGATCAAATAAGTCGTCGATTCTCGGTAGTGGGTAGCGGTTCTTGATGGTAAGTTTGTTCAACTCTCGGTAGTCGATACACAACCTGAATGTACCATCTTTCTTCTTGACAAACAAAACAGGAGCTCCCCACGGTGATGTGCTTGGTCGAATGAAACCACGCTCTAAAAGTTCTTGTAATTGGCTTTGCAGTTCTTTCATCTCGCTGGGTGCGAGTCTGTAAGGAGCACGAGCTATTGGTGCAGCTACTGGTACAAGATCTATTTGAAATTCAACGGATCGATGTGGGGGTAATCCCGGTAATTCTTTCAGAAATACATCTGGAAATTCTTTTGCAATGGGAACATCATTGATGCTCTTTTCTTCAGTTTGTACTTTCTCGACGTGTGCTAGAATAGCATAGCAACCTTTTCTTATTAGTTTTTGTGCCTTCAAATTACTAATAAGATGTAGCTTCGTGTTGCCCTTTTCTCCGTACACCATTAAGGGTTTTCCTTTTTCTCGTATAATGCGAATTGCATTTTTGTAACAAACGATCTCTGCTTTCACTTCTTTCAACCAGTCCATACCGATTATCACATCAAAACTCCCTAACTCTACTGGTATCAAATCAATCTTAAATGTTTCGCTAACCAGTTTAATTTCTCGATTCCGACATATATTATCTGCTGAAATTAATTTACCATTTGCTAATTCGAGTAAAAATTTACTATCCAAAGGCGTCAATGGACAACTTAATTTAGCACAAAAATCTCTACTCATATAGCTTCTATCCGCACCCGAATCAAATAAAACGTAAGCAGATTTATTGTCAATAAGAAACGTACCCGTAACAAGCTCCGGGTCTTCCTGTGCCTCTGCCGCATTAATATTGAAAACTCGTCCGCGGCCTTGTCCATTCGTGTTCTCCTGGTTCGGGCAATTTCTAATAATGTGGCCCGGTTTTCCACATTTATAACAAACTACATTGGCATAACTTGCTCCGACACTACTTGCTCCGCCATTACTCGTTCCGACACCATTTGTTCCTTTCGTTCTATTAACCCCTGGTCCGTAGACCTCACACTTCACCCCGCTATGACCATTTCTTTTACACTTGTTGCAAAATTTGGTGCAGAACCCCGAGTGATACTTTTCACACCTTTGGCATAGCTGCTTCTGATTGTTGTTGTTGTTGCGGTTATTATTGTTGTTGGGATGATTGTTGTAGTTGTTGTTGTTGTTGTTGTTGTTGTTGTTGGGCCGTTTGTTGTAGTTGCGATTGATGTTGCGATTGTTGGGATAATTGTTGCGATTATTGTTGTAATTGTTGTTGTTGTTGTATTGTTGATTCTTATCACTGTTTTCCTCCCACTTTCTTTTGACTTGCTTCACATTGGCCTCTTCAGCAGTCTGTTCTTTAATTCTTTCTTCAATCTGGTTCACTAGTTTGTGAGCCATTCTACATGCCTGTTGTATGGAGGCGGGCTCGTGTGAACTTATATCTTCTTGGATTCTTTCCGGTAATCCTTTCACAAACGCGTCGATCTTCTCTTCCTCATCTTCGAATGCTCCCGGACACAATAGGCACAATTCTGTGAATCGTCTTTCGTACGTGGTAATATCAAATCCTTGGGTTCGTAACCCTCTAAGTTCTGTCTTGAGCTTATTGACCTCGGTTCTGGGACGGTACTTCTCATTCATCAAGTGCTTGAATGCTGACCACGGTAGTGCGTACGCATCGTCTTGTCCCACTTGCTCTAGATAGGTATTCCACCATGTTAACGCAGAACCTGTGAAGGTATGCGTAGCGTACTTCACTTTGTCCTCTTCAGTACACTTACTTATGGCAAACACCGATTCGACCTTCTCGGTCCACCGTTTCAATCCGATCGGTCCTTCGGTTCCATCAAATTCCAAAGGTTTGCAGGCAGTGAATTCTTTATAGGTGCATCCTACACGATTTCCTGTACTGCTAGATCCAAGGTTATTGTTGGTATGTAGCGCAGCCTGTACTGCGGCTATGTTTGAAGCTAGAAAAGTACGGAATTCCTCTTCATTCATATTCACGGTGTGTCGAGTAGTCGGTGCCATTTCCTTTAAAATAGTCAAATGGAACAAGTTAATCATACAGAATATTAAGAGTAGTTAATAGTATTTCGTAGCATAATATGAACTCATTTATTAAAGCTTTTTCTTCATATTAGCGTTTTATAAGTTTAAATTCGGGTAGTACCTACCCGTTAAGTTCATACTTAGTAGCTAATATACAATTCAACTACTACAATTCTATATGAAAAACTGATTATAATAATATTTCGCGTTCAAACTTTTATCCAATATTTTACAAACTTACAATACCGCTTATTTTACATAAAGCATGAAATATAGCACACAATAACTTTGATACAAGATAGTTGTGAAGATAATTCTAGCTAGTACACAAGTCGTTCAGCAAAGGCAATAAAGACACGTAATTCATACGTCCAGAAACAAGTCATGCATTCTGGTTTTACTAGGATTACTTCCCATCCTTGGTCTTGTGGAACATAACCGTTATGGCCGTTGATAAGACAACGTGTTGTAACGTCGTCAAAGGGACGAGGGTTACGTAATGTCCAACAGTCCCGTAACAATCTAAAAACCTCATTTCTTACCCCAATTACCGACTCCGTCACTTGTGGAAACGTTTTGTTTAATAGTTGTAGCCCGATGTTCTTATTCTCACTTTGGTGAGAAGCGAACATTACTAATCTGTAAGCATAACATACTTCTTTATGTTGCATGTTAGCCGCTTTTTCTAAATCATGAAGTCTAATATTCGGATATATTGAGTCAAAATAATTTCTTAACCCGTTGCGTAAAATAGCATTTGGGTTCCCCGCAATATATGCGTCAAAGTAAACACATCGTAACTTATGGGTTTCCCAATGTGATATCCCCCATCTTTTAAACGAAAGTCTCTTATAAACCAAGACATTCTTGGAACGTTCTTCGAATGTCTTACAAACTGATCTCGCCTTAAATAGTTGTGCCGAGGAATTCTGACCGACTCTAGACAAGATTTCATCAATCATGTCTCCGGGTAGGTCTCTTAAAATATTGGGTTGTCTATCCATTTTGTGTTTTTATACTGTAAAATAGACAAGAGTTAGATTCATAAAAAAAAAATACTTATTAATACAAGCAATTTTTACATATATCATAAAGCATAAGCACACTATATTACATATATTACACCACACGAATACAACTATCTTATTCCGACCCGCTCGTTTCTTCTTATTCGATTTTGGTTCGTTTTGCCAAGTTTCTAGGGATATATGATGTTCCCCTAATATGATCCGTCGTTGTCCACATTGGTTTAGAAAAACCTGGTGGTTTAGAGGTTCCCGGGTCATTGTTACAACTTAAGGACTTCGGGGGTTGACGATACATATAATGTTCATCGGGGTTGGAATTAGATTTCTCTATTTTTATGCCCTTTCCCTTATTATTTTCTTTTGCCTTTTTAAATTCAGTTGGGGTAATTTCTATAACATCATCGGAATTCTCGTCGGAATCCGATTCATCGGAGAATTGGTAATCCTCCCAATATTTTGCTTCCTTGGCGGAAACACCATTGACCATAATTAACCTTGGTCGGTTGGTTGAGGATTCTCTTTTACTTAACCGTTTTATTATTTCCCCCACCGGTTCTATTTCTTCTTCCGGTTCCGATTCTTCTTCCGGTTCCGATTCTTCTTCCGGTTCCGACTCTTCTTCCGGTTCCTCTTCGGGAACTTGTGAATCAGTCCACGAATCATTCCAATTTACATTTGACTCTTCATTAATATTAGGTGAGTCAATGGGACTTGTTCTAGAGGTAGACATCTATTACATAATATCAAACACGTTAAGAGATTAATATATCACATAATATTCATATGTTAAAAATATATAGTTTCCAACAAAAATGTTAAGCAATCATTTTTAAAGAAAACACGGTCGAAGTCCAGACTCACTAAGCATCCTAAAAAACTCGATAAGACACACTAATGCAAATTTTCTGGTTCTCTAAGACCAACACTTGGATACCAACTGAAATGTCCCGTTCTTATTGGTTAAAAACGTTCCATATTAATTGATTTCGTTGCGAGGTTTTGACCTCTATATGAGACGTTTTTTTCAAAGACTGCATTCATTTTTAAAACAAACCATAACCTTTATTTCAAAGATAAAGGTTTTAAAAAAAACTTTACGTAGATTATCAAATAATGATAATCTAAAATATCCTGTTTACACACGACCATTACATAATGGTTTACAATACAAATATGTTACAACAAAATAAGTTTCTTGAATGCAGTTTTTACACAATATCATACAAGCATGGACTCCAAATCTCGTCCTTATTTAAGTATGCGACAGCGGAAGCTCTTAATAATCACCTGAGAATAAACATGCTTAAAACGTCAACAAAAATGTTGGTGAGTTATAGGTTTAACCTATATATATCAAATCATAATAATAGACCACAAGATTTCATATTTCAATACACATCCCATACATAGAGATAAAAATCATTCATATGGTGAACACCTGGTAACCGACATTAACAAGATGCATATATAAGAATATCCCCATCATTCCGGGACACCCTTCGGATATGATATAAATTTCGAAGTACTAAAGCATCCGGTACTTTGGATGGGGCTTGTTGGGCCCGATAGATCTATCTTTAGGATTCGCGTCAATTAGGGTGTCTGTTCCCTAATTCTTAGATTACCAGACTTAATAAAAAGGGGCATATTCGATTTCGATAATTCAACCATAGAATGTAGTTTCACGTACTTGTGTCTATTTTGTAAATCATTTATAAAACCTGCATGTATTCTCATCCCAAAAATATTAGATTTTAAAAGTGGGACTATAACTCACTTTCACAGATTTTTACTTCGTCGGAAAGTAAGACTTGGCCACTGGTTGATTCACGAACCTATAACAATATATACATATATATCAAAGTATGTTCAAAATATATTTACAACACTTTTAATATATTTTGATGTTTTAAGTTTATTAAGTCAGCTGTCCTCGTTAGTAACCTACAACTAGTTGTCCACAATTAGATGTACAGAAATAAATCGATAAATATTATCTTGAATCAATCCACGACCCAGTGTATACGTATCTCAGTATTGATCATAACTCAAACTATATATATTTTGGAATCAACCTCAACCCTGTATAGCTAACTCCAACATTCACATATAGAGTGTCTATGGTTGTTCCGAAATATATATAGATGTGTCGACATGATAGGTCAAAACATTGTATACGTGTCTATGGTATCTCAAGATTACATAATATACAATACAAGTTGATTAAGTTATGGTTGGAATAGATTTGTTACCAATTTTCACGTAGCTAAAATGAGAAAAATTATCCAATCTTGTTTTACCCATAACTTCTTCATTTTAAATCCGTTTTGAGTGAATCAAATTGCTATGGTTTCATATTGAACTCGATTTTATGAATCTAAAAAGAAAAAGTATAGGTTTATAGTCGTAAAAATAAGTTACAAGTCATTTTTGTAAAGGTAGTCATTTCAGTCGAAAGAACGACGTCTAGATGACCATTTTAGAAAACATACTTCCACTTTGAGTTTAACCATAATTTTTGGATATAATTTCATGTTCATAATAAAAATCATTTTCTCAGAATAACAACTTTTAAATCAAAGTTTATCATAGTTTTTAATTAACTAACCCAAAACAGCCCGCGGTGTTACTACGACGGCGTAAATCTGGTTTTACGGTGTTTTTCGTGTTTCCAAGTTTTAAATCATTAAGTTAGCATATCATATAGATATAGAACATGTGTTTAGTTGGTTTTAAAAGTCAAGTTAGAAGGATTAACTTTTGTTTGCGAACAAGTTTAGGATTAACTAAACTATGTTCTAGTGATTACAAGTTTAAACCTTCGAATAAGATAGCTTTATATGTATGAATCGAATGATGTTATGAACATCATTACTACCTTAAGTTCCTTGGATAAACCTACTGGAAAAGAGAAAAATGGATCTAGCTTCAACGGATCCTTGGATGGCTCGAAGTTCTTGAAGCAGAATCATGACACGAAAACAAGTTCAAGTAAGATCATCACTTGAAATAAGATTGTTATAGTTATAGAAATTGAACCAAAGTTTGAATATGATTATTACCTTGTATTAGAATGATAACCTACTGTAAGAAACAAAGATTTCTTGAGGTTGGATGATCACCTTACAAGATTGGAAGTGAGCTAGCAAACTTGAAAGTATTCTTGATTTTATGTAACTAGAACTTGTAAAATATATGAAGAACACTTAGAACTTGAAGATAGAACTTGAGAGAGATCAATTAGATGAATAAAATTGAAGAATGAAAGTGTTTGTAGGTGTTTTTGGTCGTTGGTGTATGGATTAGACATAAAGGATATGTAATTTTGTTTTCATGTAAATAAGTCATGAATGATTACTCATATTTTTGTAATTTTATGAGATATTTCATGCTAGTTGCCAAATGATGGTTCCCACATGTGTTAGGTGACTCACATGGGCTGCTAAGAGCTGATCATTGGAGTGTATATACCAATAGTACATACATCTAAAAGCTGTGTATTGTACGAGTACGAATACGGGTGCATACGAGTAGAATTGTTGATGAAACTGAACGAGGATGTAATTGTAAGCATTTTTGTTAAGTAGAATTATTTTGATAGGTGTATTGAAGTCTTTCAAAAGTGTATAAATACATATTAAAACACTACATGTATATACATTTTAACTGAGTCGTTAAGTCATCGTTAGTCGTTACATGTAAGTGTTGTTTTGAAACCTTTAGGTTAACGATCTTGTTAAATGTTGTTAACCCAATGTTTATAATATCAAATGAGATTTTAAATTATTATATTATCATGATATTATCATGTATGAATATCTCTTAATATGATATATATACATTAAATGTCTTTACAACGATAATCATTACATATATGTCTCTTTTAAAAATCATTTAGTTAGTAGTCTTGTTTTTACATATGTAGTTCATTGTTAATATACTTAATGATATGTTTACTTATCATAGTATCATGTTAACTATATATATATCCATATAAATGTCATCATATAGTTTTTACAAGTTTTAACGTTCGTGAATCACCGGTCAACTTGGGTGGTCAATTGTCTATATGAAACATATTTCAATTAATCAAGTCTTAACAAGTTTGATTGCTTAACATGTTGGAAACATTTAATCATGTAAATATCAATCTCAATTAATATATATAAACATGGAAAAGTTCGGGTCACTACATTACATTACTGTTATACTTAAACTATAGCTCACCAACCTTTATGTTGACGTTTTAAGCATGTTTTTCTCAGGTGCTTAAGGTTGCTTGCTTCCGCTGTTGTACTAGTCTTGCTGATTAGCCACCCGCTGCCTTGTTAGAGTTGTTACCGCATGAAATATTTTATCTTGCATTCAAACTTTATTACTGTTGAACAATGATTTGTAATGACCTAAGGGTCATGTACTACTATTACTTACTTCCGTTCATAGAAGCATACTTTTGGTTGTAAAACAATTGACGTTGGTTATGACGTCAGCTTTTATCATGAATGCAAACTTGTTTTGAAAACGCATATAGTGTTTGACCTGGTAATGATCCTGTTGTTGATGATTCGTACACGATGGTTTTGTACGGGGCATCACATTTGGTATCAGAGCATTGGTTGTAGGGAATTAGGTTGCATTAGTGAGTCTGGACTGACCCGAGTAGGATTCACTAATAGGACTAATCTACAACTTGCTAGTTTACTTGTTTCTGCGGAATTTGCTGCATGCTACTGCTTACTTTTACTGCTATATGCCGTATGCTACTACATGACTTCACTACTGCATGCTATTATCTGTTTTCGATTGCATGATACTTGCCGTTATTGCCATGCTATTTACTGTTATACATGATTTAGACTGTTGTAGCTACTTGGCCTAATACGTGCTTGCTTTATGACTTACTGACATGGAAAATTTATTTTTCCTTGTTCAGATGTCGGATATTCCACCTGTCGTCATTTTTGACAGCGACACAGACTCATCAGCCACTTCACCGACCGTTGTTGCCGATTCCCAGATGCCGTCGTCGACACCCACCAGTGACCCTGGCGCTTCATCCTCTGGTGCCAGTAGTCATGCACCTGCCCCAGTGGTTACCTCTAACGGAGCCGAGGACCTCCAGGAGATTCCAGCTCCACTTGCCCCCGGACCCTCGGAGCCACAGCACCATCCCGGTGGTGCTGTGATTCCCACGGATCTTGGGGAAGGTCCAGTCCGTAATGAGCATAACCATTGGTGCCGACGCGCTCCTGATGGACGTCTCGTGCCGATCGGACCCGCCAGATACCGACAGATGATGGTCGCCCGAGGAGACACAGTACAGCCACTCGTGCAGTGACCTCCACATGATTCGGACGACCCATCCTCCGCTGACTCTTTATCCGACGACACCTCCTCAGACGACTCCAGTGACGCTAATTCTGATGAGGACCCTGATGATGCACCTGTACAGCCACCCTCCACTCAGCCGAAGAAGCGGTACCATTTCGATGGTACCGTCATTCTAGGGATTAATGGAGGTCAAGCATTCACTGACGCATATGGTCAGCGTCGTAGGGTTACCGCCCGTAAGCGGCTTGTGGCGTATCCTGCTGATCCCTTCATCCGTAAGCCTTACCGCTTCGCAGCCTCTACTTCTGGAGCCAGACCGTCTGCACCACCAGCTCCACCAGCACCACCCGTACCGACTGCACCACCTGCCCCACCATCCCCCTCTGTCAAGGAACTGATGAGGGAGGTGGATATCCTCCGTGCTCGGATAACTGAGCTCGAGGACCAGATGTCCCACGTATTGGACATCCTACACCCACCTTCACCATAGGACCTTTGTAGTAGATTTCATTATGTAATCTAGTTGTAGTTTTATGTTTCACTTATGTATTGTACGAACCTATGCTGATGTATGCAACTTTTTATTAATGAATGGAACTTTGTGTTATTTAATTCTTGTACTATGTTCTATTTACATTACTGTATGATGATTCTGTGGTATTTGTACCTAGTTGCATTACTTAATAAACATGTGATGTGTTGATTCCATGTTGGTTACTATATACTGTATTATTACTATTTGAATACTGGATTTTGACTTGAGTCAAAATTTTTGTTTAGAACATCATGACCAACGGAAGATCAATACCGACCACAGCCCAAATCGAGGAAATGATTGCTGAAAGGGTAGCCGCAGCCATTGCAGAAATGCAACCCCAAGCCCCGCCGCCACTGGTTATTCAGCCCATTCATAATGGGTGTACGTACAAAGAGTTCCAAAGCTGCAAGCCCCATAACTTTAGTGGAACGGAGGGGACAGTTGGTCTCACTAGGTGGTTTGAAAAACTAGAATCTGTATTCCGAGTTAGCAACTGCTCAGAGGCAAACAAGACAAAATATGCCTCTTATACACTGGCGGATGGCGCCCTCACTTGGTGGAACACAATGGCTCAAGCCAAGGGTATTGATGAGGCGTATGCCACGCCATGGGAAGAATTCAAAGCGGCCATGATTGAAGAGTATTGTCCGAGAACTGAGATACAGAAGATGGAGATTGAGTTTATGCTGTTGAAGGTTGTGGGGAACGATCTCGATGGGTACAATCGTAGGTATTTGGAACTAGTCCTGATGTGTCCTACCATGGTTACCCCGGAATTCAACCGTATAGAGAGATACTTGTGGGGACTTCCTAAGTCCATTAAGGGAAATGTCACCTCGTCCAAGCCACCCAATGTCCCGGAAGCAATGCGCATGGCGCACACTTTAATGAACCAAATCATCATCGACGAACCGGAAAAGGCTAAGTCCGAAGCGGGAAGTAGTGATAAGCGAAAGTGGGATAACAACAACAAAGGGAGAGCCTATGATCAAAACCCGGCGAAGCGACATGAGGGTTTTAAGGGAAACAACAATGGTAGAAATCCCAATCGGAATACCAACTCGAACCCCAACTACAAAGGTACTCTACCACAGTGCAAGATATGCTACAAGCACCATACCGGGTATTGTAATGTGGTCTGTGAAAAGTGCCAACGGACTGGACATATCGGTAAGGACTGCTAGGTTACCACCCTGAATGTGAAGGCGAACCCCGATGGACCGAAAAAGTGCTACGAATGCGGACAGACGGGCCACTTCAGAAATGCGTGTCCCAACAAAAGAAAGGACAATAGACCACCGCGTGGCAGAGCTTTCAACGTTAATGCAAGGGACGACCGTGAGAACCCCGACTTGGTGACAGGTATATTTACTATCAACAATCTATTAGATTCGGTCCTATTTGATACTGGTGCCGATAGAAGTTATGTATGTAGACACTTTTGCGATAAGATTAATTGGTCGTTAGTTCCTTTAAAGGAGAGTATGCTTGTAGAGGTAGCCAATGGAAAACTTGAGAAAGCTGACCATATTAGTCGAGGAGCCATTATCAGCATAGCTGGTGTAGATTTCGAGACTGAATTGATACCCATTAAATTAGGAAGTTTTGACGTGATCGTCGGTATGGATTAGTTGGCCAAAGTAAGAGCCGACATTATCTGTGGAGATAAAGCTCTTCGTATACCATACGAAGACGGTAAGCCACTGATCATTTATGGAGAGAGATGTACCTCGAAGCTGAACCTCATTAGTTGCGTGAAAGCGCAAAAGATCATGAAGAAAGGACGTCTTGCCGTGCTAGCACATGTGAAAACATTAGAAACCGAGGTGAAGAGTGTGAAAGATGTTCGAATTGTGAACGAGTTTTCCGATGTCTTTTCGGAAGAATTGCCTGGATTACCGCCATCGAGAGCAGTAGAGTTTCAGATTGATTTAGTGCCAGGAGCTGCACCTATAGCTCGCGCACCTTATCGACTCGCACCTTCCGAAATGCAGGAGTTGTAGAGCCAATTACAAGAACTGCTAGACCGAGGATTTATCCAACCAAGTTTCTCGCCTTGGGGCTCACCTGTCTTGTTTGTGAAGAAGAAGGACGGATCTTTCCGCATGTGTATCGACTACCATGAACTCAACAAATTGACGATCAAGAATCGGTATCCTCTTCCCAGTATTGACGATCTTTTTGATCAACTACAAGGATCGAGCATTTACTCTAAGATCGATTTGCGATCCGGTAATCACCAGTTGAGGGTGAAAGAGAGCGACGTGATGAAAACTGCATTCAGAACCCGTTATGGTCATTATGAGTTTCTCGTGATGCCATTCGGTCTAACCAATGCACCTGCCGTGTTTATGGATCTTATGAACCGTGTCTGCAAGCCATATTTGAATAAGTTCGTTATCATCTTCATAGATGATATCCTCATCTACTCTAAGAGCGAAGAAGAGCATGAGCAACACCTCCGACTGGTACTTGAACTCTTGAGACAAGAACAACTTTACGCCAAATTCTCCAAGTGTGAATTTTGGTTGAAGGAAGTCCAATATCTGGGTCATGTTGTGAGCGACCAGGGTATCAAAGTTGATCCCGCCAAGATTGAAGCTATCAGCAAGTGGGAAACCCCCACTACTCCAACTCACATTCGCCAATTTTTAGGTATCGCCGGTCACTACCGAAGATTTATTGAAGGATTCTCTCTGATTGCGCGTCCTTTGACCGCGCTGACTCACAAAGGGAAGAAGTTCATTTGGGAACCTGAACAGGAATCTGCATTTGAAACCTTGAGGGGCCGTTTGGTTCGAGATTTTGAAATCCCAGTATTTGAAACCCAAGGGATTTGAAATCCTGAAGGATTTAAAATCCTGGAATTTTAAATCCCATAACATGTTTGGTTGACATTTTTTTGTTAAAAGTTTAGAAAGGATTTCTGATTAATTGACAAAACTACCATTTGTTGATAAAATATATATATGCCACAATTACTTATCAATACATAACGATAGAATTATGACCATATATTTTGATGCTAAAACAATAAACACAAATGAGCTTCCATGACATCAAAATAGAACTGGAGCTTTCTAATTACTAAATAGTTAAACCAGATTTACATCAGTGTTGATGTAATTTACATTCTTTACACAAAACAACTTTCATAATATTTGTTTGCTAATAATCACAAACCAAAAGGCTAGCTAAACATTCACAGCATCAAAAAACTAATCCATGAAAGTTTCATAATATAGTTAAAACGTACCACATGTAACCCAACTACTCTTTCAACATATACTTCACCCAACCCTCTCTATTTTCTTCATCCAAATCCCAGTAGGCTTCAACATTATCGGAATCACTTCTAATCTTTCCCATTACCTGGTACTTTTCTTCTTGAGTAAGTGATGACATTTTGAAAATATCAGTAGTGATTTTGGCCCTTTTCATTTTTAAATCCACTTGAAAGTCAATGTCTCGACTCATTGTGCTAGCCGCTTCGCTTATAGTGTTACCAAGTACATTAACTACTTCATGCAATCCATCAACAAAAGGATCAGTTTGATCTTTTCTTTTTCTTTTCTTGCTACGAACACTTGAAACATTTTTAGCTTGAATATTAGTATTTCCTTCGACTTGAACATTTTCATTAGTTGGAGAATTTGTATTTCCTTCGACTTGAACATTTTCATTAGTTGGAGTATTTGTATTTTCTTCGACTTGAACATCTTCATCAGAATCTTGCACTCCTATATTCGTCTCCTCATCGATGTCACCAAATGATCTACTTCCACTCCCGCGAGCCCGATCTTTTCCAAAAACAGTACACAATTCATTATAGTGAGGAAATGGTTTGTTTCTCCATTTAGCCGCTTCTTTATGATGCTATTCAATGCCAAAATAATTTTGTTAAATGCAAGAATAATTTATCTAACATTACACCATGCAATACCTAATCATATACTCCATAAGTATATAGCATTTACCTTGATGTACGCATCCCAAACTTCAGAAGTAGCACTCAAAAGTTTTGTATCATCAAACCAACCAAACCCGCTTGTGTTAGAACCACTAAACATGTCATGAATGTAGCGACCTCGACAAATCGTCAAGTGACGGCGTCGTCTACGTATGGTCCCATTACATAGTTATAAGTATTTATAACAAAGTTTGACCGAAAATATGTCGCATACATTTCATAAAGGATGTTTCAATGTTTACAAAAGTAATTCCCAAGACAAGTACATAACAAAAGTTATTGTTCATATGAAACACGTGCGACATAGTTTAAAATAGCCAAAAAGACGCTCCACGTATGCAAGTATACTCGACATCCAATGCAAGTATCAAAAAGTATGTGCGGAAGCATGTATCACCTAAGTTCAAGGACCTGAGAAAAACGTAGAGAATCTGTCAACGAAAACGTTGGTGAAATCATAGGTTTAAATAAGTAAATGAGTAAAAGCAAGCTGAACCACAAGAGTTGCAATATTGATAAAGTCATAGTACATTCTAAAAGTTAATATTCACGAGCACCCAATTATCAAAGCTTAACATTCCGTCCGTTGAATACCCCATAAATTAGTGCTAGAACAACACTGTTTCCCGAAAATATATTTCATCCGTAGACGGTAGCGAACCGTCAAAGATGAGGGTTGTCAACCCATATGGCCATATAACATAAGTTCTCGCTTACACCATCTGATGTAACTAATGATAATCGGATTGAGGATTTTCGTTCTAAACTCGTATGTAGAATGTTTGTTTTCCCGTTCTTGTGTTCACTTAGTTCAAAAGAATCGTTTATGTTTTCTCATCCCAAAAGTAAGTTTAAAAGAGTAAAAGTGGGACTATGATCTCACCTTGTATGCACGAACAAAAAGTACTTCGACAAGTAACGTGTGCAAAGAACAATGCTAGTCTTGACCTAAACAAATAGGTTGTATCAATAACGATAGTCACGAAGGGTCAAAGATGTTCAGTTAGTCCTATGGCTCAATACGACTCGATTAATAAAGCATGTGAATCAAATTGTCAAGTTTCATGCAAGATACAAGTAGTTGAGCATGTTAGAACGATTGTATAATCGTTTGGTTAAGGTTGACTAAAAGTCAAACTTGGTCAAAGTCAAAGTCAACGAGGTCGGGTCGGGTGTCCGACAATTTTCTCATGATGAGAAGTCATATACGAGCATAATAGTCAAGTTTCATGTTAATCGGAGTTACGGTTAAGCGGGAAACATTTTGGGAGTGTTTAAAGACAAGGAAGTTGGCCTGGGCCATTTGCGCGGTGCGCAATGGGTTGCGCGGCGCGCACCCATGTGCAATACCAGGTCAGAACTCGACCAAGGGAACCATTTATTTGGTTTTTCTGATTTGCGCGGTGCGCAGGTGCACGCGTGGCGCGCATAACCTGGGGAAGTGCTGATTGCAGAAAAAAATAACTTAAGTAACGAACCAAAACTCATTTTAACATATTTCATACACCGAAAACACTTAAAACGCATATCATATAACATGAGAAAGGTAATTTGACAAGGAGAATAACTAAACGCATTTACTCAATCAAAACCAAACAACTTATATCAAAATCACCATTAATGCTCATCATTTATTACTCCAAGTTCATAAATGCCATATTATGATTCGGTAAATTAATGCACATGTGTAATACGCCGTTTTGAAGATAATCAAGCATACAACACAACTAGACACTTACAATTAACATTGCTAAGCATTTAATGCATCAAATATTCAATTTACTTTTATCAAACCCTAACCCAAAATCATAAAATCAACAATCTTGCTTATGAAACTAATCCATGTCAAACTACATACCAATTTGAAGCTAGTGATGTTAGGAACACAATTAAAACATGAATTTTCATCATCAAATAACATATGTACACCTAAAACTCAAGATTAAACAAGCATTCTTTCAATATGAGCTAGTTACACCAAAATAGCAAGAACAAGCATACAAAACACATAATCATACTAGACTTGAGCCATAGACACTAATTAACAACCTTTTAACTCAAAAACTCAAGAACACATAAAATTAGTGATTTTAGAAAGTTACCCAAATTTGATGAAATCGGTATGGAATCGAAGAGGAGGTCACGAGGAGTTCAAATATGTAATTTGTTTGGCCCGAAGCTTGATCGATTGAATATGGATGATGAATTGCTTTTTGATGGAATTAAAGAAATGGTGGAAGTATTAGATGAAAAGGAAAATTAAATGAGGAAATGAGGTGGAAGAGGTTGACTAGTCAAGTGGCTAGTCACCACTTTGGTGTCTTGGCGAAACTAGTCCCTCAAGTTGCAATCGGGTGCGTTAAATTACCTAAAACAAGATAATTGAAACGCGTATTAATGGGAGATGTTATAAACATATAACGGAGTTTAAAATAGTTAAACGGAAAAGTTGACGGAAAAAGGCGGGATGTTACATTACCTACACCTTAAAAGAAATTTCGTCCCGAAATTTAGGTAGGCGTAGTAGTCGTTGTTTCTTCCTCGGAATCTGACGTTTCCGGAACCGGGAATAGATGAGGGTGTTTCTTTCGCATTTGATCTTCTCTTTCCCAAGTAAACTCGGGTCCCCTTTTGGCATTCCAACGGACCTTGACAATTGGGATCCGGCTTTGTTTCAATTCCTTCTCGACGTAGTCCACAATTTCAACCGGTTCCTCCACAAAATGAAGTTTGTCATTAATAGTAAGTTCCTCGAGAGGAACGATGATATCGGGCTCGGCAAGACATTTCTTCAAGTTAGATACATGAAAAGTAGGATGGACGGAGCTTAGTTGAGGCGGAAGATCCAAACGATATGCAACGGTTCCAACACGTTCTAAGATTTCGAAAGGACCAACGTACCGCGGATTTAGTTTCCCACGTTTCCCAAAACGGATGACACCTTTCCAAGGTGCGACTTTTAACATGACGCGGTCACCGACTTGAAATTCGAGGTCTTTGCGTCTTTTGTCGGTATAGCATTTTTGACGACTCCGGGCCGTCCGAAGCCTATCTCGGATTTGAAGAATCTTCTCGGTGGTTTCGTGAATGAGGTCGGGCCCGGAAATTTGCACGTCACCCACTTCGGCCCAACAAAGAGGAGAGCGACATTTTCGGCCATATAATGCTTCAAAAGGTGCGGCCTTAATACTCGCGTGATAACTATTGTTATATGAGAACTCGTCGAGGGGTAAGTGCTTGTCCCAAGCTTTTCCAAAATCAACAACGCAAGCCCGTAACATATCCTCCAATGTTTGTATGGTACGTTCACTTTGCCCATCGGTTTGGGGATGATATGCGGTGCTCATGTCCAAACGCGTTCCCAACGCTTCTTGTAACGTACGCCAAAATCTAGAAACGAAACGACCATCTCGGTCGGAGATAATCGATAACGGTACTCCGTGTCGGGCTACAATCTCTTTAATGTAAAGTCGTGCAAGTTTCTCCATTTTGTCGGTTTCTTTCATGGCGAGAAAGTGCGCGGATTTGGTGAGACGGTCAACAATGACCCAAATTGTATCATAACCGCCCGAAATTTTCGGTAGTTTGGTGATAAAATCCATCGTGATCCTTTCCCACTTCCATTGTGGGATCTCGGGTTGTTGAAGTAACCCGGACGGTCTTTGGTGTTCGGCTTTGACTTTAGCGCAAGTCAAACATTTGGCAACGTATCTAGCAACTTCCTTTTTGATATTCGGCCACCAAAATTGTTCTTTAAGGTCATGGTACATCTTATTGGCGCCGGGATGAATCGAGTATCGCGATTTGTGGGCTTCGTCTAGGATGAGGTTTCGTAAGTCGCCATATCTAGGCACCCAAATTCTTCCGGCGTAATATCGAAGTCCGTTCTCCTTAACTTCGAATCGAGAGACGAGGATGTTTAAAAGTTCACGTCCGATGTGGTTGTCTTTAAGAGCCTCCTCTTGGGCTACACGAATTTGGCTATTAAGGTTGGAGTGAATGGTGATGTTTAAAGCTCGGACACGAAGAGGCACCGCTCTTTCTTTTCGACTTAAGGCATCGGCCACTACATTTGCCTTCCCGGGGTGGTAACGAAGCTCGCAATTATAATCGTTCAAGGTTTCAATCCACCTTCGTTGTCTCATGTTTAGTTGCTTTTGATCGAAGATGTGTTGGAGACTTTTGTGATCGGTAAAGATAGTACTTTTGGTACCAAGAAGATGATGTCTCCATAACTTAAGTGCAAAGATGACGGCACCGAGTTCAAGATCATGTGTCGTGTAGTTTCGTTCGTGGACTTTGAGTTGTCGAGAGGCATAAGCAATGACTTTCTTTCGTTGCATTAGTACACACCCATAACCGTTTTTCGAGGCATCACAATATACAACAAAATCATCATTGCCTTCGGGAAGTGACAAGATAGGAGCGGTGGTTAGCTTAGTTTTCAAGATTTGGAAAGCGGTTTCTTGTTCGGATGTCCAAACGAATTTTCGTTCCTTGTGAGTTAACGCGGTTAGAGGGCGAGCGATTAAGGAGAAATCCTTGATGAATTTACGATAGTATCCGGCGAGACCTAAGAATTGACGAATTTGAGTAGGAGTAGTAGGAGTCTCCCATTTACTAATGGCTTCGATTTTTGCGGGATCGACTTTAATGCCTTGATCACTTACAACGTGACCGAGGAATTGCACTTCCTTCAACCAAAATTCACACTTGGAGAACTTGGCATAGAGTTGTTCTTTTCTCAAGAGTTCAAGCACGAGTCGGAGATGTTCTTTGTGTTCCTCTTCGCTTTTAGAATAGACCAAAATATCGTCAATGAACACGATAACGAATTTGTCGAGGTAAGGTTTGCACACGCGGTTCATGAGATCCATGAACACCGCCGGTGCGTTAGTGAGGCCAAAAGGCATGACAAGGAATTCGTAACTACCGTAACGAGTCCGGAAAGCGGTTTTGGAGACATCTTCCCCCTTAACCCTTAGTTGATGATAACCCGAACGGAGATCGATTTTTGAATATACACAAGACCCTTGTAGTTGATCAAAGAGGTCATCGATGCGAGGAAGAGGATATCGGTTTTTAACCGTCAATTTGTTTAGTTCACGATAATCAATGCACATTCGTAGGGATCCGTCTTTCTTCTTAACGAACAAAATCGGAGCGCCCCATGGTGAATGGCTAGGTTAAATGAAACCACGGTCAAGTAACTCTTGGATTTGACTTTGCAATTCTTGCAATTCGGATGGGGCGAGTCTATACGGTGCACGCGCTACGGGTGCGGCTCCTGGAATAAGATCGATTTGAAATTCAACCGGTCGATGAGGTGGAAGACCCGGTAATTCGTCGGGAAATACATCGGAATAGTCACTAACAATTGGCACATCATCGATGCGCTTCTCATCGGCCTCGACTTTCTTAATGTGAGTAAGAATTGCGAAACAACCCTTGCGAAGTAGCTTTCGAACTTTAAGGCATGAAACGAGATTGAGTCCGGTGAAATTTTTGTCGCCATAGACAATCAATGGTTCACCGTTCTCGATAGGAATTCGGATTGCGTGAAGGTCGCAAAGAATGTGAGATTTATTTTTGACCATCCAATTCATACCGATTATTACATCAAAACTTCCTAGTTCCATGGGTATCAAGTCAATTTCAAATTCATTACCCAAAATGTTTAAAGTACACCCCCGGTAATATGTATCGGCACTTAAGAGTTTTCCATCGGCCACTTCGATGGAATAAGTAGTATCTAAAGGGTGTGGTGGAGTGCAAAGAGTAGGAGTCAAAGTCTTAGACACAAAACATTTATCGGCACCCGAATCGAATAAGCAAGTAACATAAGTGTTGTTGAGAAGAAACGTACCCGTGACTAGTTCGTTGTCATCTCGGGCTTCCTCGGTGTTGATGTTAAAGGCTCGGCCTCGGTTGTTAGGGTTGGCTTTCTTCTTCGGGCATTCGTTCTTATAATGGCCCGTTTGGCCACATTCATAACAAGTGACCGTCCTTGGAGGATTGGGCCCCTTTCGAGCGACGGGGGCGGTGCTTGTGCAATTGTTGGCCCTATGACCAACTCCTTGGCAACGGTGACAAATTAGCTTGTTACATTCGCCGTAATGATGTTTGTGGCACTTGTAGCACAAAGGTAAGTTTCCGACATAACCCTTCTTGCCGTCATTGTTGAAGGGCTTTTTGGTGAAGGTGTTGTTGTTGTAGTTAGTTGATGGAGTGGCTTCCCATTTCCTTTTGTTGCCACCCAACTTGTCCTCGGCCTTAGGAGCCGGTACTACGATTTCATCAACCGTTTCAATTAATTGGCGAGCCATGTTCATAGCGGCTTGATGAGTAGTGGGTTTGGATGACATCACCCCTTGTTTGATGCTTTTTGGAAGACCGAGCATGTAGAGCTCAATCCTTTGAGATTCGGGGTTAACAAGATTAGGACACATCAAGGATAGTTCGGCGAAGCGTTGATTATAAGCTTTAAGATCGTTTCCGACCGCTTTCAAAGCTCTTAGTTCTTCCTCAAGCTTGCGGGTTTCTTCACGCGGAAAATATTCAACAATCATCTTTTCCCTTAGATCGGCCCAAGAGAGGGCATGAGCTTCATCTGTACCCACTGATTGAACATAGGTGTTCCACCATGTTAGAGCAATCTCGGAGAAAGTGTGGGTGGAGTATTTGACCTTGTCTTGATCCCGACAACCGCTTATGCTAAAGACGGCCTCGGTTTGTTCAAACCAACGAGTAAGCACAACCGGTCCACCGGTCCCATCATAAGAGTGAGGTTTGCACCCCATGAAAGCTTTGTAGGAGCACCCTTCGCTAGAGTTACCGGCTCCTTGGTTGTTGTTGTTGTTATTATTGTTGTTGTTGGACGAGTGACCGGCCATGGCCGCATCCACGGCGGCGGCTATCATGCGTTGCAAAGCTTGTTCGGGAGTTTCGGGAGGGGCGCGTCGACGAGCCATTGTTCCTTCAAAACACAAGAATACCGTTGGTTAGTATTCTAAATAATACTAACCGTGATATGAAATAAAGATAGAGAGAAAAATTATCCTTGACTCGCCTTAAATTCTTTATGTCATAATGTCGGAATGTTCATATGAGTCACCGTAATATAATCCCGGAAATTATATTACCCTAATTCATATGTGCATTCGACATTACTACATATAGTCAAGGTGGCGTGTCAATTAAATCATACAACGCAAGAGTAAGATAGAATAAGAGTAGATATGAGTAAGAGAGTTCGAGTATAAATGCACAAGTAGTCAGGTAATTCCTATGTCAAGTCTATATGCCGGTTGTAGTCTAGACTCACCAATGTACCCTATGACTCGGGGTTGACACTAATGAACTCTAAATCCCTACAACCAAGGCTCTGATACCACTTGTAGCGACCCCGACAAATCGTCAAGTGACGGCGTCGTCTACGTATGGTCCCATTACATGGTTATAAGTATTTATAACAAAGTTTGACCGAAAATATGTCGCATACATTTCATAAAGGATGTTTCAATGTTTACAAAAGTAATTCCCAAGACAAGTACATAATAAAAGTTATTGTTCATATGAAACACGTGCGACATAGTTTAAAATAGCCAAAAAGACGCTCCACGTATGCAAGTATACTCGACATCCAATGCAAGTATCAAAAAGTATGTGCGGAAGCATGTATCACCTAAGTTCAAGGACCTGAGAAAAACATAGAGAATCTGTCAACGAAAACGTTGGTGAAATCATAGGTTTAAATAAGTAAATGAGTAAAAGCAAGTTGAACCACAAGAGTTGCAATATTGATAAAGTCATAGTACATTCTAAAAGTTAATATTCACGAGCACCCAATTATCAAAGCTTAACATTCCGTCCGTTGAATACCCCATAAATTAGTGCTAGAACAACACTGTTTCCCGAAAATATATTTCATCCGTAGACGGTAGCGAACCGTCAAAGATGAGGGTTGTCAACCCATATGGCCATATAACATAAGTTCTCGCTTACACCATCTGATGTAACTAATGATAATCGGATTGAGGATTTTCGTTCTAAACTCGTATGTAGAATGTTTGTTTTCCCGTTCTTGTGTTCACTTAGTTCAAAAGAATCGTTTATGTTTTCTCATCCCAAAAGTAAGTTTAAAAGAGTAAAAGTGGGACTATGATCTCACCTTGTATGCACGAACAAAAAGTACTTCGACAAGTAACGTGTGCAAAGAACAATGCTAGTCTTGACCTAAACAAATAGGTTGTATCAATAACGATAGTCACGAAGGGTCAAAGATGTTCAGTTAGTCCTATGGCTCAATACGACTCGATTAATAAAGCATGTGAATCAAATTGTCAAGTTTCATGCAAGATACAAGTAGTTGAGCATGTTAGAACGATTGTATAATCGTTTGGTTAAGGTTGACTAAAAGTCAAACTTGGTCAAAGTCAAAGTCAACGAGGTCGGGTCGGGTGTCCGACAATTTTCTCATGATGAGAAGTCATATACGAGCATAATAGTCAAGTTTCATGTTAATCGGAGTTACGGTTAAGCGGGAAACATTTTGGGAGCGTTTAAAGACAAGGAAGTTGGCCTGGGCCATTTGCGCGGTGCGCAATGGGTTGCGCGGCGCGCACCCATGTGCAATACCAGGTCAGAACTCGACCAAGGGAACCATTTATTTGGTTTTTCTGATTTGCGCGGTGCGCAGGTGCACGCGCAGCGCGCATAACCTGGGGAAGTGCTGATTGCAGAAAAAAAATAACTTAAGTAACGAACCAAAACTCATTTTAACATATTTCATGCACCGAAAACACTTAAAACGCATATCATATAACATGAGAAAGGTAATTTGACAAGGAGAATAACTAAACGCATTTACTCAATCAAAACCAAACAACTTATATCAAAATCACCATTAATGCTCATCATTTATTACTCCAAGTTCATAAATGCCATATTATGATTCGGTAAATTAATGCACATGTGTAATACGCCGTTTTGAAGATAATCAAGCATACAACACAACTAGACACTTACAATTAACATTGCTAAGCATTTAATGCATCAAATATTCAATTTACTTTTATCAAACCCTAACCCAAAATCATAAAATCAACAATCTTGCTTATGAAACTAATCCATGTCAAACTACATACCAATTTGAAGCTAGTGATGTTAGGAACACAATTAAAACATGAATTTTCATCATCAAATAACATATGTACACCTAAAACTCAAGATTAAACAAGCATTCTTTCAATATGAGCTAGTTACACCAAAATAGCAAGAACAAGCATACAAAACACATAATCATACTAGACTTGAGCCATAGACACTAATTAACAACCTTTTAACTCAAAAACTCAAGAACACATAAAATTAGTGATTTTAGAAAGTTACCCAAATTTGATGAAATCGGTATGGAATCGAAGAGGAGATCACGAGGAGTTCAAATATGTAATTTGTTTGGCCCGAAGCTTGATCGATTGAATATGGATGATGAATTGCTTTTTGATGGAATTAAAGAAATGGTGGAAGTATTAGATGAAAAGGAAAATTAAATGGGGAAATGAGGTGGAAGAGGTTGACTAGTCAAGTGGCTAGTCACCACTTTGGTGTCTTGGCGAAACTAGTCCCTCAAGTTGCAATCGGGTGCGTTAAATTACCTAAAACAAGATAATTGAAACGCGTATTAACGGGAGATGTTATAAACATATAACGGAGTTTAAAATAGTTAAACGGAAAAGTTGACGGAAAAAGGCGGGATGTTACAATGAACAACTTGCCAATCACGCTTCATAGTCCTTACCTTTGATTCAATGTGGGGTTTACCCAACAAACCCGAGTCCGGAAATGTTTCTTTTAACTTTTCTTCAAGATGTTGTAAGTATCCCGATTTAAAGCCATTATCGGCTTTAAATCGACCACTATTAACCATATTTACTAGAATCTCCACAAGCTTTGTTTCTTCAATTGGTGACCACCCGCGATAACCTCTATTTTTGGTTGTCATAACTTATTTTAGTTTGCGAGTAAGATGACCGCGTAAAAAAAACTAAGTTAGACATTTACGTTATGCATAATTTATCAATAAATTTCATAGAACAAAATGCACATGTTTGGCATACCTAATCCAAACAGTAGCTAAAAGTAGTATAATCAAAATTAAATAATCAAGATGAAATCAAAAATATGTAAACAGGGAGTAATACATACCCATAATCAATGAAAAAGACATCATTAATTGTACATGAAATTAACTATGACTTTTAATCTACAATTGAAGTAGGTTATATAGTATATTATTTATAAAATTGACAACAAATTGAAGTAAACAAATGATGTATAACAAAATATATGTCGAATACTTACCTGCAATCGAAGAAAAAATCAGCAATTACATAGAGATATAACAGCGGCTGGGTTAGGTTTTGTGCAAATGAGAAAGATGAGCTATTGTGCCTTTATAAAAGTGAAGGGTATTTTTGTCTAAATGAGCTAGTTGAAAACTCCGTGTTTCATATTATTAAAAATCCCTTGAAATCCCTTGACTTTACAAAGCATTTAGAATCCCAAAGCAAAAGGATTTTAATATCTCCCGGTAATTTAAATCCCTCTATTTTTTTGTCAACCAAACATGGGCTTTCAATGTATTTCATTTCCAAATCCCATGAAATCCAATGAAAACCAACGAACCAAACAGCCCCTGAAGAAGAAGTTAACCACCGCACGAAACCACCGAGAAAATCGTTCAAATCCGAGATAGGCTTAGGACGGCCCGAAGTCGTCAAAAGAGCTATACCGACAAACGACGCAACGATCTTGAATTTCAAGTCGGTGACCGAGTAATGTTAAAAGTCGCACCTTGGAAGGGTGTAATCCGTTTTAGGAAACGCGGGAAGCTAGATCCGCGGTATGTTGGTCCTTTCGAAATCTTGGAGCGTATTGGAACCGTTGCTTATCGTTTAGATCTTCCGCCTCAATTGAACTCCGTTCATCCTACCTTCCACGTATCTAACTTGAAAAAGTGTCTTGCCGAACCCGATATCGTCATCCCTCTCGAAGAACTTACTATGGATGACAAACTTCATTTTGTGGAGGAACCGGTTGAAATTGTGGACACCTCCGTCAAGACATTGAAACAAAGCCGAATCCCGATTGTCAAGGTTCGTTGGAATGCCAAAAGAGGACCCGAGTTTACTTGGGAAAGACAAGATCAAATGCAAAGGAAGTATCCTCATCTATTTATGAATTCAGAAACGCAAGATCTCGAGGAAGAAACAACGACTACTACGCCTACTTAAATTTCGGGACGAAATTTCTTTTAAGGAGTAGGTAATGTAACATCCCGCCTTTTTCCATTTACTTTTCCGTTATACTAATATAAAGTCCGTTATATGTTTATAACATCTCCCGTTGATAAGCGTTTTAAATTATCTCGTTTAGGTAATTCACGCACCCGAACGAAAGTTGAGGGACTAAACTTGACAAGGGATCAAACCCTTGACTAGGTCAAAGGGTCAAACCCCTTTCACCCATTCATTATCATCCCCATCTCTCTCTTTCTCTCTAGCAAGAACACACCCCCATTTACAAAATTCATTCAATCATCATCTAAATCCCATATAGGAGGCTTACAACAAAATAAATTACATATTCGTGATCCTCTCTTCATCCTCTTCATTTTGGTACCAACCTCATCTCGTTTGGGTAACATTTCTAAAACACTAGTTTTCTTTAAATTTGTGTTCTTGACTTAAAAGTATGTTAATTAGTGTCTATGGCTCATTGTGATGTCGTGTATGTAATTTGTATGCTCGATTTGTTGTTTTTGGTGTAACTAGTTCATTATGAAAATTACTTGCTAAATCCTTGATTTTGGATGATCAAATGTTATTAGATTGTTAATGTGCATGTTTTAAAAGTGTTACTAGTATCATTAGCTTCATTTTGATGTATAGATTGATTAAAGAAACTTCATAAACGCGATTATTGATTTTGTGAACTTTTGGTTAGGGTTGACAACTCTTAAAACGAAATTTTGATGCGTTGAATGCTTGTAAATGTTATTGATAAGTGTTTAGTTGTATTACATGTTTCATTACCTTCAAAACGGCATATCATATGTATAAATTGGATTCCCGAAACTTAAATTGCAATTGATAAACTTGAAACTTGAAAATAAACCTCTATTGATCACTTGTCGGGATTTCGGTTATAGTATATGATGTTTTTGCTTGATGAAAAGTGCTTAGTTGCGTTCCTTGTCGAAAGAGCTTTCCGATGATATAAGATACATATCTTGATTGTTTACGGGTCATGAAATGTGTTGGTTTGTGTTTTGGTTCGTGCACTTAGGAAATACAGCAAACAGGGCCTGGAAAACGATCTGGACGCCGTCTAGCTTCTTGGGACGCCGTCCCAAACTTAAAATTGGGACGCCGTCTAGCTTCTCGGGATGCCGTCCCAAACTTAAAACCGGGACGCCGTCTAGCCAATTGGGACGCCGTCCCATTGTACTAAAACGGGCTGTTTACTTTGGTCATTTGACATAAAAATGTTTGCTATGCTACGGACCTCCGATTAACATGAAACTTGGCCAACATGCTCATATATGATTATATAACTTAGAAAAATTGTCGGATACCCAACCCGACCCCGTTGACTTTTCTGTTGACTTTGACCCGACCAAGTTGACTTTTAATCAAACTTAACCAAATAATTGTGTAATCGTTCTAACATGTTTTTATACTTGTACCTTGCATGAAACATGACAATTTGATTCACATGCTATTATGATCGAGTCTTAACGAGCCATAGGACTAATTGAACATCTTTGACCTATTGTGTTTACCGTTATTGATACAAACCTATTGTTTAGGTCAAGACTAGCATTGTTCTTTGCACACATTTACTTGTCGAAGTACTTTACTACTCGTGCACTCAAGGTGAGATCATAGTCCCACTTTTACTCTTTTTGAACTTACATTTGGGATGAGAAAACATAAACATTTCTTTACTAAGTGAACACAAGTACAGGAAAACAAACATTCTACATACGAGTTTAGAACAAAATCCTCAATTCGATTATCATTAGTTACACTTGCCGGGTGTAAGCGAGAACTTATGTTGTATGGATCCATATGGGTTTGACAAACCCTCATTCAAACGGTTCGCTACCGTTTACGAATGAAATATATTTTCGAGAAACAGTGTATGTTCTAGCACTAAGTGATGGGGTTCAATGGAAGGAAATGTTAAGCATTGATAATTGGGTGCTCGTGAAACAAACTTTTGGAATGTATTACTATCATTTCATTGATGCAAATCTTGTGGTTCACTTGTACTTACTTACTTAAACCTATGATTTCACCAACGTTTTTCGTTGACAGATTTCTATGTTTTTCTCAGGTCCTTGAACGATACATGATACATGCTTCCGCTCATTATTTGATACTTGCATTGGATGTCGAGTATATGTGCATTTCATGGAGCGTCTTTTGACTTTACTTTAAACCGTGTCGCCTAGTTTTCATTCGTATTATAACGTTGTAACTTAACTATTGGTTGAACAATTCTTGTAAACTTTGGGAACAATCTTTATTTTGAAATGAAGGCGACATATTTTTGGTCAAACTTTGTCTTAAAGACTTATGACCACGTAACGGGACCTAAGTAGACGGCGCCGTTAAACATGATTTGGTCGGGTCGCTACAGATGGTATCAGAGCGTTGGTTGTAGGGATTTAGAGTTCATTGGTGTCGACCCCGAGTCATAGGGTACATTGGTGAGTCTAGACTACAACCGGCATATAGACTTGAAGTAGGAATTACTTGACTACTTGTGCATTTATACTCGAACGCTTCTACTCATATCTACTCTTAGTTCATCTTAATCTCACGTTGTTTAATTTGATTGACACGCCACCTTGACTATATGAAATGATGTCGAATGAACATATGAATCAGGGTAATATAATTTCCGGGATTATATTACGGTGACTCATATGAACGTTCCGACATTATGACATAAAGAATTTAAGGCGAGTCGAGGAAAAACTTCTCTTTATCTTTATTCTATATCACGGTTAGTATTATTGAGAATACTAATCAATGATATTCTTGTGTCTTGAAGGAACAATGGCTCCTCGTCGTGTACGCCGCAATGAAACTCCCGAACAAGCTCTCGAACGGATGATAGCTACCGCCGTAGATGCGGCCATGGCCGGTCACTCATCCAACAACAATAATAATAACAACCACAACAACAACAACAACAACAATGGAGCCGGAAACTCAAACGAGGGATGCTCCTATAAAGCTTTCATGGGGTGCAAACCTCACACTTTTGATGGAACCGGGGGACCGGTCGTGCTCACCCGATGGTTTGAGCAAACGGAAGCCGTCTTTAGCATAAGCGGTTGTCGGGACCAAGACAAGGTCAAATACTCCACTCACACTTTCTCCGGAATTGCTCTAACATGGTGGAACACCTATGTTCAATCGGTGGGTACCGATGAAGCTCATGCCCTCTCTTGGGCCGATCTAAAGGAAAAGATGATTGTTGAATATTTTCCGCGCGAAGAAACCCGAAAACTTGAGGAAGAACTAAGAGCTTTGAAAGCGGTCGGAAACGATCTTAAAGCTTATAATCAACGCTTCGCCGAACTATCCTTGATGTGTCCTAATCTTGTTAACCCCGAATCTCAAAGGATTGAGCTCTACATGCTCGGTCTTCCAAAAAGCATCAAACAAGGGGTGATGTCATCCAAACCCACTACTCATCAAGCCGCTATGAACATGGCTCGCCAACTAATTGAAACGGTTGACGAAATCGTAGTTCCGGCACCTAAGGCCGAGGATAAATCGGGCGGCAACAAAAGAAAGTGGGAACCCTCCCAATCAAGCAACAACAACTTTGCCAAGAAATCTTTCACTTTCGACGGCAAGAAGGGTTATGCCGGGAATCTACCTTTTTGCAACAAATGCAACAAACATCATTTTGGCGAATGTAGTAAGCTAATTTGCCATCGGTGCCAAGGAATTGGTCATAAGGCCAACGATTGTAAAAGTGCCACTCCCGTCGCTCGAAAGTGGCCCAATGCACCAAAGACGGGCACTTGTTACGAATGTGGCCAAACGGGTCATTATAGAAATGCATGCCCAAAGAAGAAAGATAGCCCCAATACGCGCGGCCGAGCTTTCAACATCAACACCGAGGAAGCCCGGGATGACACTGAACTAGTCACGGGTACGTTTCTTCTCAACAATTCTTATGTCTCTTGCTTATTCGATTCGGGTGCCGATAAATGCTTTGCATCCAAGACTTTGACTCATTCTTTTAGCACTCCACCTCTTCCATTAGATACCACTTATACCATTGAAGTGGCTAACGGGAAACTATTAAGTGCTGACACATATTACCGGGGGTGTACGTTAAACATTTTGGGTAAGGAATTTGAGATTGACTTGATACCCATGGAACTAGGAAGCTTTGATGTAATAATCGGTATGAATTGGTTAGTCAAAACGAAATCTCACATCCTTTGTGATCTTAACGCAATCCGAATTCCTATCGAGAATGGTGAACCTTTGATTGTTTATGGCGATAAGAGTTGCACCAGACTCAACCTCGTTTCGTGCCTTAAAGTTAGAAAACTGCTCCGTAAGGGTTGTTTTGCGATCCTTGCCCACGTTAAGAAAGTCGAGTCCGATGATAAGCATATCGATGATGTGCCAATTGTTAGTGACTTTTCCGATGTATTTCCCGACGAATTGCCGGGTCTTCCACCTCATCGACCGGTTAAATTCCAAATCGATCTTATTCCGGGAGCCGCACCCGTAGCACGTGCACCATATAGACTCGCCCCATCCGAAATGCAAGAATTGCAAAGTCAAATCCAAGAACTACTTGATCGTGATTTTATCCAACCTAGCCATTCACCTTGGGGCGCTCCGATTTTGTTTGTTAAAAAGAAAGACGGATCCCTACGAATGTGCATTGATTATCGTGAACTAAATAAATTGACGGTTAAGAACCGATATCCTCTTCCTCGCATCGATGACCTCTTTGATCAACTACAAGGGTCTTGTGTATATTCGAAAATCGATCTCCGCTCGGGTTATCATCAATTGAGGGTTAAGGGGGAAGATGTCTCCAAAACCGCTTTCCGAACTCGTTATGGTAGTTATGAATTCCTTGTCATGCCATTTGGTCTCACTAACGCACCGGCGGTGTTCATGGATCTTATGAACCGCGTGTGCAAACCGTATCTCGATAAATTCGTTATTGTGTTCATCGATGACATATTGATCTATTCTAAAAATGAAGAAGAGCACGAACAACATCTCCGACTTGTGCTTGAACTTTTAAGACAAGAACAACTCTATGCCAAATTCTCCAAGTGTGAATTTTGGTTAAAGGAAGTTCAATTTCTTGGTCATGTTGTAAGTGACCAAGGTATTAAAGTCGATCCAACAAAAATCGAAGCCATTAGCAAATGGGAGACTCCTACTACTCCTACTCACATTCGTCAATTTTTGGGTCTCGCCGGGTACTATCGTAGATTCATCGAAAATTTCTCTTTGGTTGCACGTCCTCTAACCGCATTGACTCACAAGGGAAAGAAATTCATTTGGGCGACCGAACATGAATCCGCATTCCAAATCTTGAAAACGAAGCTAACCACCGCTCCTATCTTGTCACTTCCCGAAGGCAATGATGACTTTGTTGTATATTGCGATGCCTCAAAACATGGTTTTGGGTGTGTATTGTGTAGTGACCCGAACTTTTCCATGTTTATATATATTAATTGAGATTGATATTTACATGATTAGATGTTTCCAACATGTTAAGCAATCAAACTTGTTAAGACTTGATTAATTGAAATATGTTTCTTATAGACAATTGACCACCCAAGTTGACCGGTGATTCACGAACGTTAAAACTTGTAAAAACTATATGATGACATATATATGGATATATATATATAGTTAACATGATACTATGATAAGTAAACATATCATTAAGTATATTAACAATGAACTACATATGTAAAAACAAGACTACTAACTTAATGATTTTTAAACGAGACATATATGTAACGATTATCGTTGTAAAGACATTTAATGTATATATATCATATTAAGAGATATTCATACATGATAATATCATGATAATATAATAATTTAAAATCTCATTTGATATTATAAACATTGGGTTAACAACATTTAACAAGATCGTTAACCTAAAGGTTTCAAAACAACACTTACATGTAACGACTAACGATGACTTAACGACTCAGTTAAAATGTATATACATGTAGTGTTTTAATATGTATTTATACACTTTTGAAAGACTTCAATACACTTATCAAAATACTTCTACTTAACAAAAATGCTTACAATTACATTCTCGTTCAGTTTCATCAACAATTCTACTCGTATGCACCCGTATTCGTACTCGTACAATACACAGCTTTTAGATGTATGTACTATTGGTATATACACTCCAATGATCAGCTCTTAGCAGCCCATGTGAGTCACCTAACACATGTGGGAACCATCATTTGGCAACTAGCATGAAATATCTCATAAGATTACAAAAATATGAGTAATCATTCATGACTTATTTACATGAAAACAAAATTACATATCCTTTATATCTAATCCATACACCAACGACCAAAAACACCTACAAACACTTTTATTCTTCAATTTTCTTCATCTAATTGAACTCTCTCAAGTTCTATCTTCAAGTTCTAAGTGTTCTTCATAAATTCCAAAAGTTCTAGTTTCATAAAATCAAGAATACTTTCAAGTTTGCTACCTCACTTCCAATCTTGTAAGGTGATCATCCAACCTCAAGAAATCTTTGTTTCTTACAGTAGGTTATCATTCTAATACAAGGTAATAATCATATTCAAACTTTGGTTCAATTTCTATAACTATAACAATCTTATTTCAAGTGATGATCTTACTTGAACTTGTTTTCGTGTCATGATTTTGCTTCAAGAACTTTGAGCCATCCAAGGATCCATTGAAGCTAGATCCATTTTTCTCTTTTCCAGTAGGTTCATCCAAGGAACTTAAGGTAGTAATGATGTTCATAACATCATTCGATTCATACATATAAAGCTATCTTATTCGAAGGTTTAAACTTGTAATCACTAGAACATAGTTTAGTTAATTCTAAACTTGTTCGCAAACAAAAGTTAATCCTTCTAACTTGACTTTTAAAATCAACTAAACACATGTTCTATATCTATATGATATGCTAACTTAATGATTTAAAACCTGGAAACACGAAAAACACCGTAAAACCGGATTTACGCCGTCGTAGTAACACCTCGGGCTGTTTTGGGTTAGTTAATTAAAAACTATGATAAACTTTGATTTAAAAGTTGTTATTCTGAGAAAATGATTTTTATTATGAACATGAAACTATATCCAAAAATTATGGTTAAACTCAAAGTGGAAGTATGTTTTCTAAAATGGTCATCTAGACGTCGTTCTTTCGACTGAAATGACTACCTTTACAAAAACGACTTGTAACTTATTTTTCCGACTAGAAACCTATACTTTTTTTGTTTAGATTCATAAAATAGAGTTCAATATGGAACCATAGCAATTTGATTCACTCAAAACGGATTTAAAATGAAGAAGTTATGGGTAAAACAAGATTGGATAATTTTTCTCATTTTAGCTACGTGAAAATTGGTAACAAATCTATTCCAACCATAACTTAATCAACTTGTATTCTATATTATGTAATCTTGAGATACCATAGACACGTATACAATGTTTCGACCTATCATGTCGACACATCTATATATATTTCGGAACAACCATAGACACTCTATATGTGAATGTTGGAGTTAGCTATACAGGGTTGAGGTTGATTCCAAAATATATATAGTTTGAGTTGTGATCAATACTGAGATACGTATACACTGGGTCGTGGATTGATTCAAGATAATATTTATCGATTTATTTCTGTACATCTAACTGTGGACAACTAGTTGTAGGTTACTAACGAGGACAGCTGACTTAATAAACTTAAAACATCAAAATATATTAAAAGTGTTGTAAATATATTTTGAACATACTTTGATATATATGTATATATTGTTATAGGTTCGTGAATCAACCAGTGGCCAAGTCTTACTTCCCGACGAAGTAAAAATCTGTGAAAGTGAGTTATAGTCCCACTTTTAAAATCTAATATTTTTGGGATGAGAATACATGCAGGTTTTATAAATGATTTACAAAATAGACACAAGTACGTGAAACTACATTCTATGGTTGAATTATCGAAATCGAATATGCCCCTTTTTATTAAGTCTGGTAATCTAAGAATTAGGGAACAGACACCCTAATTGACGCGAATCCTAAAGATAGATCTATTGGGCCTAACAAACCCCATCCAAAGTACCGGATGCTTTAGTACTTCGAAATTTATATCATATCCGAAGGGTGTCCCGGAATGATGGGGATATTCTTATATATGCATCTTGTTATTGTCGGTTACCAGGTGTTCACCATATGAATGATTTTTATCTCTATGTATGGGATGTGTATTGAAATATGAAATCTTGTGGTCTATTGTTACGATTTGATATATATATAGGTTAAACCTATAACTCACCAACATTTTTGTTGACGTTTTAAGCATGTTTATTCTCAGGTGATTATTAAGAGCTTCCGCTGTCGCATACTTAAATAAGGACAAGATTTGGAGTCCATGCTTGTATGATATTGTGTAAAAACTGCATTCAAGAAACTTATTTTGTTGTAACATATTTGTATTGTAAACCATTATGTAATGGTCGTGTGTAAACAGGATATTTTAGATTATCATTATTTGATAATCTACGTAAAGCTTTTTAAACCTTTATTGATGAAATAAAGGTTATGGTTTGTTTAAAAATGAATGCAGTCTTTGAAAAACGTCTCATATAGAGGTCAAAACCTCGCAACGAAATCAATTAATATGGAACGTTTTTAATCAATAAGAACGGGACATTTCAGTTGGTATCCGAGCGTTGGTCTTAGAGAACCAGAAAATTTGCATTAGTGTGTCTTATCGAGTTTGTTAGGATGCATTAGTGAGTCTGGACTTCGACCGTGTTTTCTTTAAAAATGATTGCTTAACATTTTTGTTGGAAACTATATATTTTTAACATATGAATATTATGTGATATATTAATCTCTTAACGTGTTTGATATTATGTGATAGATGTCTACCTCTAGAACAAGTCCCATTGACTCACCTAATAATAATGAAGAGTCAAATGTAAATTGGAATGATTTGTGGACTGATTCACAAGTTCCCGAAGAGGAACCGGAAGAAGAGTCGGAACCGGAAGAAGAATCGGAACCGGAAGAAGAATCGGAACCGGATGAAGAAATAGAACCGGTGGGGGAAATAATAAAACGGTTAAGTAAAAGAAAATCCTCAACCAACCGACCAAAGTTAATTATGGTCAATGGTGTTTCCGCCAAGGAAGCAAAATATTGGGAGGATTACCAATTCTCCGATGAATCGGATTTCGACGAGAATTCCGATGATGTTATAGAAATTACCCCAGCTGAATTTAAAAAGGCAAAAGAAAATAATAAGGGAAAGGGCATAAAAATAGAGAAATCTAATTCCAACCCCGATGAACTTTATATGTATCGTCAACCCCCGAAGTCCTTAAGTTGTAACAATGACCCGGGAACCTCTAAACCACCAGGTTTTTCTAAACCAATGTGGACAACGACGGCTCGTATTAGGGGAACATCATATATCCCTAGAAACTTGGCAAAACGAACCAAAACCGAAGAAGAAGAAACGAGCGAGTCGGAATAAGATAGTTGTATTCGTGTGGTGTAATATATGTAATATAGTGTTCTTATGCTTTATGATATATGTAAAAATTGCTTGTATTAATAAGTATTTTTTTTATGAATCTAACTCTTGTCTATTTTACAGTTTAAAAACACAAAATGGATAGACAACCCAATATTTTAAGAGACCTACCCGGAGACATGATTGATGAAATCTTGTCTAGAGTCGGCCAGAATTCTTCGGCACAACTATTTAAGGCGAGATCAGTTTGTAAGACATTCGAAGAACGTTCCAAGAATGTCTTGGTTTATAAGAGACTTTCGTTTGAAAGATGGGGGATATCACATTGGGAAACCCATAAGTTACGATGTGTTTACTTTGACGCATATATTGCGGAGAACCCAAATGCTATTTTACGCAACGGGTTAAGAAATTATTTTGACTCAATATATCCGAATATTGGACTTCGTGATTTAGAAAAAGCGGCTAACATGCAACATAAAGAAGCATGTTATGCTTACGGATTAGTAATGTTCGCTTCTCACCAAAGTGAGAACAAGAACATCGGGCTACAACTATTAAACAAAACGTTTCCACAAGTGACGGAGTCGGTAATTGGGGTAAGAAATGAGGTTTTTAGATTATTACGGGACTGTTGGACATTACGTAACCCTCGTCCCTTTGATGACGTTACAACACGCTGTCTTATCAACGGCCATAACGGTTATGTTGCACAAGACCAAGGATGGGAAGTAGTCCTAGTAAAACCAGAATGCATGACTTGTTTCTGGACGTATGAATTACGTGTCTTTATTGCCTTTGCCGAACGACTTGTGTACTAGCTAGAATTGTCTTCACAACTATCTTGTATCAAAGTTATTGTGTGCTATATTTCATGCTTTATGTAAAATAAGCGGTATTGTAAGTTTGTAAAATATTGTATAAAAGTTTGAACGCGAAATATTATTACAATCAGTTTTTCATATAGAATTGTAGTAGTTGAATTGTATATTAGCTACTAAGTATGAACTTAACGGGTAGGTACTACCCGAATTTAAACTTATAAAACGCTAATATGAAGAAAAAGCTTTTATAAATGAGTTCATATTATGCTACGAAATACTATTAACTACTCTTAATATTCTGTATGATTAACTTGTTCCATTTAACTATTTTGAAGGAAATGGCACCGACTACTCGACACACCGTGAATATGAATGAAGAGGAATTCCGTACTTTTCTAGCTTCAAACATAGCCGCAGTACAGGCTGCGCTACATACCAACAATAACCTTGGATCTAGCAGTACAGGAAATCGTGTAGGATGCACCTACAAAGAATTCACTGCCTGCAAACCTTTGGAATTTGATGGAACCGAAGGACCGATCGAATTGAAACGGTGGACCGAGAAGGTTGAATCGGTGTTTGCCATAAGTAAGTGTACTGAAGAGGACAAAGTGAAGTACGCTACGCATACCTTCACAGGTTCTGCGTTAACATGGTGGAATACCTATCTAGAGCAAGTGGGACAAGATGATGCGTACGCACTACCGTGGTCAGCATTCAAGCACTTGATGAACGAGAAGTACCGTCCCAGAACCGAGGTCAATAAGCTCAAGACAGAACTTAGAGGGTTACGAACCCAAGGATTTGATATTACCACGTACGAAATACGATTCACAGAATTGTGCCTATTGTGTCCGGGAGCATTCGAAGATGAGGAAGAGAAGATCGACGCGTTTGTGAAAGGATTACCGGAAAGAATCCAAGAAGATATAAGTTCACACGAGCCCGCCTCCATACAACAGGCATGTAGAATGGCTCACAAACTAGTGAACCAGATTGAAGAAAGAATTAAAGAACAGACTGCTGAAGAGGCCAATGTGAAGCAAGTCAAAAGAAAGTGGGAGGAAAACGGTGATAAGAATCACCAATACAACAACAACAGCAATTACAACAATAATCGCAACAATTATCCCAACAATCGCAACATCAATCGCAACTACAACAAACGGCCCAACAACAACAACAACAACAACAACAACTACAACAATCATCCCAACAACAATAATAACCGCAACAACAACAACAATCAGAAGCAACTATGCCAAAGGTGTGAAAAGAATCACTCGGGGTTCTGCACCAAATTTTGCAACAAGTGTAAAAGAAATGGTCATAGCGCGGCGAAGTGTGAGGTCTACGGACCAGGGGTTAATAGAATGAAAGGAACAAATGGTGTCGGAACGAGTAATGGCGGAGCAAGTAGTGTCGGAGCAAGTTATGCCAATGTAGTTTGTTATAAATGTGGAAAACCAGGCCACATTATTAGAAATTGCCCGAACCAGGAGAACACGAATGGACAAGGCCGTGGAAGAGTTTTCAATATTAATGCGGTAGAGGCACAGGAAGACCCGGAGCTTGTTACGGGTACGTTTCTTATTGACAATAAATCTGCTTACGTTTTATTTGATTCGGGTGCGGATAGAAGCTATATGAGTTGAGATTTTTGTGCTAAATTAAGTTGTCCATTGACGCCTTTGGATAGTAAATTTTTACTCGAATTAGCAAATGGTAAATTAATTTCAGCAGATAATATATGTCGGAATCGAGAAATTAAACTGGTTAGCGAAACATTTAAGATTGATTTGATACCAGTAGAGTTAGGGAGTTTTGATGTGATAATCGGTATGGACTGGTTGAAAGAAGTGAAAGCGGAGATCGTTTGTTACAAAAATGCAATTCGCATTATACGAGACAAAGGAAAACCCTTAATGGTGTACGGAGAAAAGGGCAACACGAAGCTACATCTTATTAGTAATTTGAAGGCACAAAAACTAATAAGAAAAGGTTGCTATGCTGTTCTAGCACACGTCGAGAAAGTACAAACTGAAGAAAAGAGCATCAATGATGTTCCCGTCGCAAAAGAATTTCCTGATGTATTTCCGAAAGAATTACCGGGATTACCCCCACATCGATCCGTTGAATTTCAAATAGATCTTGTACCAGGAGCTGCACCAATAGCTCGTGCTCCTTACAGACTCGCACCCAGCGAGATGAAAGAACTACAAAGCCAATTATAAGAACTTTTAGAGCGTGGTTTCATTCGACCAAGCACGTCACCGTGGGGAGCTCCTGTTTTGTTTGTCAAGAAGAAAGATGGTACATTCAGGTTGTGTATCGACTACCGAGAGTTGAACAAACTTACCATCAAGAACCGCTACCCACTACCGAGAATCGATGACTTATTTGATCAACTACAAGGCTCGTCTGTTTATTCAAAGATTGACTTACGTTCCGGGTATCATCAAATGCGGGTGAAAGAAGATGATATTCCAAAGACTGCTTTCAGAACACGTTACGGTCATTACGAGTTTATGGTCATGCCGTTTGGTTTAACTAATGCACCAGCTGTGTTCATGGACCTTATGAACCGAGTGTGTGGACCATACCTTGACAAGTTTGTCATTGTTTTCATTGATGACATACTTATTTACTCAAAGAATGACCAAGAACACGGTGAACATTTGAGAAAGGTGTTAGAAGTATTGAGGAAGGAAGAATTGTACGCTAAGTTTTCAAAGTGTGCATTTTGGTTGGAAGAAGTTCAATTCCTCGGTCACATAGTGAACAAAGAAGGTATTAAGGTGGATCCGGCAAAGATAGAAACTGTTGAAAAGTGGGAAACCCCGAAAACTCCGAAACACATACGCCAGTTTTTAGGACTAGCTGGTTACTACAGAAGGTTCATCCAAGACTTTTCCAGAATAGCAAAACCCTTGACTGCATTAACGCATAAAGGGAAGAAATTTGAATGGAATGATGAACAAGAGAAAGCGTTTCAGTTATTGAAGAAAAAGCTAACTACGGCACCTATATTGTCATTGCCTGAAGGGAATGATGATTTTGTGATTTATTGTGACGCATCAAAGCAAGGTCTCGGTTGTGTATTAATGCAACGAACGAAGGTGATTGCTTATGCGTCTAGACAATTGAAGATTCACGAACAAAATTATACGACGCATGATTTGGAATTAGGCGCGGTTGTTTTTGCATTAAAGACTTGGAGGCACTACTTATATGGGGTCAAAAGTATTATATATACCGACCACAAAAGTCTTCAACACATATTTAATCAGAAACAACTGAATATGAGGCAGCGTAGGTGGATTGATTTATTGAATGATTACGATTTTGAGATTCGTTACCACCCGGGGAAGGCAAATGTGGTAGCCGATGCCTTGAGCAGGAAGGATAGAGAACCCATTCGAGTAAAATCTATGAATATAATGATTCATAATAACATTACTACTCAAATAAAGGAGGCGCAACAAGGAGTTTTAAAAGAGGGAAATTTAAAGGATGAAATACCCAAAGGATCGGAGAAGCATCTTAATATTCGGGAAGACGGAACCCGGTATAGGGCTGAAAGGATTTGGGTACCAAAATTTGGAGATATGAGAGAAATGGTACTTAGAGAAGCTCATAAAACCAGATACTCAATACATCCTGGAACGGGGAAGATGTACAAGGATCTCAAGAAACATTTTTGGTGGCCGGGTATGAAAGACGATGTTGCTAAATACGTAGGAGAATGTTTGACGTGTTCTAAGGTCAAAGCTGAGCATCAGAAACCATCAGGTCTACTTCAACAACCCGAAATCCCGGAATGGAAATGGGAAAACATTACCATGGATTTCATCACTAAATTGCCAAGGACTGCAAGTGGTTTTGATACTATTTGGGTAATAGTTGATCGTCTCACCAAATCAGCACACTTCCTACCAATAAGAGAAGATGACAAGATGGAGAAGTTAGCACGACTGTATTTGAAGGAAGTCGTCTCCAGACATGGAATACCAATCTCTATTATCTCTGATAGGGATGGCAGATTTATTTCAAGATTCTGGCAGACATTACAGCAAGCATTAGGAACTCGTCTAGACATGAGTACTGCCTATCATCCACAAACTGATGGGCAGAGCGAAAGGACGATACAAACGCTTGAAGACATGCTACAAGCATGTGTTATTGATTTCGGAAACAGTTGGGATCGACATCTACCGTTAGCAGAATTTTCCTACAACAACAGCTACCATTCAAGCATTGAGATGGCGCCGTTTGAAGCACTTTATGGTAGAAAGTGCAGGTCTCCGATTTGTTGGGGTGAGGTGGGGGATAGACAGATTACGGGTCCGGAGATTATACAAGAAACTACCGAGAAGATCATCCAAATTCAACAACGGTTGAAAACCGCCCAAAGTCGACAAAAGAGCTACGCTGACATTAAAAGAAAAGATATAGAATTTGAAATTGGAGAGATGGTCATGCTTAAAGTTTCACCTTGGAAAGGCGTTGTTCGATTTGGTAAACGAGGGAAATTAAATCCAAGGTATATTGGACCATTCAAGATTATTGATCGTGTCGGACCAGTAGCTTACCGACTAGAGTTACCTCAACAACTCGCGGCTGTACATAACACTTTCCACGTCTCGAATTTAAAGAAATGTTTTGCTAAAGAAGATCTCACTATTCCGTTAGATGAAATCCAAATCAACGAAAAACTTCAATTCATCGAAGAACCCGTCGAAATAATGGATCGTGAGGTTAAAAGACTTAAGCAAAACAAGATACCAATTGTTAAGGTTCGATGGAATGCTCGTAGAGGACCCGAGTTCACCTGGGAGCGTGAAGATCAGATGAAGAAGAAATACCCGCATCTATTTCCAGAAGATTCGTCAACACCTTCAACAGCTTAAAATTTCGGGACGAAATTTATTTAACGAGTAGGTACTGTAGTGACCCGAACTTTTCCATGTTTATATATATTAATTGAGATTGATATTTACATGATTAAATGTTTCCAACATGTTAAGCAATCAAACTTGTTAAGACTTGATTAATTGAAATATGTTTCTTATAGACAATTGACCACCCAAGTTGACCGGTGATTCACGAACGTTAAAACTTGTAAAAACTATATGATGACATATATATGGATATATATATATAGTTAACATGATACTATGATAAGTAAACATATCATTAAGTATATTAACAATGAACTACATATGTAAAAACAAGACTACTAACTTAATGATTTTTAAACGAGACATATATGTAACGATTATCGTTGTAAAGACATTTAATGTATATATATCATATTAAGAGATATTCATACATGATAATATCATGATAATATAATAATTTAAAATCTCATTTGATATTATAAACATTGGGTTAACAACATTTAACAAGATCGTTAACCTAAAGGTTTCAAAACAACACTTACATGTAACGACTAACGATGACTTAACGACTCAGTTAAAATGTATATACATGTAGTGTTTTAATATGTATTTATACACTTTTGAAAGACTTCAATACACTTATCAAAATACTTCTACTTAACAAAAATGCTTACAATTACATTCTCGTTCAGTTTCATCAACAATTCTACTCGTATGCACCCGTATTCGTACTCGTACAATACACAGCTTTTAGATGTATGTACTATTGGTATATACACTCCAATGATCAGCTCTTAGCAGCCCATGTGAGTCACCTAACACATGTGGGAACCATCATTTGGCAACTAGCATGAAATATCTCATAAGATTACAAAAATATGAGTAATCATTCATGACTTATTTACATGAAAACAAAATTACATATCCTTTATATCTAATCCATACACCAACGACCAAAAACACCTACAAACACTTTCATTCTTCAATTTTCTTCATCTAATTGAACTCTCTCAAGTTCTATCTTCAAGTTCTAAGTGTTCTTCATAAATTCCAAAAGTTCTAGTTTCATAAAATCAAGAATACTTTCAAGTTTGCTAGCTCACTTCCAATCTTGTAAGGTGATCATCCAACCTCAAGAAATCTTTGTTTCTTACAGTAGGTTATCATTCTAATACAAGGTAATAATCATATTCAAACTTTGGTTCAATTTCTATAACTATAACAATCTTATTTCAAGTGATGATCTTACTTGAACTTGTTTTCGTGTCATGATTTTGCTTCAAGAACTTTGAGCCATCCAAGGATCCATTGAAGCTAGATCCATTTTTCTCTTTTCCAGTAGGTTCATCCAAGGAACTTAAGGTAGTAATGATGTTCATAACATCATTCGATTCATACATATAAAGCTATCTTATTCGAAGGTTTAAACTTGTAATCACTAGAACATAGTTTAGTTAATTCTAAACTTGTTCGCAAACAAAAGTTAATCCTTCTAACTTGACTTTTAAAATCAACTAAACACATGTTCTATATCTATATGATATGCTAACTTAATGATTTAAAACCTGGAAACACGAAAAACACCGTAAAACCGGATTTACGCCGTCGTAGTAACACCTCGGGCTGTTTTGGGTTAGTTAATTAAAAACTATGATAAACTTTGATTTAAAAGTTGTTATTCTGAGAAAATGATTTTTATTATGAACATGAAACTATATCCAAAAATTATGGTTAAACTCAAAGTGGAAGTATGTTTTCTAAAATGGTCATCTAGACGTCGTTCTTTCGACTGAAATGACTACCTTTACAAAAACGACTTGTAACTTATTTTTCCGACTAGAAACCTATACTTTTTTTGTTTAGATTCATATAATAGAGTTCAATATGGAACCATAGCAATTTGATTCACTCAAAACGGATTTAAAATGAAGAAGTTATGGGTAAAACAAGATTGGATAATTTTTCTCATTTTAGCTACGTGAAAATTGGTAACAAATCTATTCCAACCATAACTTAATCAACTTGTATTCTATATTATGTAATCTTGAGATACCATAGACACGTATACAATGTTTCGACCTATCATGTCGACACATCTATATATATTTCGGAACAACCATAGACACTCTATATGTGAATGTTGGAGTTAGCTATACAGGGTTGAGGTTGATTCCAAAATATATATAGTTTGAGTTGTGATCAATACTGAGATACGTATACACTGGGTCGTGGATTGATTCAAGATAATATTTATCGATTTATTTCTGTACATCTAACTGTGGACAACTAGTTGTAGGTTACTAACGAGGACAGCTGACTTAATAAACTTAAAACATCAAAATATATTAAAAGTGTTGTAAATATATTTTGAACATACTTTGATATATATGTATATATTGTTATAGGTTCATGAATCAACCAGTGGCCAAGTCTTACTTCCCGACGAAGTAAAAATCTGTGAAAGTGAGTTATAGTCCCACTTTTAAAATCTAATATTTTTGGGATGAGAATACATGCAGGTTTTATAAATGATTTACAAAATAGACACAAGTACGTGAAACTACATTCTATGGTTGAATTATCGAAATCGAATATGCCCCTTTTTATTAAGTCTGGTAATCTAAGAATTAGGGAACAGACACCCTAATTGACGCGAATCCTAAAGATAGATCTATTGGGCCTAACAAACCCCATCCAAAGTACCGGATGCTTTAGTACTTCGAAATTTATATCATATCCGAAGGGTGTCCCGGAATGATGGGGATATTCTTATATATGCATCTTGTTATTGTCGGTTACCAGGTGTTCACCATATGAATGATTTTTATCTCTATGTATGGGATGTGTATTGAAATATGAAATCTTGTGGTCTATTGTTACGATTTGATATATATATAGGTTAAACCTATAACTCACCAACATTTTTGTTGACGTTTTAAGCATGTTTATTCTCAGGTGATTATTAAGAGCTTCCGCTGTCGCATACTTAAATAAGGACAAGATTTGGAGTCCATGCTTGTATGATATTGTGTAAAAACTGCATTCAAGAAACTTATTTTGTTGTAACATATTTGTATTGTAAACCATTATGTAATGGTCGTGTGTAAACAGGATATTTTAGATTATCATTATTTGATAATCTACGTAAAGCTTTTTAAACCTTTATTGATGAAATAAAGGTTATGGTTTGTTTAAAAATGAATGCAGTCTTTGAAAAACGTCTCATATAGAGGTCAAAACCTCGCAACGAAATCAATTAATATGGAACGTTTTTAATCAATAAGAACGGGACATTTCATATTGATGCAACGAACGAAAGTCATTGCTTATGCTTCTCGACAACTCAAAATTCATGAACGAAACTATACGACACATGATCTCGAACTCGGAGCCGTTGTCTTTGCACTTAAAATGTGGAGACACTATCTTTATGGAACCAAGAGTACTATCTTCACCGATCACAAAAGCCTTCAACACATTTTCGATCAAAAGCAACTAAACATGAGACAACGAAGGTGGATTGAAACCTTAAACGATTACGATTGCGAGCTTCGTTACCATCCCGGGAAGGCAAATGTAGTAGCCGATGCCTTAAGTCGAAAAGAAAGAGCGGTGCCTCTCCGTGTCCGAGCTTTAAACATCACCATTCACACCAACCTTAATAGCCAAATTCGGGTAGCCCAAGATGAGGCTCTCAAGGATGAAAACATCTCTCTCGAACACTTGAACGTCCTCACCTCTCGATTCGAAGTTAAAGAAACCGGACTCCGATATTTCGCCGGAAGAATTTGGGTGCCTAGTTATGGGGATCTACGAAGCCTTATTTTAGATGAAGCCCATAAGTCGCGATACTCGATTCACCCCGGTGCCAATAAGATGTACCACGACCTTAAACAACTATATTGGTGGCCGAACATCAAAAGGGACGTAGCTACTTATGTTTCCAAGTGTTTGACATGTTCCAAAGTCAAAGCCGAACACCAAAGACCGTCCGGATTACTTCAACAACCCGAGATCCCGCAATGGAAGTGGGAAAGGATAACGATGGATTTTATCACCAAGCTACCAAAAACGACGGGCGGTTATGATACCATTTGGGTTATTGTTGACCGTCTCACCAAATCCGCACACTTCCTTGCCATGAAAGAAACGGACAAAATGGAGAAACTTGCACAACTTTACATTAAGGAGATCGTAGCCCGACACGGTGTACCATTATCAATTATCTCCGACCGAGATGGCCGTTTCGTTTCTAGATTTTGGCGTACATTGCAAGAAGCGTTGGGAACACGTTTAGACATGAGCACCGCATATCATCCTCAAACCGATGGACAAAGCGAACGTACAATTCAAACCTTAGAGGACATGTTACGAGCTTGCGTGGTTGATTTCGGAAAAGCTTGGGACAAGCACTTACCTCTCGCCGAGTTCTCTTACAACAATAGTTATCACGCGAGTATTAAAGCCGCACCCTTTGAAGCGCTATATGGCCGCAAATGTCGTTCACCTCTTTGTTGGGCCGAGGTAGGCGACGTGCAAATCACCGGACCCGAACTCATTCACGAAACCACCGAGAAAATCGTTCAAATCCGAGATAGGCTTAGGACGGCCCGAAGTCGTCAAAAGAGCTATACCGACAAACGACGCAACGATCTTGAATTTCAAGTTGGTGACCGAGTAATGTTAAAAGTCGCACCTTGGAAGGGTGTAATCCGTTTTGGGAAACGCGGGAAGCTAGATCCGCGGTATGTTGGTCCTTTCGAAATCTTGGAGCGTATTGGAACCGTTGCTTATCGTTTAGATCTTCCGCCTCAATTGAACTCCGTTCATCCTACCTTCCACGTATCTAACTTGAAAAAGTGTCTTGCCGAACCCGATATCGTCATCCCTCTCGAAGAACTTACTATGGATGACAAACTTCATTTTGTGGAGGAACCGGTTGAAATTGTGGACACCTCCGTCAAGACATTGAAACAAAGCCGAATCCCGATTGTCAAGGTTCGTTGGAATGCCAAAAGAGGACCCGAGTTTACTTGGGAAAGACAAGATCAAATGCAAAGGAAGTATCCTCATCTATTTATGAATTCAGAAACGCAAGATCTCGAGGAAGAAACAACGACTACTACGCCTACTTAAATTTCGGGACGAAATTTCTTTTAAGGAGTAGGTAATGTAACATCCCGCCTTTTTCCATTTACTTTTCCGTTATACTAATATAAAGTCCGTTATATGTTTATAACATCTCCCGTTGATAAGCGTTTTAAATTATCTCGTTTAGGTAATTCACGCACCCGAACGAAAGTTGAGGGACTAAACTTGACAAGGGATCAAACCCTTGACTAGGTCAAAGGGTCAAACCCCTTTCACCCATTCATTATCATCCCCATCTCTCTCTTTCTCTCTAGCAAGAACACACCCCCATTTACAAAATTCATTCAATCATCATCTAAATCCGATATAGGAGGCTTACAACAAAATAAATTACATATTCGTGATCCTCTCTTCATCCTCTTCATTTTGGTACCAACCTCATCTCGTTTGGGTAACATTTCTAAAACACTAGTTTTCTTTAAATTTGTGTTCTTGACTTAAAAGTATGTTAATTAGTGTCTATGGCTCATTGTGATGTCGTGTATGTAATTTGTATGCTCGATTTGTTGTTTTTGGTGTAACTAGTTCATTATGAAAATTACTTGCTAAATCCTTGATTTTGGATGATCAAATGTTATTAGATTGTTAATGTGCATGTTTTAAAAGTGTTACTAGTATCATTAGCTTCATTTTGATGTATAGATTGATTAAAGAAACTTCATAAACGCGATTATTGATTTTGTGAACTTTTGGTTAGGGTTGACAACTCTTAAAACGAACTTTTGATGCGTTGAATGCTTGTAAATGTTATTGATAAGTGTTTAGTTGTATTACATGTTTCATTACCTTCAAAACGGCATATCATATGTATAAATTGGATTCCCGAAACTTAAATTGCAATTGATAAACTTGAAACTTGAAAATAAACCTCTATTGATCACTTGTCGGGATTTCGGTTATAGTATATGATGTTTTTGCTTGATGAAAAGTGCTTAGTTGCGTTCCTTGTCGAAAGAGCTTTCCGATGATATAAGATACATATCTTGATTGTTTACGGGTCATGAAATGTGTTGGTTTGTGTTTTGGTTCGTGCACTTAGGAAATACAGCAAACAGGGCCTGGAAAACGATCTGGACGCCGTCTAGCTTCTCGGGACGCCGTCCCAAACTTAAAACTGGGACGCTGTCTAGCTTCTCGGGACGCCGTCCCAAACTTAAAACCGGGACGCCGTCTAGCCAATTGGGACGCCGTCCCATTGTACTAAAACGGGCTGTTTACTTTGGTCATTTGACATAAAAATGTTTGCTATGCTACGGACCTCCGATTAACATGAAACTTGGCCAACATGCTCATATATGATTATATAACTTAGAAAAATTGTCGGATACCCAACCCGACCCCGTTGACTTTTCTGTTGACTTTGACCCGACCAAGTTGACTTTTAATCAAACTTAACCAAATAATTGTGTAATCGTTCTAACATGTTTTTATACTTGTACCTTGCATGAAACATGACAATTTGATTCACATGCTATTATGATCGAGTCTTAACGAGCCATAGGACTAATTGAACATCTTTGACCTATTGTGTTTACCGTTATTGATACAAACCTATTGTTTAGGTCAAGACTAGCATTGTTCTTTGCACACATTTACTTGTCGAAGTACTTTACTACTCGTGCACTCAAGGTGAGATCATAGTCCCACTTTTACTCTTTTTGAACTTACATTTGGGATGAGAAAACATAAACATTTCTTTACTAAGTGAACACAAGTACAGGAAAACAAACATTCTACATACGAGTTTAGAACAAAATCCTCAATTCGATTATCATTAGTTACACTTGCCGGGTGTAAGCGAGAACTTATGTTGTATGGATCCATATGGGTTTGACAAACCCTCATTCAAACGGTTCGCTACCGTTTACGAATGAAATATATTTTCGAGAAACAGTGTATGTTCTAGCACTAAGTGATGGGGTTCAATGGAAGGAAATGTTAAGCATTGATAATTGGGTGCTCGTGAAACAAACTTTTGGAATGTATTACTATCATTTCATTGATGCAAATCTTGTGGTTCACTTGTACTTACTTACTTAAACCTATGATTTCACCAACGTTTTTCGTTGACAGATTTCTATGTTTTTCTCAGGTCCTTGAACGATACATGATACATGCTTCCGCTCATTATTTGATACTTGCATTGGATGTCGAGTATATGTGCATTTCATGGAGCATCTTTTGACTTTACTTTAAACCGTGTCGCCTAGTTTTCATTCGTATTATAACGTTGTAACTTAACTATTGGTTGAACAATTCTTGTAAACTTTGGGAACAATCTTTATTTTGAAATGAAGGTGACATATTTTTGGTCAAACTTTGTCTTAAAGACTTATGACCACGTAACGGGACCTAAGTAGACGGCGCCGTCAAACATGATTTGGTCGGGTCGCTACAACTCCTCTCGACATGAGTACTGCATATCACCCACAGGCCGATGGGCAAAGTGAACGAACGATTCAGACCTTGGAGGACATGTTGCGTGCATGTGTTATTGATTTCAGAAAAGCCTGGGAAGGGCATTTGCCACTCGCCGAATTTTCTTACAACAACAGTTATCACTCGAGTATTAATGCCGCACCTTTTGAAGCGTTGTATGGCCGCAAGTACCGATCTCCTATTTGTTGGGCCGAAGTAGGTGAAAAGCAAATCATCGAACCTGAGGTAGTCCATGAAACAACGGAGAAGATTGCTCAAATTCAAGCTAGACTTAAGACTGCCCGTGATCGTCAAAAGAGTTATGCCGACCTTAAACATAAAGACTTTGAATTCAACGTGGGTGACCATGTAATGTTGAAGGTTGCACCATGGAAAGGTGTGATCCGTTTTGGAAAACGTGGGAAGTTAAACTCGCGATGCATTGGTCCTTTTGAAATCTTGGAACGTGTTGGACCCGTTGCATACCTTTTGGATCTACCAGCACAATTGAGCTCAGTTCATCCTACTTTTCATGTATCGAATTTGAAGAAGTGTCTAGCTGAACCGGAACATGTCATACCTTTGGAGGAACTTACGATTGACGACAAACTACACTTCGGGAAGAGCCTATCGAAATTATAGACCGTGAGGTCAAGACTTTGAAACACAACAAGATTCCAATTGTCCGAGTATGGTGGAATGCCAAACGAGGACCTGAGTTTACCTGGAAGCGAGAGGATCAAATGATGCAGAAGTATCCTCACCTTTTCCCAACTCCTCCATCTACCTCAGCTTAAAATTTCGGGACGAAATTTTCTTTAACAGGTGGGTAATGTAACGACCCTGGTTTTTCCATCTTTTATTAATAATGTTTATTATTAATGCTCGCGTGTTAATGAATGTATTTCTATACATTTACTTGTTACCATACATGACTTTAAATGCCCGACACGTCTTTGTGACACACGAACTTTTCACGAATAATATTTCGGATATTATTTGCATCCATGATTAATTATTATTAATCATTTTTAATTAACTAAGGTTACTAGTTAATTACTTGGGCTTTTATTGGATTTATTTGTTAACAACTTGAACTTGGGCTTTTATTAATGCTAATGGACTTAGAAGCCCACCTACACACTTAAATGGACTTGTTAGCCCATCTTTCATGTAAGTATTACATTTTTTTAACTAGATTATTTAGTACTTATGGAATCTAGTTACTACATCCTTACACCATCTTCCAACACCATGCAACCTTATTTCCATCTTTTTGAGCCAAATACATGAAGTAACTTGTGGATTTTTCCCTCTCCCCTTCCCTTTTGAAAACCGTCGGCATTAGCTAGATACAAGGGAGGTTTTATTTCATTTTTGTATTACTTAATCTCTTGTAAACTTCATTCATTTCACACACACTCTCACTTGCAACTCTTTTACTCTCATTTTCTCTCAAGACTTGTAAGTAACATGAAATAATTTCTCTTCTTTCTCCTTAACCAAAACTGCCACCATCATTCATTCATTACTTATTTTTGTTTAATGTTTATTTACTAGTTGTTGTTGTTGTTGTGTTACTTGTCTTTGTTAGTTGTTTACTTACTAGTACAAGAATCAAACTTTCTAGTTAGATTCTTCATATTATCTTGTATTTACAGGAACATACAAGAATAAAACTTCCTAGTTTATGTTCTACACTTAATTTTTTAAAAGATTGTAAGTTCATGTGTTGTAAATCATTGCTTGAAGTTCATGTTGTAAACTTAAAGTTTGCTTTCTTAAAGATCAAAGCCTTGGCTTGAATCATTAAAGTATGAACAACCATGAACTAGTTACTTGTTTATTTAGTTTATTTCTTCATTTCAAGCACTTTTGAATTCGTGATTTGTTGTTATAATGGTCAAGTGTTACTAGTTAATTTTGATCTCATACTTTCTTGAACTAAAGTTAACTTTGTAAGTTCAAGAACATGGAAGTTTACTTTCTAGTTACAACTTCATATACTTACGAAGGATCTAAGTTTCTATAGCTTATGGTATACTTATTTTGTTATAAACAGGAGCTTGTAAGCTTACATACACTTTACTAGATGAAAATCTAAGTTTTATAACTTATGGTTTCAGTAAAGTAAAGATTCAAGTGTTATTACTTAGGATCTAACTTAATAACTTTTGATCTAGACTTTTGGGTCTTGGATCTTCAAGATCAAACTAAGAACTATGTTCTACAACTTAAGATCTTGATTAGTTAGTTTACTTTCAAGTTTGTAGCTTAATATTACTTTTAGAGTTCATGTATGTGTCGGATCTAAGATCTTGATGTAACTTTGGTTCATCAAACTACTTGCAACACTTAATTGAGTTGTGATACTTATCTTAGACTTACACTTGTGTTATGATGGTTAAAACTTGGTAAAGATATTGTAAACACATCAACGAGTTGTACACTTGAAGTTATATTAATCAAGGATGAGAACCGTGATGAACGTCAAGCACCAAGAACCCACCGGAACACACTGTTTACTATTTTCTGGAACTGATCAGATCACATGGGCTACTGTAAAGTTAATTTTCAGTTAGCTCTATTCGAGTAGATAGTTTTTCGTTTAAGACTTATCTTAATCCGAGTTACGGTTTAGGATCTATGGCCCTCCAAACGTCACTATGTCCTTTTAACGTTGTGCCGAAAATTCTAACCTACTCGCACTTAAACCGTCGCCACGGTCAAACGAATACGAGTTTGGTTCTAGAATTTTTACATCAACTAAAGGACTTATATACGGAGCCATGGCCACTGGTCTCACCTTATTTCAGTAGGTATAGAGGCCGTGGTGACTGATCGAAGTCAGCCTTTGTTTTAAACTCTTTTCTAGAACGAAACTTACTTTACACTTTTTGTTTGATGATGAATGATGATGACCCTTAAGACCTAATTTACATACATTTAAACCTATTGGGACGATTTACTGAATTAGTAATATTTGACTTAGGTTGAGGACTTTCCGGACCTACATACTTGCTTACTTTCCGACTCAACTTTACTACTACTTTACCACTGTGAGTTATAGCATCCCTTTTTACTTTAACTATTTTGGGAACTGAGAATACATGCGCATTTTATGTTTTACATACTAGGCATGAGTACTTAAACTTTATATATGTGTGGGTTATACAACGGCATAAATATTCCCTTTAGCTCGGTAACGTTTAGTCTTTGGTTTTTGAACCGGTGAACGCGAATCTTAGATATGGATCCATAGGGTTTGACATCCCCACTCGGGCTAGTAGCGCTAGCATTTAACGGGTGTTTAATACTTCGTAAACATACGCACTCGCCAAGTGTACTTTCAGGGGGTTATAAACGTTAAGTTAGTTACCAAGTGCCCACGGTTAAACATATACTTTATCATACTGTTTTAAAACGCTCTTTGTAGCACTGAAATCTCGTGGCCTACATTACATTACAGTTATACTTAAACTATAGCTCACCAACCTTTGTATTGACGTTTTAAGCATGTTTTTCTCAGGTGCTTAAGGTTGCTTGCTTCCGCTGTTGTACTAGTCTTGCTGATTAGCCACCCGCTGCCTTGTTAGAGTTGTTACCGCATGAAACATTTTATCTTGCATTCAAACTTTATTACTGTTAAACAATGATTTGTAACGACCTAAGGGTCACGTACTATTATTACTTGCTTCCGTTCATAGAAGCATACTTTTGGTTGTAAAACAATTGACGTTGGTTATGACGTCAGCTTTTATCATGAATGCAAACTTGTTTTGAAAACGCATATAGTGTTTGACCTTGTAATGATCCTGTTGTTGATGATTCGTACACGATGGTTTTGTACGGGGCATCACACTTTCAGTTGGCATCAGAGCTGGTATAACGCCGTCCATGTGTGGCGGGTTAGTCGTAAAAGAGGTTCTCACAGTGTGACTTGTGGCGAAGCATTGGCTCTTACTCCTTACGATCCCTTACGAGGGTTGGCAGTAGCCGAGAGGCAGGCCCTAAAATCAGTATCTGAGGTACACTCAGTGGTCACCAGGCGGTTAGCTGGGAAGGCACTGGGTGAGACGGTGGTTGTCCCCAACTGTGTTACAGTTGGTATCAGAGCGGTGGTCTTAGTGAACCAGGTCTTGCATTAGTGTGTCTAACTGATAGTTGATAAGATGCATTAGTGAGTCTGGACTTCGACCGTGTCTGCATGTCAAAAGTTTTGCTTATAATTTTGTGTCAAAAATTACCTGCTTATCATTCTTAGGGAATCACTTGCTTATCATTCCTAGTCTAGACACATCTTACTGCATTGATTGCATGAATAGTGTATAGAAAAATTCATATCTTAGCGTATCTGTTACTGTAGACTTTATCTGACACGTTTCCTTAATTCCCTCCGTAATTTACGGGATCTTCTGTACTATAGACAAGTATTCTATGTAATTAGAATATCATCCGATATCCAAAAACCATTTTATATCAAAAACCCTTTATCTAACCGTACCTGATGGAACTCACAACAAGTTCAAGTCCCTCGAATTTCGACAGCTATTCCGACATGGATGTTCACCTAAACTCCGGAAGCAACGTCACCAGAATGAATCAACCAATCAGTCAAACCCCAATTCATCTGATGGGTTCGTAACCTACTTAATTAATGGAGACAAGAAGAAGGTGAACCTTTCCATCAACCGAATTCACCTATCAGCAATGAACCTGAAGCGCTTACCGGCAAACCTGTTCGAAATACCATTTTCTCTTTCATTTCCAGGATAACTCATCACGATTATATTCTATCCAAAATTCTAAACCTTATTCATCCGCTCGTTCTGACCGACAATCATCCCGGAATAATAGAATAAGCCAATGAACTTCGCGCTCGAGTAATCAATTTGGAGAATATGGTGCAAAATTTACCAGCTTCAACAACATCACCGGCACCAACGGTACCATCAGTAACAGCACCAGTACCATCAACAATCCATGCCTCAACATCTCATTCTATACCTCGAGTATAATTATCGTTCTACGAATCGTTCTACATCAATTATTTTCATTCTACGTAACGATTATATAATTTCTAATGTTTTAAAGATTATGTGTTCTAGTTCTAACGATAAATCAAATGAGATTTATATAATATTAACTCATTAAATCCACGATTATATCTGAAGAAAATATATATGTATATATGTTTTCATAAAGATTGTAATCAAAAATTCTTTTGTACAAACTGTTAATGGTGAAAATATTTTAACGGGTAGGTAATACCCGAGGAATATTTAGATTTCACATTAATAAGTACACTGTACATTCTTTCAAATCTAATTCAACAGTCATTTACTATCCTATTTACAACCACCGATATACGTATCCGTTTACCGCAAAATAACCATTTTCATTCAATTTCTTATTTGGATTCTGATCTATCAGAATCCAACAAGTGGCATAATGAAGAAAGTATTGAACAAAATAAAATTTGTTAGAAACAAACAAATTAACTATGAGAAAATTTTTGTTAAGAATTCACGCTAACTGTTCCTAGCTAACTGATTACATTTTATTTATCGCAGTTTATTTATCGCAATTTAATTATCGCAATTCTATTTATCATCATTTAATTTCTGTTATTTACTTTACGCACTTTATTTATCGTCATTTAACTTCTGTTATTTCTTTTACGCACTTTAAATATCGGGACACGTATACAAGGTTTTGACATATCATATCGACGCATCTATATATATTATTTGGAATAACCATAGACACTCTATATGCAGTAATGATTGAGTTAGCTATACAGGGTTGAGATTGATTCTCAAATAATATATATAATTTGAGTTGTGATCGAGTCTGAGATATGTACACGGGTCACGATACATATTAATTAATTCAAATATTATAAACTATATATGAATTATTGAGTTAGTAACTGTGGACTGCTAACTGTGGACTACCAAGATTGGACAATTAAAATGAATTAAAATATTGATTATAACATATGAAACTAAACAATTCTTCAAGTTTGTCACTTGATTTCATCTTAAACCTCATTTGTTTCTTGACGATTACAATCTGCGTTCAAACATTTCACAATTCTTGAAAACACCTCAATCGAGAGGATGAACCAACCGCACTTCAGCTATGGAAGAAAAGATTGATGTATATAGTTATGCACCTGAAAACACTCGGAACCTGAGTAAACGTTTAACACGTATTTTTGCTAGCTCCTTTGGCATTGTTATTCCCGAAAATCACTTTACAATACCTTTCCAAACTAGTCAATTTTGTCACAGCTTCAGCAAATCAAATTCTACTTTTCATTCGAATAAACTCTATTATAACCTTGTTATATAAGTTTACATTTCGTCGTTGTTACCGGGGAACCGTTTATATCCCACCACATTAGCAGTAAACTTGCTAGCAACTTCATTACTCATTAGCTTAAGTCTCTCCGAAGAACCATTATATCTGTTCATTAAAACCCTATCATGTACTCATCAATATTTGTGACGGTGATTGCCCTATCAAATACCAGGAAGCATCAATCAGCATCTTTAATCTCGCAGTGTTTCTACATTAACAGTTATATGTATACATATAACATTTATCTCTTAGAATCATGATATTCCATTCTGAAATTCTGAAAAGTACCCAGTCTACGAATCAATACTCCAAATTTTGAAAATAGCTGAATGAAGCAGCAGAAAATGTAAACAACTATAAACAACTCCAATCATCAGAAGTTTAATAATAAAGAATAGTATGTTGGCAAAGCTCAGAAAAGTTGGAAATGGAAAACGAATTGAGCAAACCATGAAGGAGACCGAGGACAAATACAAGAACCAAACCCTATATTCAAAGAATCCAGATGAGTCTGTATCCGATGAAATATTTAGAGAATATCTTGCTCCGTACTCATGTTAAATCTTGTGGAAAAATCTTTCTTCATCAACCTTCGATCTTAAAAATTCTAAAATATCATCATAAATATCTTCGATATTTCTGAGGATATTTTCATAAATATTCTTGTCCAAAATTATTTATCTCTTCGTGCTATCTATATTACATCAAAAAGGAAACTGTTTAGTTTCTATATTCTGTAAACTTTTGAGTTTAAAATATGAATGTTTTTGAAGTAGTGTTGGGAACTGAAGCATGAGTTAGTATAATATAATGACAATTGATCAACGTGATTATATTACAGTACCTCATGCTGAGTTTCTAATGGAATGTTATGATTCAAAAATCATAACGTCATCATGTGCCATGTTACATAACTCTTCCATTCTGCTTAACTTCTAAACATATCAAGAAAGTATATTCTTGATAGTTCTATTCTCAGTAATTCTGGTAATTTGACAAATCAAATCGTGCTAATACATTCTTTCTTATTTAGAACATGATGATTATCTGAAATTCCATACTTACGAATTCTGGACCGTTACTCGCTTTACTAGAGGTCGGGAGGATAATAAAAAGTCAAAGAGTTCCAAAATATAAGAGAAAATATAAAGCCCAATAACAACACGAAAGTTATAAACCGTAGATATTAATACGAATAGCAATATAAAGACACGGTATAATTAAGAATAGTATCACCCTGATAGTGCTCCAAATGAACATATATTTAGTATCAATATCCTTCCAATATGTAAAGTTTTCAGTTGCAATTGTTCTATTTCAAGTAATATTCGTTTATATTAAATAAGTGCGAAGACAAAAGGCGAAAATGAAGATTTGAAGACGCAAACGTCCAAAAAGCTCAAATGTACAAGATACCATCCAAGTGGTTCAATTTATTGATAAGAAACGTCTAAAAATGACAAGAGTACAAGTTACAAAACGCAAAGTACAAGATATTAAATTATACGAAAGGACGTTCAAAAATTCGGAACCAGGACCTGAGCCAACTATCAACGCCCGACGCAACGGACCAAAAATTATGAGTCTACTATGCACAAGAATATAATATAATATATATATAATTATATAAAATTATATATATTATATTATATAATTAAATATAACGTCGACAAGCTAGCAAACAAAGCAATTGGGCATGACCAGGCTGGCCATGCGATCGCATGAGATTAACACTGAGAACCCATGTGATCGCATGAGCCTCAGGATCAGACCACATCTTTAAATAGCCAGCCTTTCTGCTCGACTCTTTACACAATAATAATAATATACTCCTCTGTAATAATATATATATATATATATATATATATATATATATATATATATATATATATATATATATATATATATATATATATATATATATAGTATAGTGTAGTTTTATATTAGATTAGTTTGGTTTATGTAAAAGTTATTTTACGGGTTCTAAAGTCGAAGTTCTGTCTGTGTAAAGCTACGCGATAAATACTCAATGTAAGTTATGTTCTCCTTTTTAAATTAATGTCTTGTAACTAAGTTGTTATTATGCTTATTTGAACCGAAGTAATCGTGATGTTGGGCTAAATACTAAGTTTGGGTAATTGGAATTTGGACCATAATTGGGGTTTGGACAAAAGAACGACACTTGTGGAAATTAGACTATGGGCTATTAATGGGCTTTATATTAAATTAACGATACCTCGTTAATTTAATATAAAGGTTACAATTTGACGTATCTATATATAACCACATACGCTTAATCGGATACGATGGGCGGGATATTTATAAATACAAATTATTGTTCATTTGACCGGACACGGGGATGGATTATTAGTCAATGGACTCATTAAAACAGGGGTGGATTACATTCAAGGGTAATTGGTGCAATTGTTAACAAAGTATTAAAACCTTGGTTTACATACAGTCGATAACCTGGTGTATTCATTAAACAAAGTATTAAGACCTTGTTACAGTTCGAATCCCCAATTAGTTGGAATATTTGACTTCGGGTATAAGGTTAAATTTGTCGAGCATTTTATAATTATGACCGATGAACTATTATGGACAAAAACCAGATAGGTTTCAAATACATCCAGGACAAAGGACAATTAACCCAGGGTAATAAATAATCAAAACGTCAAACATCATGGTTACGGAAGTTTAAATAAGCATAATTATTATATTGTTATTTATTTAACGCACTTTAATTATTATCATTTATATTTACGTTTAAGTTTTAAAATCAACAAACTGGTCATTAAACGGTAAACCCCCTTTTATATATTGTTACTATATATAATATATTTTGTACAAATATAATTGTTTAAAAATATAGTGTAAAAATAGTCGTCTCCCTGTGGAACGAACTGGACTTACTAAAAACTATACTACTCTACGATTAGGTACACTGCCTATAGTGTTGTAGCAAGGTTTAGGTATATCCCATCTGTAAATAAATAATTAAAACTTGTGTAATTTGTAACGTATTTCGTATTAAAAATATTTAGTATTTCGTACCCCACCTCGCACACATCACACCCCAAGGCAATAGTAGAAGTAAACAGATTTTTCTGGTGGAAGATTGAAAAGAAGGATGACAGGAATGATAATTAGGAAAAATATCAAGGATTAGAACTGGATTAAACATTTCCGTAATCTTTTGGATGTATGAACTAAGAAAGAAAGTATAGGAATGGTGAGAATAATGGAACGAAAGAGTTTAATTTATAATGGAAATACCAAACAGAGTAATCAAGGCAGATCTCCGCATTTAATTAGAGAAATCCCGATTTCTTTATTCGCCGAAGAATCAGATCTTATAGATCTCCAAAGATTTTTTTTTTAAATTCCTTAAATTCCGAAAATCCACCGTGAGTACGTCAAAAGTTAAATCTCAATCTCAATCTTTTGTGACAGCTTCACTCGTACGCTTCACATAATTGAATTGTTTTATCTATATTAGTCAATAATGATAAAACTCTATTTATCGACTCATATTCGTCATAAAAACAATTTTTATTGTTATCCATGACGACCTCACTCAAATTTCGGGGCGAAATTTCTTTAACGGGTAGGTACTGTGACGACCCGAAAATTTCCAACCAAATTTAAACTTAATCTTTATATTATTTCAACACGATAAGTAAAGTCTGTAATGTTGAGTCTTAAATAATTTGAAGTGTTTTCATTTATGTCATTACCCTTTGACTGTTCCGACAATTCACGTATCATTAATTGTTAATAAATGCATTAAATGTAATTACAAGATTTATTATAGTTGTTATATTATTATATTCATTTCTATTAAAATAAAAATCAATATTAATAAAATTATGATACAAATATAATTTATGTACAAACTATTATAGTATTATTATTATTAATACTATTTTAAATATAAATAATCTGTAGATATTAATTTTATATAAATTGTTATAGTATTGTTATTACTAATATGATTATTATTGTTAGTATTATTATAATTAGTATTATTATTATTATATTAGTATAATTAAAAATTATCAATTGAATTTTTATTTGAAAAACATAATCTATTATATTTAGAATTATAAGTAATCATGTTATTATTATTATCTTATTATTTCTATTATTATTATTATTATTATTATTATTATTATTAGTATTCTTATTAATATAAATGTTAATAATATAATAATCATTAATACCTTGATAATTAACAATACTAATTAGATTTAAATAATTTATAACTACAGATATATATATATATATATATATATATATATATATATATATATATATATATATATATAACTACATGTACATATATAACATGCAGACTTATATATAATCACATATACAGACATGGATACATATACATATATATACGGATATACACATAAATGAGTATAAATAGATACGTATTCTGTTGCACATCTCGATCAGACTGTAGTTGATTATTGTTTCTGTCTCTAATCTAGATTACAAATCAAATTGAATCACAGTAGCATGACAAATTCTGTTAGCAGTCTTCATCGACCTTTTTATTTTCTATTATTCTTTTGTCCTTGTGATTCTTGCTGTCGACCACGATTGATAATAAATCACATGAATTATACAATGTATTTGATCAAGCCCTTCCTTTTACCCATAGCCAATATCAATTAAAGCAACACAAAACCACCATAACCATCGACACTTATCCTTATATTTTTTTTTCTTTCTGCTTCACAGTGCAAACTCTCTCTACCTTCAGCAAGTAAACCACACCATCGAAACCATGATTTGCAGCAGCTACTATGCTATAATATTTCTGTTTGAAAACCGAACACCATGATTGAAACAACCATCACTCACCTCTTTCTCTCCCTTTATCTCTCTTTTATTTTCTATTCAACAAAACCCATCACCACAGTGGGTTATACTTGTCTACTTGAAACGAATGAACACTGCCTCCACTAGCACAAACAACCATCGCTAATGTGTTCAGTTTTCATCGTGAACAACTCAACACAAACCAAGAACCATATACCTGAAAAACAGCCCGAACCAATAAATCATATGCTTCGTTTTCTGTTCGAATAACCCAGGTATGAAAACCCACTCGTTTTATATCTATATGTAGACTGCCTTTACTTTATAAATGAATCGGGAATAAACTTATATCTCTACTAGTTGATGAAACCTGGGCCCGACTTAATCATTAAAGTTAAAGGCAACTAATTGATAAGAAGGAAGGGTGGCCGACAATTATCTAAACATTTAACTCTATCTGATTATTTAAAAGAAACCGATGCATTACAATGATTCTAGTGGGGATGTTATGTTACGAGACATTTTTAGTAATTCATGATGGGCTTATAGTGATATTGGATTATATACATGACTATTATATGGGGCTTAGATTCATGTATCTGTTGAGCCGTGCACTTGGGTCTCTAATTAGGCTGGACCAGTAACAAATAACATAAGTAAACGAGTTATGCTCCTGTAAATGTTGATGTTTAGATATAGATAACGATTCAGTGATAATATAGAGTATGATGATGGTTACACGATGGGATGTCGATGACGATGGATGATGATTCTGTGATAGTCATGATCATGATGATTATGATGTTTGTGATTAAGTAATGATGATGACTAGGATCGATGAACATGATGATGATGTTTCGATCGTGACTTTATGAAGATTAGTTTACGGCAATGATATTTGTAATGGTGTTTATGATAATTAAGAACCGAATTTAATTGGATATCTAGAGGTCGATGCAGATGTATATGGATTGGGTTTAGCTAATTGAGTTGTAAACTGAAAACCAGACAATTAATAAGTTAAAAGAAATTAATTACGATTTAATCAGAAAGAAACAAGATGGAGTAATGGTTAGGAGTGGTGTCTGTTGAACGGGAGGTCTCAGGTTCGAAACTAGGCTAGGGCATATATATTTTTTTCTTTCAATAGAAGAATGGTTGGGCTGTTACGAATAATTGGACTTGTGAATGTTCGGGCTTGTAAAACTGCAGTTGGGCCGAAGGATTTAGCCATTTAGTTTTAGGACGACTTGAACCTTGGGCCACCATTTACAAAGCCCACCGATTTCTGTTCTATTCTATTAAGGTTGCTGAAGTCGTGTTACTAATCAGAAAATCTAGGATGGACGATGGGTTTAGAGTGTTGGATTTAAGCGAGAGGTCTTGGGTTCGAGCCCGGGGGATGACAGTTTTTATTTTAAGAACTTATAAGGTAGTACTTTATTTTATTGTTATTAATATTCTTATTATTATCATTATTATTATTATTATTATTATTATTATTATTATTATTATTATTATTGTTATTATTATTAATTATTGTTGTTTTATGATTATTATCATTAATAAGTATTAGCAGCAAGTATTATAAGTATTATTATTTTTATCATTAATATCATTATTATTAATAAAATAAGTATTATTAGTATTAATATCGTTAATATTATCATTATTAGTAAAATTATTATTATAGTTACTATAGTTATTATTATTACTACTATTATTATTATCATTTTATTTATTAAAACTATCATTTTTATTATTTTTATCATTTTTATTATTATTATCAGTAGTAGAAAAATTATCATCTTTATCAAAATTATTATTATTATAATTATAATTATTATTATTATTATTATTATTATTATTATTATTATTATTATTATTATTATTATTATTATTATTATTATTATTATTATTATTATTATTATTATTATTATTATTATTATTATTATAAAATGAAACAACTTTTATTTTATCATATAACTATTAATTATATAAAACTATATTTTTATATATTCTTTTAAAGTAAGATATATAAAATGAATATATATTTTAGTTATTAAAGGAACACATAAATCATAAATAACATATATATCACTAATAATAATATATAAATTTGTTCGATTCCCAGTATATGTGTTAATATATATACACATGATATAGGTTCGTGAATCCGAGGCTAACCCTGCATTGTTCAGTTGTTCAATGCCGTCATATGTATTTTTACTACAAAATACAGTATTGTGAGTTTCATTTGCCTTTTTACCCTTTATATTTTTGGGCTGAGAATACATGCGCATTTTTTATAAATGTTTTACGAAATAGACACAAGTAATCGAAACTACATTATATGGTTGAATGATCGAAGCCGAATATGCCCCTTTTTGCTTGGTAACCTAAGAATTAGTAAACCGATCTACTAATTGACGCGAATCCTAAAGATAGATATATTGGGCCTAACGAACCCCATCCAAAGTACCGGATGCTTTAGTACTTCGATGTTGTTTTTATCATGTCCGAAGGATTTCCCGGAATGATAGGGGATATTCTTATATGCATCTTGTTAATGTCGGTTACTAGGTGTTCAATCCATATGAATGATTTTTGTCTCTATGCATGGGACGTATATTTATGAGAAATGGAAATGAAAATCTTGTGGTCTATTAAAATGATGAAAATGATCGTTTATGATAAACTAATGAACTCACCAACCTTTTGGTTGACACTTGAAAGCATGTTTATTCTCAGGTACGAAAGAAATCTTCCGCTGTGGATTTGCTCATTTTAGAGACATTAATTGGAGTCATTCTGACATATTTCAAAAGACGTTGCATTCGAGTCATCGAGTTCATCAAGATTATTATTATTAGGTCATTTATAGGTTGGATATTATGAAATGGTATGCATGCCTATCAACTTTCGATGAAATGAAAGTTTGTCTTTTAAAAACGAATGCAATGTTTGTAAAATGTATCATATAGAGGTCAAGTACCTCGCGATGTAACCAAATGTAATGTATTCGTCCTGATGGATTAGGACGGGTCCTTTCACTTCCCGCACCGACGTTTAACATTGGGCTGGTTTTCAGAACGTCTAGAGTTTGCGATTGCTGCTTCTCTGCTAGACTGTTATCGTTCAGCATGAACTTTAGCTTTTCGATCACTTTTTTCTCGACGTCGACTGAGATCATTTTGGTGATCATGTCGGTGTCCTTATGAGACGATCCGATGCCGCTTGAACCACAAGTTTTAAGATCAAGAGTGCCGAGCTTCAACCTATCTCCACCGAGTGGTGATCCCTGGTGTGTGTCCTCGTCGTCGTCGGAGACATACATCTCGTCTCCCGATGCGCCACCGAGTGGTGATACCTCGTGATTGTTTTTGAGGTTGAGGTGGCTCCACCGGTGGTGAGCTTCCTTTGTTCACATGTGGTTGAACGTCGTCGTTCGTTCCTTTCTTGCTTGCCGTTTCGCTACTTGGTTTCACTGTGTTGTTCGTACCTTTAGGTGGCGCCATTTGATCAAACCAAAATCGTTATGGTATAAATAGATTTCGGGTTTGAGTGATTGATTTGGGAAAAAGAGTAAGTCGAAATTTTTTAACTCCAATAATTGTGCAAACCCCGATTTGAAATCTGGATTCCAAGGACGTAAAACAATCGATTGAATTAAACTTATTCGATCGGAATCGAATAAGTTAATATCTCAGAGTGTGAATTGGCTCCGATGATGATCGGAGTGCTGATCAGAAGTAAGCTAACGACTGGAGTAATGCTATCGCAATTGATTTGAGCAGAGTAACATTAATGCATCCAGTTTTATGTGATTGGTAATCTTGTTCGCGTATTTATAGATGTTAGGAGGGAATGATGACGTGGCACATGTCCCTTTCATGGTTGTAACGAACTTTGCTAATCCCGAGGGGTGACGTGGCGCCTGTCCTTTTCATGGGAATAACAGATCCTAACAAACTTTCCTAGATTCGCGGGCTGACATGGCGTGCAACTTGCTTGCATGCTTGTTCCGGGATGGAGTATCTGTTCCGGGACAGTGCACATTCTCCGGGACGACGTGCTTATCTCGGGAGGGTATCATTATGCCGAGTTGAAATGCAGAACCGAGAAATGATACCGGTACCAGCAGCATGTCGGTTCCGGCTAAGGTGTCAGAACTCTTAGCCTAATCCAGCTAAGTGTTTCTTCACGGTTACAATCATCATGACTGGCTACATGATGCTGGTTACGTGTGTGTTTGTCCAGGCCGGATTATATACGGCGTTCCCGGCTAGCTGCTATCCGATGTGCGCCTTCCCGGGTGTGTGCATAAATAACCTTCTGTTCAGATGCCGGGAAGACGTTGTTTTCCGGGATAGGCCTATGTCGGGCGAAAACCCTAGCCGGGATGCTGCTTTTTAGTGTCTTTTTGAGACGGATCGTTATGCGTATCATTAGTATCCGTCACTGCATTTTAATACTACCGATGAATGTTTACTAACTTTTGCTCAGGAAGTATTTTTGTCAAAAAATAATATTTTTATCGAAGAATTGTTTAATTTTAGTCCGGAACCTTAACAAATGTATTGGAAAATAAAATCCTCTATAACGAATATTAAAATTTCTCAGTAATAACAATTTCGTTGAACATTAATCATTTTTAATCCTTTAAATTATAGAAGTAAGATTAAAACAATATTAAATTCATTAATAGCAATGTTATAATATTCATTCATTATTCAGTTAACGAGCTAACGTTTCTTGAAACATCACTTATTGAAATCATGATATCATCTATTTTAACATAAAACTTGCAATTTAAAAAATAAAATCATGACTAGCATCATTATCATTATTTAGGTAAAAGAGAAAAGAGATATATAGTTAAGTGGCTAAACATGTATTAATCTCTATTTCTAGTTAATATAAAATATAAATTCAGGAATATTCTTCACACATATGCAATCTAGAGGCATGTTACTTTCCTTCTTTATATGTTTTTTATTGTCTAGGAACCTCCTCTTTTGTAATATTATAAGTAACATTTATAATATAATATAATATAAAATTAAAATTAAAATATTATCATTAAGCGAAAAAATGATTGATAACTATTTTAGTAACGTTGTTTATTTAGAAATGGATCATGGGATGCACAACCTGTCTTTGTCCTTATACGAGTAGGTGATTAGATTTATGTTTACGAACATGTAGTCAAAGATCTTTGAATGCCACATTTTAATTGGAATTTATTGTTAATATTTTCACATACATTCACGAAAATTTTGATAAAATATACTCCAAAAATGACATGGTCTAATGAGAAAAAAAAATATATAAGATAGTGTATGTTAATCGTGAACACATCATTTTATGAACAATTATGTTAATACAACATTTCTATTTTCATAATCGCAATTTGGTCATACATACAATATGTTCGTTGTTATACCTATTATGTTTCAACGTATCACTTTCATAACTATAAGACGCACAATGACTAAGCGTGTGTTGTTTACCTCTTAATTGAATAATTTAGCACTATATTGGCTTTAACTAGCAAAAAGACCCGTGGATTCACGGATTTGTTAAATTAAATCTATAAAAAAAACAAAAAAACAAAAAGGACATTAGTAAATTCTATTATGAAATAATATAGCTACTTTTTTATCATCATAAGTTTACACTAATATTAGAAAAACACAACACTCACACCCTCTATTATGTACATGCATAATAAAAATAAAATCACACATCCATAAATGATGCTCAAACAGTATTTCAAAACAACAGCTTCCAAAATTGTAAAATTGCGTACCTTCTTTTAATTGATGTATTTGAACAGCAATATCACACCATCATTCTCAAATTTTAAGGCAAAATACAATCAAATCAAAACTATACCACATAAAGAAAGGCAAATAGTAAAAAGAAGAGAGTAAGATATGTTACTTCCATTACCCTAAGTAACTAACGTATCAAGAACTATTATTAAAACTTATGGTGTTACCCTATGACAACAGCCTCATAAATAGCAAGACCAATTGCAGTCAACTTGCTATGTCCACAACCAGCAAGCAAAGGTTTTGTACTACTCTTTCTCCAAAATATAACATGAATGAATACTTAAAGGTAAATTCTATAAAACTACACCACAACTAAATCATAACCCACTATGGATATATTTCAATTTCTTGAAAACCAATACATATTACCTCAAAGTTTTTTTGATTTCAGGGGAACCAATACAAATTAAACCGTACATTTTTAGCATTATCTTCATATGGATCTTGTGCCATCCAAGAGAGCTATCCAAGTCTGAGAAAAATAAAAATAAAAAAAGGAACTATTACATTGTTACAATTGAAGTTATTTTTAACAAAATAACCGCTACAATACGATCTTATAATAACCTAAAAACTAATAAACACTCTTAACACCCCCGTTAGAAGCATAAAAAAGTATAGCAATACGAAACATAAAGATATAGACAATAGAGTTTTTGGTGTGAAGAACTTGAGGGGAAATTGATAGGTCAATGGAACATTGTCATTTGTCAATAACAATAAAGCATTTCTTTTTTGCATCAAGAAACCAACATCAAAAGGATCTGCATACCTCCATACTTCTATAATGAGCATAAACATCAATATCATGTATTGGTGAGCATCTCTTCCACATTTAATTCATGGATCGAACAAAATATAACGATTTAATGAGCAAAAGATAACGAAATAAATAAAGAAGAACTGGAAATGGAAAATTATTAAGAAGCATATTTTGCAATGTTGTTATCCCACTTGAATAGCTCACCCAGTTTATACAAATAAGTCAATATGATATTTTAACCATATAAGACTATTCAAGACAACATGACTTTTTTGTAAGCGAGCACATGACCAGACAACTGATGTTTCAACCTCACTATTCATATACCATGTAAACCTTGAAAATTGCATATCTAATGATGATAACAAAAACAGTACAATATTTTCTGAAAAATGTCTAGAAGATACCAATTATCTCAAGAAACTTATGAGATACCCTTACGCTAAAATGATCATTTTATCTCAACTATAATACATTTTTGGAAATACCTATTATGAAAGAAATCAATGGTTCCAAACACTTTTAGGGGGTTTCTGCTTTATGGTCAAACTGGAAATTAGCTAATCAGCAAGTTGTTATATGTAACTACAAATCAATGCACAATGTACCAACTGAACAAAATTCTTCAATGTACAGTGTGATAATATTGCAACAATAAATGACATGGATTCTCACCTTGGCTTCAGGAGATGATGCTATGGAAATGTGCACATCGATTCTTATGCATCATCATCAACACAGTCAGAGCACACAAGTAACTCCAGTTTCTTTGCAACTTCAATTGTCATGCCCATACATAGGATGGAAACTACGAAATAGTTGGATGTGCAAGCATTAGTAACATGTGCAAATCTGCTATCTATTTCTCTTTTAAAACACACCTTTAAACTATAGTGTAAAACACCAAACTAATACTAATGGTTCATATAAGAAGAATAAAGTAACACATTAACTATTATTATGCCTCCAAGTGAGCTAATATCAAGAGTTTCATACAAAACCAAATCTATGTATAAATAATACTAATAACCCATCAAGTAAAAACATCAAGTCAAAATCTTCTACTTCAAATTATGACACCATGCAACATCCATCTTCGTGTATTCATGTTCCATCACCTGAAATCTTTTTAACTACACTAACACATATTAGAATCGAAATTAATCAAGAAGCCAAACTTTAGACAACTACTATAAGTACCCAAAGCATTGATCATGCGCTCATGTTGAATGCAATAGGATAGCACAATATTTCAAAAAATATGTACTATACAAACATCATCATAATACCCTGAGAACGAATTTTGAACTTCTTTGTGGCATTTCATCGAACACTTAGTGTTCAATAAGTAACAGTAGTATCCTACATCACACACAATGTTAAGATTTCTTATCCTTCATCCACATAAACCAAAACAACCAAATGATAATTACACATTGAATAAATCACACAGGAATAATTTAAACAATTTTAATATTTTCAAAATTAATTATAAAATTTCATACATCGAATCAAGCATAACGATTCTAAGAACCTAAATGTACTAACCTTGAATAAGCATGAGTGCATAACTGTTGAAGAACTCCAAATGCTGCTTTTAGAAATCAATGAACCATGAAGATAAATATTCAAGATATACTTATAACCAACAAAATCAAACCACAAAGAAAATTATTTGTTTACCTATATGAGAAAATCAATACGCAGATGGAAAATAAAATTGTGAAATGTGATGGGAGACGAAGAGCAGAGCGGCAAAGAGAAATCGTTGAAGAAGAAACCAAGCGAGAAAGTGAGGAAGATGGAATTGTTTTGGTTTTTAGGGTTTATTTTTGGTAAAAGTGTAAATTTTCAGGCAACAACCCACCCCACAACGACTAAGTAGGCCGGGTAAAACTCCTACCCAATACCCAATAGTTAGCGCAGACCAGAATTGAACCTGCACCCCATATTTGGTAAGGGTATCCGCCCAGTTGGTATTTGAGAGAGAGAGAGAGGAGGTGCGTTCAATATCTTATACGGAGTAATTAATATTTTAATTTTTAATTATATAAATTTTATGTTAATGACATCATTTACATGTACTTAAATTTTTTTAATTTATTTTTGATTTTTTTGTATTAAGAGAAATTCTTTAATTATGACATCACCATGTTAGTGTTTTAATAGAATCTATAGATGGTTGTCAGCTTCATCTTCGTGTATTTAATTGTTCATGGTGTTCATATTATTTTTTTGTTCTACATGTGTTTGTATAGTATAACATGTCACAACTCTAGCTTTTCGACTTAAGTTGTCTAGTTTGACTTCTTTAAGTTACAATTTCCGACATAACGAGTAAATTTATTAATTTATGTCTTGTTTTATTTTAGGGTTTGTATAACCCTAAGGATGCATTTTAGGTTTTACTTGATTGGGTGTTACTTCACACATTTTGCATAAAGTCCTAATATCCTAGCTTACTACTTTGAACCCTAGCTCATTATCATAAACCCTAGACTTGTAAATTATATCTTTATATATATTAACTTAATAAATAAACTTATTAACTAAGTATTTAGATTAAAGACTTAAAACAATTTCATTTGAACATTTGATCATAAGATAAAAACATTTCTACACTTCATCATTTTCACCACTAGTCTTGATTACTTTGTACTTAGACATTTCTTTCATTTAACCAACATTAACCTATCTTGATTAGAACCTGACATTAGCTTACTTCCTAAACTCTAAACATACAAGTAAACATCTTAAAATTATACATTAGAAAGCTTACACAAGTACATGTACAATTGCAAACCAAAAATTGACTAGAACACTTACACCATCATCATCATCATCATTGTTTTTCATCATCATCATCATCTACATCATTAAACCACCTCCACTAAATACTTCATCCCTAAGTAAATCCCATGAAAAACATAATCATAAGCTTCATTAATGGCTAACAATGAGTCACACCTCCCTTGCCCTCTCCCTTTGCCACGTCTCCCACCACCATCACCACCATCTCTATATAAACTCACCTCTACCTCCCATTCTCTCATTTGATCACTCTCTTTTCACTCTCACACTTACACACACTCAAAATTAGATCACAAACACTCTAATAATCATCTTCTTGAATCATTTGGATTACATATCATCAAGGTATAACTACTAAACTAAATCTATTCATCATTTCTAGTTATAATCAAGAACTTTCATGGTGTAAAAGCTTGATCTAGAGTGTTAAATCACTCAATGATGACTATATAGCTAACCATTATCTTGATTCTAGATCAGTAAACTTAAGATCTTTACATGTCATATGTCTTAAAATGAAGCTAAACCAAGAACTAAAGTGGTTAAACTATGTAAAACTATTGTGTCTTTGAGCTGTCCAAATTTTTACTTGAAGTTCATGACCTAAACACCAACCTATGGTTGCTCTCTGGAACTCATAAATTTATATGATGTTCATATATGTGTTTGAGACTTCTAGTAAAGATTTCATGATTTATCTCAAAGAAAAAGTCATTTTTAATTTTTATTTGGTGAGACAGGTTCAGGTTCAAAGCAATCTGACCAAGTGTCAACGAATCATGTATAAATCAAAATATAAGATAGATCTTGAACCAAAGGCTTCTAATTTGAAAACTAGACATAATAAAGAAACCATGGATAGCTAAATCACTAAAAACCATCAAGAAATCATTGAGATATAGTACCATCAAGTTGACCTAAGATTTTGTTGAAGTCAGAAATTGGTCTAAAACCTTATCTCTAAAGACAAGGTTAATGAAGACCTGGAGACTATTACTTTTGAGAATAATCACTTTTATATGTGCTAAGACTTCTGTAAAACTCTCGAGTCAAATAAATAAGTTTTTCTATTTTTAAACTCACCTAGGAACTCATAGTGTAAGACTGAAATGTTTTGCACACTTGTAAAGGAGTGAACCTTTGACCAACTTTTATTTTGAATCTCAAATAGAGCCTTACATTTTTGAAAATCGAACTTAAAGAGCTTTATATAGATGGTAATATCACTTAAAATGGATTTCTAGATTAATAGAAACACCTACACTTATATTATGATAAAACTAGTCAAAAACAGTCTACACTCAAAACTATGAATTAGTAACTTTTGAAACCGAGAACTGAATTGGACATGTAAGATTACTTAAGGGATTGATCTTAAACCTAACCTAAGTACTATATTAGATAGTATGACCTCTGACCTTATAAAATTTCATTAGGTCTCAAGCCCGGAACACCTAACACAATCTAACCGATTACCGTGAACGCTTTGCACTGCATCACTTGTGAGTTCGTAGTCCCATTTTTAATCAATCTTTTATACTTTTGAGATGAGATAATACTTGTTTTCCGTTTTACATATTGGAATCAAGTACTTACAACCATATTCTATGTTGAGTAACAAAGGTCAATTTAGAAAGCCCGATTTTGATATCGTTAATTACCGGTTTGGTAAACGCGAATATTATGAATAGATCTATTTGAGGATGACTCCTCACATCAGGATAGGCCTTCTAGGCTATCGAATGCATAACCTTCGACCATATGCACTTAGACCTTAAGTGACGCTTGTTTTCGGGTACTTTTACGTTAACGTTCGATATCGAAAGCTCATGAACTAGAATATCTTTTTAACTGTTTTATACATGAAATCTTGATGTCCATTAACTTATGCATTATAACTAAACATATGAACTCACCAATATTTATATTGATGTTTTTAAGTATTTATCTCAGGTACTTAGCTTTTGGAGCATTTTCAGGTCGGGCATCGTGGAAGTTTAAAAATGTCTTTTGATAAATCTAGTATTGATAGGCTAGATTATGATGTATTTGTATTTGTACTACGTCTTTATTTGTATTTTGTAACCACGATGTACCAAAAACTAAAAACAGGGACCGTGATGTAATAATATTTATGTTTCTGCTGCTACGTTGACTATAACCTGGAACACTATGTTAAAGTTCACACCACGTCTTGGGAAATCGAGACGGGGGTCGTGACATAACATTAGTCTCTTTTTCGGGCCTTAAAAGTTAGAAGTTTCCCATTGTTGTACATGCTTTTGTATATTCTCCTATTCTTTAGATATAAAATTTTGTTGCTTTTCAAAAAAAACTAATAGTTTACAATTGAATGTTAAACCATTCAACATTCAGCGCGTTTGTTTCTGACATAATTTATGTATCATCATGCGAGTTCTCCATTTGGAAATTAGTGTTGGGTTGTTTGCTCGGTTAGCTAGTTGGGTGGTATTCTTCCTTGTAGGGGTTGGCTTGTGACCTTTTCGTATAGTGTTTTTGTAGCTCTATGTTGTTATTGTTTTCTTCTTTGTTTGTTTGATTTGTTTGTGACTTGATAGGTAAGTGATTTGCTTGATGAACTCCATGAGCTTAGTTTAGTGTGTTGATGTAATCGCTCTTTATTTTTTTTAAAGAAAGAAAGTTGGATTGTGTCCTCTAAATATCATCTAAACAATTTTTCGCAACTACTAATAACATTAATAATCTAGATTAGAGTATATTTTATAGTAAGTTAATTTATAAATTAAAATCGTCCAACAATCATATTATTATATAACGAGTTAATTATACCGTTAGTTTTTATGGTTTACTTAAAATTTCACCGCTTGTTCCTATCTTTTAGAGTTATACCGGTCCTCCCTGTTGTTATAAAAATGATCATCGCTGGTCCAATTTCTAACTTCTGTTAATTAGATCCGTTAAGTGTTGACATCTGCTTGGGACATGATAGGCTTATTTGTAATTTAACAATTAAGTAGTAAAATAAAACCTTCCAACAATCCCCTGTATCTTCCCGTAGCTTCTATTGCGTCTAGAAAAAAAATAAAAAACCTAATTTGTAATTAGGTATAAAAAGAGATAAATACAAATACAGAAGGTCTGAAATTGAAATTGTGATCATCTCAAGAGAGTAGGTACCGTTTCTACAATATGGAGCTATGATGTGACTACAAAGGTACGGTTGAAACGGACGATTTTATCGTGCGGTGTCGTTAGGCCGCAACACGTCAGATTCAGTTGATCAGGGTAGTACACAGTGATTTTGTTTATTTATATTATGCGGGGCCTAAATTTACTATTACTTTCTAAGGTGTAGAAAGTGTAAGTTACCTAGTGTCGTATTTTTGAATAGATTAACGAATTGAAAATCAAGTGGATAATTGTCTTTTTTTAAATTACCAAGAAAATGATAGTATTTGGTTTAAGCTAAAGTCCTAAATGCAGAAAAGTAAATAAGTGGAAGGATATCTGTAACGACCCACTTGTAACGACCCAACCCATCGATTTCCGGCCCATAATTTTTTTTCCTTTTTTAATATACATTAAATAATACTTTAGGTCCCATTACACAATTTTCAAAACGTATTTGTTTTCACATTACGTCTAACGACTTTAATAAAGCGTACATTACATATTTAAATCATACACCGGGTTATACTCATGATCCATTTGACTAAACCAATATACATCACATGACACGACTAGTTACTTAACACAAAATCGAGCATGGAGATTGGGACTACGCTACCCAATCCTAAATCGAGTCCAAAAGCAAGATCTTCTAAAGCAACCTAGCCAAGATCTCTAATCCCCACGCTTACCCGAGCCGCCATCACGCGAACCTATAAAAATATCAACAACGAGAGGGTAAGCTAATGCTTAGTGAATGTAAAGGTACTATACACATACATATGCATAAAATGACTACGCATCACCAAGCACAAAAAGTAAACACATACCACCTCCGCATGGTAAACAAGCTACAAAAGAGCACATACATGAAGTAGCTACACGCTACGTAATCACCAAGCTAACGCCACAAGATTAGCTACAACACAACAATAAGTATATACACATATACAATAAATATAATCAACAACATCGACAAGGTTAACCCCTTAACCTAATCCACATGAAGGTTGGCTGAACTTCACGCGCCTTAGTGAATCCGAACTTCACGCGACTCACTACCTTCAACCAACTTGACTATTAAGGATGGCCGAACTTCACGCGCCTTTATGAATCTGAATATCACGCGACTCATACCTTAGTCAAACATCACAATAGGGTTGGCCGAACTTCACGCGCCTTAGTGAATCCGAACATATCGCGATTCACTACCCGAATCATCTCCACGACAAATGCTAGCAAAACCTATCGCCAAAGGGTTTATCCAATACGCTAGCCAAACACAACATCAAGGGTAGTAACCCCAAAATGCATAAGCGTATCACATGGACCCGAAGCACAAGAGGAGTCCATTCTCCCACACAAACATAGAGTAAACCCGAGCAAGGGTCACTCTACACACACGCACCCATCCTATGCATACATACACATATAGTAAATTTACACTCACTTTAAACGCCTCGATGAAGTGCAATCCAATCCCGCAACTCGCCAATGGAACGTACCTATTCCATTTATCACATAATCATCAATACAAACTCATTTGGACTCTCGACCCGCCCAAATGAACAACAAGTGCAAATTACACCCTTTTGCACTTTTAACGCTACTCGAACATACCTACGTACCCAACATACCTAAAAGTACCAACTTTAGCACTCGAACGCATTTTAACTCGAGTTTCGCTGGAAAACTCATTTTGACCCTTAAAAAGTCAACATCTCACCATTTGCTAGTTTTGACTTCAAAACGCCATTAACTCAAGTTTATACTTTAACTTAACTCATTTTAAGTTTATAAACTCAACTAAAACGACAATCGGGCCACAATCATCATCAAATCCTAATTTGACTCTATTCAAAATTAGTCAACCAATCGAACTCAAAAGGTTTCTAATACATCAATAATCACCAATACTAGTGATTATTCACTCTTTGCAAGTCTCACATGTTTAAACTTGCACACCAAACCCAAAACCCGCCTTCATCACTTATAAACCCGAATCCTAGTTATCATCTTCCATTGACAACTAGTTGGGTTCCATTTATGAACTCACAATCAAAACCCCTAAATGTGAACAAGAATCTTAAGAACGAATTTCGGATTTAGAACGTACCACTAGTATCAATACGTAGCTAAGAATGAGGAGAACAACGTTTCTTCTGGCTCCAAAGATCGAATCTCGCTTCTTCCCTTCCAAATCACACTTTGAATCAATTGGGGTTTTGAAGGAAATGAGAGAAACTGGAGAAGAAAAAGAAAAAGAAAAAGAAAATGAGAAAAATGAAATGGGTGGACCAGATTTGAGATCCCAATCCGCCCCATACGCGAAATCACCAAAACACCCCCGAAAACCCTAAAAATTGCGAACTTTCGAACCTGAGCTACAGTGTGGTTGCGCCGCGGACCAGGCCACTCGCGCTGCGAGATTGTGCATGGTCTGGTGGTTTGTTATCGTGCCTCCTGATCTTGAATCCCTTGAAATGTCGCGCTGCGACCAAGCTGCTCTACGCTGCGACCTTGAGCACGATTTGACCCATTTTCATGCATTCGACCATGGTAACGAGTTCATGCTTTGCATGCCTCATAAATCTAATGTACATGCGCGTAAAAACACTTCTCCGTTTAACTCTCGTACACCATATTCATACATACAACATATATATACTTGTTTCACCTCATATATATATTCCATACATATATACCTACACACTTATATTCTCCGTTCAAACATCCAAACACTTCTATTACGCGTTACAAATTGAATATTATCTCGTTAAGCCCATAGTATGCCCTTTACATTTATAATACGACGAATCCATAATATACATTTACGTACGTATATGTATACATATATAAGTCGTACGAATAAACGGGTCTTACAATATCCGGAGTATGCAGATCAAGGAAATGTTGACCAAGATATCAGTGTTGGGTTAGGGAAAGATAATTATGCTTATGTTTTGGCTTATGCTTGGAATGATGTAGATCTGGTTGGATGAGCCAATTACACAGACCTACTTGTCTCTGAATGTAGTGACCCGAACTTTTCCATGTTTATATATATTAATTGAGATTGATATTTACATGATTAAATGTTTCCAACATGTTAAGCAATCAAACTTGTTAAGACTTGATTAATTGAAATATGTTTCATATAGACAATTGACCACCCAAGTTGATCGGTGATTCACGGACGTTAAAACTTGTAAAAACTATATGATGACATATATATATGGATATATATATATATATATAGTTAACATGATACTATGATAAGAAAACATATCATAAAGTATATTAACAATGAACTACATATGTAAAAACAAGACTACTAACTTAATGATTTTTAAACGAGACATATATGTAACGATTATCGTTGTAAAGACATTTAATGTATATATATCATATTAAGAGATATTCATACATGATAATATCATGATAATATAATAATTTAAAATCTCATTTGATATTATAAACATTGGGTTAACAACATTTAACAAGATCGTTAACCTAAAGGTTTCAAAACAACACTTACATGTAACGACTAACGATGACTTAACGACTCAGTTAAAATGTATATACATGTAGTGTTTTAATATGTATTTATACACTTTTGAAAGACTTCAATACACTTATCAAAATACTTCTACTTAACAAAAATGCTTACAATTACATCCTCGTTCAGTTTCATCAACAATTCTACTCGTATGCACCCGTATTCGTACTCGTACAATACACAGCTTTTAGATGTATGTACTATTGGTATATACACTCCAATGATCAGCTCTTAGCAGCCCATGTGAGTCACCTAACACATGTGGGAACCATCATTTGGCAACTAGCATGAAATATCTCATAAAATTACAAAAATATGAGTAATCATTCATGACTTATTTACATGAAAACAAAATTACATATCCTTTATATCTAATCCATACACCAACGACCAAAAACACCTACAAACACTTTCATTCTTCAATTTTCTTCATCTAATTGATCTCTCTCAAGTTCTATCTTCAAGTTCTAAGTGTTCTTCATAAATTCCAAAAGTTCTAGTTTCATAAAATCAAGAATACTTTCAAGTTTGCTAGCTCACTTCCAATCTTGTAAGGTGATCATCCAACCTCAAGAAATCTTTGTTTCTTACAGTAGGTTATCATTCTAATACAAGGTAATAATCATATTCAAACTTTGGTTCAATTTCTATAACTATAACAATCTTATTTCAAGTGATGATCTTACTTGAACTTGTTTTCGTGTCATGATTCTGCTTCAAGAACTTCGAGCCATCCAAGGATCCATTGAAGCTAGATCCATTTTTCTATTTTCCAGTAGGTTTATTCAAGGAAATTAAGGTAGTAATGATGTTCATAACATCATTCGATTCATACATATAAAGCTATCTTATTCGAAGGTTTAAACTTGTAATCACTAGAACATAGTTTAGTTAATTCTAAACTTGTTCGCAAACAAAAGTTAATCCTTCTAACTTGACTTTTAAAATCAACTAAACACATGTTCTATATCTATATGATATGCTAACTTAATGATTTAAAACCTGGAAACACGAAAAACACCGTAAAACCGGATTTACGCCGTCGTAGTAACACCGCGAGCTGTTTTGGGTTAGTTAATTAAAAACTATGATAAAATTTGATTTAAAAGTTGTTATTCTGAGAAAATGATTTTTATTATGAACATGAAACTATATCCAAAAATTATGGTTAAATTCAAAGTGGAAGTATGTTTTCTAAAATGGTCATCTAGACGTCGTTCTTTCGACTGAAATGACTACCTTTACAAAAACGACTTGTAACTTATTTTTCCGACTATAAACCTATACTTTTTCTGTTTAGATTCATAAAATAGAGTTCAATATGAAACCATAGCAATTTGATTCACTCAAAACGGATTTAAAATGAAGAAGTTATGGGTAAAACAAGATTGGATAATTTTTCTCATTTTAGCTACGTGAAAATTGGTAACAAAGCTATTCCAACCATAACTTAATCAACTTGTATTGTATATTATGTAATCTTGAGATACCATAGACACGTATACAATGTTTCGACCTATCATGTCGACACATCTATATATATTTCGGAACAACCATAGACACTCTATATGTGAATGTTGGAGTTAGCTATACAGGGTTGAGGTTGATTCCAAAATATATATAGTTTGAGTTGTGATCAATACTGAGATACGTATACACTGGGTCGTGGATTGATTCAAGATAATATTTATCGATTTATTTCTGTACATCTAACTGTGGACAACTAGTTATAGGTTACTAACGAGGACAGCTGACTTAATAAACTTAAAACATCAAAATATATTAAAAGTGTTGTAAATATATTTTGAACATACTTTAATATATATGTATATATTGTTATAGGTTCGTGAATCAACCAGTGGCCAAGTCTTACTTCCCGACGAAGTAAAAATCTGTGAAAGTGAGTTATAGTCCCACTTTTAAAATCTAATATTTTTGGGATGAGAATACATGCAGGTTTTATAAATGATTTACAAAATAGACACAAGTACGTGAAACTACATTCTATGGTTGAATTATCAAAATCGAATATGCCCCTTTTTATTAAGTCTGGTAATCTAAGAAATAGGGAACAGACACCTTAATTGACGCGAATCCTAAAGATAGATCTATTGGGCCTAACAAACCCCATCCAAAGTACCGGATGCTTTAGTACTTCGAAATTTATATCATATCCGAAGGGTGTCTCGGAATGATGGGGATATTCTTATATATGCATCTTGTTAATGTCGGTTACCAGGTGTTCACCATATGAATGATTTTTATCTCTATGTATGGGATGTGTATTGAAATATGAAATCTTGTGGTCTATTGTTACGATTTGATATATATAGGTTAAACCTATAACTCACCAACATCTTTGTTGACGTTTAAAGCATGTTTATTCTCAGGTGAATATTAAGAGCTTCCGCTGTTGCATACTAAAATAAGGACAAGATTTGGAGTCCATGTTTGTATGATATTGTGTAAAAACTGCATTCAAGAAACTGATTTCGATGTAACATATTTGTATTGTAAACCATTATGTAATGGTCGTGTGTAAACAGGATATTTTAGATTATCATTATTTGATAATCTACGTAAAGCTTTTTAAACCTTTATTTATGAAATAAAGGTTATGGTTTGTTTTAAAAATGAATGCAGTCTTTGAAAAACGTCTCATATAGAGGTCAAAACCTCGCAACGAAATCAATTAATATGGAACGTTTTTAATCAATAAGAACGGGACATTTCAGTTGGTATCCGAGCGTTGGTCTTAGAGAACCAGAAAATTTGCATTAGTGTGTCTTATCGAGTTTGTTAGGATGCATTAGTGAGTCTGGACTTCGACCGTGTTTTCTTTAAAAATGATTGCTTAACATTTTTGTTGGAAACTATATATTTTTAACATATGAATATTATGTGATATATTAATCTCTTAACGTGTTTGATATTATGTGATAGATGTCTACCTCTAGAACAAGTCCCATTGACTCACCTAATAATAATGAAGAGTCAAATGTAAATTGGAATGATTCGTGGACTGATTCACAAGTTCCCGAAGAGGAACCGGAAGAAGAGTCGGAACCGGAAGAAGAATCGAAACCGGAAGAAGAATCGGAACCGGAAGAAGAATCGGAACCGGTGGGGGAAATAATAAAACGGTTAAGTAAAAGAGAATCCTCAACCAACCGACCAAGGTTAATTATGGTCAATGGTGTTTCCGCCAAGGAAGCAAAATATTGGGAGGATTACCAATTCTCCGATGAATCGGATTCCGACGAGAATTCCAATGATGTTATAGAAATTACCCCAACTGAATTTAAAAAGGCAAAAGAAAATAATAAGGGAAAGGGCATAAAAATAGAGAAATCTAATTCCAACCCCGATGAACTTTATATGTATCGTCAACCCCCGAAGTCCTTAAGTTGTAACAATGACCCGGGAACCTCTAAACCACCAGGTTTTTCTAAACCAATGTGGACAACGACGGCTCGTATTAGGGGAACATCATATATCCCTAGAAACTTGGCAAAACGAACCAAAACCGAAGAAGAAGAAACGAGCGAGTCGGAATAAGCTAGTTGTATTCGTGTGGTGTAATATATGTAATATAGTGTGCTTATGCTTTATGATATATGTAAAAATTGCTTGTATTAATAAGTATTTTTTTTTATGAATCTAACTCTTATCTATTTTACAGTATAAAAACACAAAATGGATAGACAACCCAATATTTTAAGAGACCTACCCGGAGACATGATTGATGAAATCTTGTCTAGAGTCGGTCAGAATTCTTCGGCACAACTATTTAAGGCGAGATCAGTTTGTAAGACATTCGAAGAACGTTCCAAGAATGCCTTGGTTTATAAAAGGCTTTCGTTCGGAAGATGGGGGATATCACATTGGGAAATCCATAAGTTACGATGTGTTTACTTTGACGCATATATTGCGGGGAACCCAAATGCTATTTTACGCAATGGGTTAAGAAATTATTTTGACTCAATATATCCGAATATTGGACTTCGTGATTTAGAAAAAGCGGCTAACATGCAACATAAAGAAGCATGTTATGCTTACGGATTAGTAATGTTCGCTTCTCACCAAAGTGAGAACAAAAACATCGGGCTACAACTATTAAACAAAACGTTCCCACAAGTGACGGAGTCGGTAATTGGGGTAAGAAATGAGGTTTTTAGATTATTACGGGACTGTTGGACATTACGTAACCCTCGTCCCTTTGATGACATTACAACACGCTGTCTTATCAACGGCCATAACGGTTATGTTGCACAAGACCAAGGATGGGAAGTAGTCCTAGTAAAACCAGAATGCATGACTTGTTTCTGGACGTATGAATTACGTGTCTTTATTGCCTTTGCTGAACGACTTGTGTACTAGCTAGAATTGTCTTCACAACTATCTTGTATCAAAGTTATTGTGTGCTATATTTCATGCTTTATGTAAAATAAGCGGTATTATAAGTTTGTAAAATATTGTATAAAAGTTTGAACGCGAAATATTATTATAATCAGTTTTTCATATAGAATTGTAGTAGTTGAATTGTATATTAGCTACTAAGTATGAACTTAACGGGTAGGTACTACCCGAATTTAAACTTATAAAACGCTAATATGAAGAAAAAGCTTTTATAAATAAGTTCATATTATGCTACGAAATACTATTAACTACTCTTAATATTCTGTATGATTAACTTGTTCCATTTGACTATTTTGAAGGAAATGGCACCGACTACTCGACACACCGTGAATATGAATGAGGAGGAATTCCGTACTTTTCTAGCTTCAAACATAGCCGCAGTACAGGCTGCGCTACATACCAACAATAACCTTGGATCTAGCAGTACAGGAAATCGTGTAGGATGCACCTACAAAGAATTCACTGCCTGCAAACCTTTGGAATTTGATGGAACCGAAGGACCGATCGGATTGAAACGGTGGACCGAGAAGGTCGAATCGGTGTTTGCCATAAGTAAGTGTACTGAAGAGGACAAAGTGAAGTACGCTACGCATACCTTCACAGGTTCTGCGTTAACATGGTGGAATACCTATCTAGAGCAAGTGGGACAAGATGATGCGTACGCACTACCGTGGTCAGCATTCAAGCACTTGATGAACGAGAAGTACCGTCCCAGAACCGAGGTCAATAAGCTCAAGACAGAACTTAGAGGGTTACGAACCCAAGGATTTGATATTACCACGTACGAAAGACGATTCACAGAATTGTGCCTATTGTGTCCGGGAGCATTCGAAGATGAGGAAGAGAAGATCGACGCGTTTGTGAAAGGATTACCGGAAAGAATCCAAGAAGATATAAGTTCACACGAGCCCGCCTCCATACAACAGGCATGTAGAATGGCTCACAAACTAGTGAACCAGATTGAAGAAAGAATTAAAGAACAGACTGCTGAAGAGGCCAATGTGAAGCAAGTCAAAAGAAAGTGGGAGGAAAACGGTGATAAGAATCACCAATACAACAACAACAGCAATTATAACAATAATCGCAACAACTATCCTAACAATCGCAACATCAATCGCAACTACAACAAACGGCCCAACAACAACAACAACAACAACAACAACAACAACAACAACAACAACAACAACAACAACAACAACAACAACAACAGCAACTACAACAATCATCCCAACAACAATAATAACCGCAACAACAACAACAATCAGAAGCAGCTATGCCAAAGGTGTGAAAAGAATCACTCGGGGTTCTGCACCAAATTTTGCAAAGTGTAAAAGAAATGGTCATAGCGCAGCGAAGTGTGAGGTCTACGGACCAGGGGTTAATAGAACGAAAGGAACAAATGGTGTCGGAACGAGTAATGGCGGAGCAAGTAGTGTCGGAGCAGGTTATGCCAATGTAGTTTGTTATAAATGTGGAAAACCGGGCCACATTATTAGAAATTTCCCGAACCAGGAGAACACGAATGGACAAGGCCACGGAAGAGTTTTCAATATTAATACGGCAGAGGCACAAGAAGACCCGGAGCTTGTTACGGGTACGTTTCTTATTGACAATAAATCTGCTTACGTTTTATTTGATTCGGGTGCGGATAGAAGCTATATGAGTAGAGATTTTTGTGCTAAATTAAGTTGTCCATTGACGCCTTTGGATAGTAAATTTTTACTCGAATTAGCAAATGGTAAATTAATTTCAGCAGATAATATATGTCGGAATCGAGAAATTAAACTGGTTAGTGAAACATTTAAGATTGATTTGATACCAGTAGAGTTAGGGAGTTTTGATGTGATAATCGGTATGGACTGGTTGAAAGAAGTGAAAGCGGAGATCGTTTGTTACAAAAATGCAATTCGCATTATACGAGAAAAAGGAAAACCCTTAATGGTGTACGGAGAAAAGGGCAACACGAAGCTACATCTTATTAGTAATTTGAAGGCACAAAAACTAATAAGAAAAGGTTGCTATGCTGTTCTAGCACACGTCGAGAAAGTACAAACTGAAGAAAAGAGCATCAATGATGTTCCCGTCGCAAAAGAATTTCCTGATGTATTTCCGAAAGAATTACCGGGATTACCCCCACATCGATCCGTTGAATTTCAAATAGATCTTGTACCAGGAGCTGTACCAATAGCTCGTGCTCCTTACAGACTCGCACCCAGCGAGATGAAAGAACTGCAAAGCCAATTACAAGAACTTTTAGAGCGTGGTTTCATTCGACCAAGCACATCACCGTGGGGAGCTCCTGTTTTATTTGTCAAGAAGAAAGATGGTACATTCAGGTTGTGTATCGACTACCGAGAGTTGAACAAACTTACCATCAAGAACCGCTACCCACTACCGAGAATCGACGACTTATTTGATCAACTACAAGGCTCGTCTGTTTATTCAAAGATTGACTTACGTTCCGGGTATCATCAAATGCGGGTGAAAGAAGATGATATTCCAAAGACTGCTTTCAGAACACGTTACGGTCATTACGAGTTTATGGTCATGCCGTTTGGTTTAACTAATGCACCAGCTGTGTTCATGGACCTTATGAACCGAGTGTGTGGACCATACCTTGGCAAGTTTGTCATTGTTTTCATTGATGACATACTTATTTACTCAAAGAATGACCAAGAACACGGTGAACATTTGAGAAAGGTGTTAGAAGTATTGAGGAAGGAAGAATTGTACGCTAAGTTTTCAAAGTGTGCATTTTGGTTGGAAGAAGTTCAATTCCTCGGTCACATAGTGAACAAAGAAGGTATTAAGGTGGATCCGGCAAAGATAGAAACTGTTGAAAAGTGGGAAACCCCGAAAACTCCGAAACACATACGCCAGTTTTTAGGACTAGCTGGTTACTACAGAAGGTTCATCCAAGACTTTTCCAGAATAGCAAAACCCTTGACTGCATTAACGCATAAAGGGAAGAAATTTGAATGGAATGATGAACAAGAGAAAGCGTTTCAGTTATTGAAGAAAAAGCTAACTACGGCACCTATATTGTCATTGCCTGAAGGGAATGATGATTTTGTGATTTATTGTGACGCATCAAAGCAAGGTCTCGGTTGTGTATTAATGCAACGAACGAAGGTGATTGCTTATGCGTCTAGACAATTAAAGATTCACGAACAAAATTATACGACGCATGATTTGGAATTAGGCGCGGTTGTTTTTGCATTAAAGACTTGGAGGCACTACTTATATGGGGTCAAAAGTATTATATATACCGACCACAAAAGTCTTCAACACATATTTAATCAGAAACAACTGAATATGAGGCAGCGTAGGTGGATTGAATTATTGAATGATTACGACTTTGAGATTCGTTACCACCCGGGGAAGGCAAATGTGGTAGCCGATGCCTTGAGCAGGAAGGACAGAGAACCCATTCGAGTAAAATCTATGAATATAATGATTCATAATAACCTTACTACTCAAATAAAGGAGGCGCAACAAGGAGTTTTAAAAGAGGGAAATTTAAAGGATGAAATACCCAAAGGATCGGAGAAGCATCTTAATATTCGGGAAGACGGAACCCGGTATAGGACTGAAAGGATTTGGGTACCAAAATTTGGAGATATGAGAGAAATGGTACTTAGAGAAGCTCATAAAACCAGATACTCAATACATCCTGGAACGGGGAAGATGTACAAGGATCTCAAGAAACATTTTTGGTGGCCGGGTATGAAAGCCGATGTTGCTAAATATGTAGGAGAATGTTTGACGTGTTCTAAGGTTAAAGCTGAGCATCAGAAACCATCAGGTCTACTTCAACAACCCGAAATCCCGGAATGGAAATGGGAAAACATTACCATGGATTTCATCACTAAATTGCCAAGGACTGCAAGTGGTTTTGATACTATTTGGGTAATAGTTGATCGTCTCACCAAATCAGCACACTTCCTGCCAATAAGAGAAGATGACAAGATGGAGAAGTTAGCACGACTGTATTTGAAGGAAGTCGTCTCCAGACATGGAATACCAATCTCTATTATCTCTGATAGGGATGGCAGATTTATTTCAAGATTCTGGCAGACATTACAGCAAGCATTAGGAACTCGTCTAGACATGAGTACTGCCTATCATCCACAAACTGATGGGCAGAGCGAAAGGACGATACAAACGCTTGAAGACATGCTACGAGCATGTGTTATTGATTTCGGAAACAGTTGGGATCGACATCTACCGTTAGCAGAATTTTCCTACAACAACAGCTACCATTCAAGCATTGAGATGGCGCCGTTTGAAGCACTTTATGGTAGAAAGTGCAGGTCTCCGATTTGTTGGAGTGAAGTGGGGGATAGACAGATTACGGGTCCGGAGATTATACAAGAAACTACCGAGAAGATCATCCAAATTCAACAACGGTTGAAAACCGCCCAAAGTCGACAAAAGAGCTACGCTGACATTAAAAGAAAAGATATAGAATTTGAAATTGGAGAGATGGTCATGCTTAAAGTTGCACCTTGGAAAGGCGTTGTTCGATTTGGTAAACGAGGGAAATTAAATCCAAGGTATATTGGACCATTCAAGATTATTGATCGTGTCGGACCAGTAGCTTACCGACTAGAGTTACCTCAACAACTCGCGGCTGTACATAACACTTTCCACGTCTCGAATTTAAAGAAATGTTTTGCTAAAGAAGATCTCACTATTCCGTTAGATGAAATCCAAATCAACGAAAAACTTCAATTCATCGAAGAACCCGTCGAAATAATGGATCGTGAGGTTAAAAGACTTAAGCAAAACAAGATACCAATTGTTAAGGTTCGATGGAATGCTCGTAGAGGACCCGAGTTCACCTGGGAGCGTGAAGATCAGATGAAGAAGAAATACCCGCATCTATTTCCAGAAGATTCGTCAACACCTTCAATAGCTTAAAATTTCGGGACGAAATTTATTTAACGGGTAGGTACTGTAGTGACCCGAACTTTTCCATGTTTATATATATTAATTGAGATTGATATTTACATGATTAAATGTTTCCAACATGTTAAGCAATCAAACTTGTTAAGACTTGATTAATTGAAATATGTTTCATATAGACAATTGACCACCCAAGTTGATCGGTGATTCACGGACGTTAAAACTTGTAAAAACTATATGATGACATATATATATGGATATATATATATATATATAGTTAACATGATACTATGATAAGAAAACATATCATAAAGTATATTAACAATGAACTACATATGTAAAAACAAGACTACTAACTTAATGATTTTTAAACGAGACATATATGTAACGATTATCGTTGTAAAGACATTTAATGTATATATATCATATTAAGAGATATTCATACATGATAATATCATGATAATATAATAATTTAAAATCTCATTTGATATTATAAACATTGGGTTAACAACATTTAACAAGATCGTTAACCTAAAGGTTTCAAAACAACACTTACATGTAACGACTAACGATGACTTAACGACTCAGTTAAAATGTATATACATGTAGTGTTTTAATATGTATTTATACACTTTTGAAAGACTTCAATACACTTATCAAAATACTTCTACTTAACAAAAATGCTTACAATTACATCCTCGTTCAGTTTCATCAACAATTCTACTCGTATGCACCCGTATTCGTACTCGTACAATACACAGCTTTTAGATGTATGTACTATTGGTATATACACTCCAATGATCAGCTCTTAGCAGCCCATGTGAGTCACCTAACACATGTGGGAACCATCATTTGGCAACTAGCATGAAATATCTCATAAAATTACAAAAATATGAGTAATCATTCATGACTTATTTACATGAAAACAAAATTACATATCCTTTATATCTAATCCATACACCAACGACCAAAAACACCTACAAACACTTTCATTCTTCAATTTTCTTCATCTAATTGATCTCTCTCAAGTTCTATCTTCAAGTTCTAAGTGTTCTTCATAAATTCCAAAAGTTCTAGTTTCATAAAATCAAGAATACTTTCAAGTTTGCTAGCTCACTTCCAATCTTGTAAGGTGATCATCCAACCTCAAGAAATCTTTGTTTCTTACAGTAGGTTATCATTCTAATACAAGGTAATAATCATATTCAAACTTTGGTTCAATTTCTATAACTATAACAATCTTATTTCAAGTGATGATCTTACTTGAACTTGTTTTCGTGTCATGATTCTGCTTCAAGAACTTCGAGCCATCCAAGGATCCATTGAAGCTAGATCCATTTTTCTATTTTCCAGTAGGTTTATTCAAGGAAATTAAGGTAGTAATGATGTTCATAACATCATTCGATTCATACATATAAAGCTATCTTATTCGAAGGTTTAAACTTGTAATCACTAGAACATAGTTTAGTTAATTCTAAACTTGTTCGCAAACAAAAGTTAATCCTTCTAACTTGACTTTTAAAATCAACTAAACACATGTTCTATATCTATATGATATGCTAACTTAATGATTTAAAACCTGGAAACACGAAAAACACCGTAAAACCGGATTTACGCCGTCGTAGTAACACCGCGGGCTGTTTTGGGTTAGTTAATTAAAAACTATGATAAAATTTGATTTAAAAGTTGTTATTCTGAGAAAATGATTTTTATTATGAACATGAAACTATATCCAAAAATTATGGTTAAATTCAAAGTGGAAGTATGTTTTCTAAAATGGTCATCTAGACGTCGTTCTTTCGACTGAAATGACTACCTTTACAAAAATGACTTGTAACTTATTTTTCCGACTATAAACCTATACTTTTTCTGTTTAGATTCATAAAATAGAGTTCAATATGAAACCATAGCAATTTGATTCACTCAAAACGGATTTAAAATGAAGAAGTTATGGGTAAAACAAGATTGGATAATTTTTCTCATTTTAGCTACGTGAAAATTGGTAACAAAGCTATTCCAACCATAACTTAATCAACTTGTATTGTATATTATGTAATCTTGAGATACCATAGACACGTATACAATGTTTCGACCTATCATGTCGACACATCTATATATATTTCGGAACAACCATAGACACTCTATATGTGAATGTTGGAGTTAGCTATACAGGGTTGAGGTTGATTCCAAAATATATATAGTTTGAGTTGTGATCAATACTGAGATACGTATACACTGGGTCGTGGATTGATTCAAGATAATATTTATCGATTTATTTCTGTACATCTAACTGTGGACAACTAGTTATAGGTTACTAACGAGGACAGCTGACTTAATAAACTTAAAACATCAAAATATATTAAAAGTGTTGTAAATATATTTTGAACATACTTTAATATATATGTATATATTGTTATAGGTTCGTGAATCAACCAGTGGCCAAGTCTTACTTCCCGACGAAGTAAAAATCTGTGAAAGTGAGTTATAGTCCCACTTTTAAAATCTAATATTTTTGGGATGAGAATACATGCAGGTTTTATAAATGATTTACAAAATAGACACAAGTACGTGAAACTACATTCTATGGTTGAATTATCGAAATCGAATATGCCCCTTTTTATTAAGTCTGGTAATCTAAGAATTAGGGAACAGACACCTTAATTGACGCGAATCCTAAAGATAGATCTATTGGGCCTAACAAACCCCATCCAAAGTACCGGATGCTTTAGTACTTCGAAATTTATATCATATCCGAAGGGTGTCCCGGAATGATGGGGATATTCTTATATATGCATCTTGTTAATGTCGGTTACCAGGTGTTCACCATATGAATGATTTTTATCTCTATATATGGGATGTGTATTGAAATATGAAATCTTGTGGTCTATTGTTACGATTTGATATATATAGGTTAAACCTATAACTCACCAACATCTTTGTTGACGTTTAAAGCATGTTTATTCTCAGGTGAATATTAAGAGCTTCCGCTGTTGCATACTAAAATAAGGACAAGATTTGGAGTCCATGTTTGTATGATATTGTGTAAAAACTGCATTCAAGAAACTGATTTCGATGTAACATATTTGTATTGTAAACCATTATGTAATGGTCGTGTGTAAACAGGATATTTTAGATTATCATTATTTGATAATCTACGTAAAGCTTTTTAAACCTTTATTTATGAAATAAAGGTTATGGTTTGTTTTAAAAATGAATGCAGTCTTTGAAAAACGTCTCATATAGAGGTCAAAACCTCGCAACGAAATCAATTAATATGGAACGTTTTTAATCAATAAGAACGGGACATTTCACTGAACTCTCGGAGTTTTCTTTGAGCATGGAAAAGTATGTAACTTTGTTGTATAATTGAAAGGTAGTAATACCTCAAAGTTTATCCTTAGTAAAGTACTAGGTTTATTTGTGAGTTGAGCTCTAATCCTAACCCCCGTTATCAGTTTGGTTAACTGAATAACAACATGCCATGTTGATTGAACACTGATCGCAAACGGAAGGAGTCCGTCGGTTTAAGTTGGCAAAACCTTGAATGAAAACTAACAACCATTCCATCATACTAATGAGATCATATCAGTTCAAGCATTATACAGGATTACAGTCGATATACTAAAAGTAAAGCAGATAGAAACCTAATAAATACCTAAACAGTTGATATGACTTAGTCCTAAGGAAACAATCAAACAAGAACATGCAATAGGCTTGGGTCATACAGTGAAGGCACTAACTAGATCTTAACGGCTCCTAAGAAGTCTCTTCGGAACAGTAAATAGGCATACTAGGTCATTCATGTCTCAATTCCTAAGTTCCGTGTCCTAAAAGCGCATTAAATGCCTCTCGGGAACTCCGGCCATACCGAGTTCATAGAATCTTCAGATACAGTATAACCAGGTGTATTCATCCTATGAAGTAGCTAATTTCATATAGGTGGACAAGTCCTGATCACAACCTAGGTTGGTCAATCCTTAAGATGCTAGCATACAAATCTATCAGACTTCCTAGTTCAGTATTACGACAGTAATCGTACTAAATTAACATAATTACGCTAACCCAAACTTCTATCATGGCAACATACAGATTAATTAAGCTATCATGGTAATATCGGAATGCATTATTAAACATAAAAAGTAAGAACACATGTTTAATATAAAAGACAAGCGTTTCGGATAAAAACCTGAAAAGGCCGAAGAAATCTGCCCGAGATCGCAGGGACTCGCCGGGATATCTTCCGGAAAATAAAAGTCAAGCTAACTACTAATAAAAACTAACTAAAAGCTTGAAAATATAAAGCAAATTACAAATTGAGTGTGTGTTGAAATGGATGGAGAAAGCCCTTTAAATAGACTTGGATTTTTCCTGCAAACGGCTGGCAGGCCGTTTGATAAGCCGTTTGGCAGGCCGTTTGCAGGGGCCATTTACCAGGTCTATAACAACCCGTCCTAATTCATCTGGACGAATACATTATATTTGGTTACATCGCGAGGTACTTGACCTCTATATGATACATTTTACAAACATTGCATTCATTTTTAAAAGACAAACTTTCATTACATCGAAAGTTGATGGCATGCATACCATTTCTGTAACAACCCAAACCAAACCACGTTCGAACCCGCTTAAAGTATCACAAAAAAACAATTATTTTTTTGTTGCACAGCTATTGGCGCGGCGCACCAACCTTCTGCGCGGCGCGCAAAAAGGCCTGGACAGGCTGCTGTCCCAAAAAGTCAAAAACATGAAAATGTTTGACCACTTCCTGACGTATTTAGACAAAACGCTTTTCACAACATATTCATATATGAAAAACTAACACGTTTCATTCATAAAATAAGTTTTACGAGACCGGGTCCACATCGGCCGTTTTACGACTTTCGTACAAAATACAAGTTTTCAACCACATGATTTTTAATACAAAATAAAGCCGAGTATGGCGATTGGGGATACACTACCCAATCCTAATCGAATCCAAAAGCATGCCTCTAAAGCAACTACACAAGTCCACTAGTCCCCGCACTTACCCGAGCCGCCGCGTCCATGCAATCTATAAAAATGTCAACAACGAGAGGGTAAGCTAATGCTTAGTGAGTGAGAATATACTACATACATATATATGCATAAAATGGACACGCCACATAAATAAACAAATACCGCATACCGAAGTATCCAAGCATAAAGGCAAGCTAATCTAAGCATACCGTACGATCACTAAGCAACAAGCTAACAACATCAACAATGAGTAAGTTCACCAACGACAATGTGAACAAATGCCAATAAGCTACACCCGGAGGGTTAGCTAATCACGACAATACAACATTATACGTATACAATATTTAACATGCTAAACAATCACAAACACAATATGGTTAACCATAACGCTATGGTGCTACCAGCTCGTGGTTCACACCATACGTATTTGAGTCATACTCTTTTATAGTGCTACCGGCTCGTGGTTCACACTTCGACGCTACCGACTCGTGGTTCACGCCTCGTTTTATAGTGCTACCGGCTCGTGATTCACACTCGATGCTACCGGCTCGTGATTCACATCTATTTTTATAGTGCTACCGGCTCGTGGTTCACACTCGATGCTATCGGCTCGTGGTTCACATCTATTTTTATAGTGCTACCGGCTCATGGTTCACACTCGATGCTACCGGCTCGTGGTTCACATCTATTTTTATAGTGCTACCGGCTCGTGGTTCACACTCGATGCTACCATAACATCCACAAACAAATACGCCATAAACATGAACGCATAATTATTCCACTCACAATATTAACCCTTCGCCATTGGGGTTATATAATCCACATCACCCGCCCATGTGATAACGTACACACAAAGTGTGCACCTCGTCAAAGGTGGTCAACCAAAACGCACAACCGTGCCAATTAGACCTATACACAAGTCCATCAATCCACCTAAATGTGAAGTGAGCTCTATGACCGAGAACCACTTCACCCGACCCGCACCCATCCTACACATACATATGCACATAAGATATTAACACTCACCTTGTCACCATGAAGAATGCCACCGAATAATCCGCAATCGCCGATGGAATGTACCTATTCCATTTATCACATAACAAGTAACACAATTAGGGTGGATATACAAATCAACCCAAATTGACAACTAGTGCAATTTCGACCCAAATGCACTTCCAAGCACCAATCGCGCCCAAATTAACCAATAATCACTAACACAAGTGAGAATGGTCCTAATACGCCAATTAAACCCAATCATAGGTGTGAAACACCTATCTTGCCCATAATGACACTTAAACCCTAATTTTGACCTAAAGGAGTCAACATCGCGCCGTTAGCGAGTTTTGACACCAAAACATATTTAACTCGATTTTATACTTCAACTTAATCCATTTTAAGTTTATAAACCTTATTAGATCGACAATTAGGTCATAATCATCACCAAACCCTAATTTTGACTCTAGTCAAAATTAGTCAACCCAAATTCACCTAAAGTGGTTCCAACACTTCCATAATCACTAAACCTAGTGATTAAACTCAAGATTAAAGCCTAATCAAGGCCAAATCGTCAACCAACCCAAAACTCGCCAAGTGACAAGAATAACTAGTCACCATAAACCCATTTCATCATCTAAGAGGGTTTCACAACAAATTAAACTCAAACCCTAACTTAAATATCAAATCTAACAAATGTAATTCGGAGTTTGAACTTACCAATACCACCAAAATGATGCCGTTGATGAGTAGAAAAACTTTAAAACCCGATCTTTGGTGAGAATCCAATTCCTTCTTCTCCAATTCAAGCTCTCTCACTCTAGAACCCTTCCTCTCTCTCTAGATATGGATGAGAGTGTTTGTGTGGGTGAGAAATGAGCTCCAATGGAGTTCTAGATCAGTTTTGGTGACCCTAAACCGACCCTAAATGAAAAGACCAAAGTACCCCTCATTTAAACCTTTTAAAAAAACTGAAAATTGCATCAGACGGGATCGGAGCGCCGCTCCATAAGGTGGAGCGCCGCTCCAACCTTCAAGTCAGTTTTCAGTTTCTTGTTTTGGCCATAACTTTTTGACCGTAGCTCCGTTTTCGATGAATCAAATATCGTTGGAAACGTAATAAGATTTTCTTTCCAATGGGAAGGCTTTGAAACATCAACTTAAACTTTATTTGGGGTTGAAAAGATACATACACACCTTGTCACTTCATACAAAGTCCAGTTTCCTTCGAAATTTGAGCAAGCAACACGTACGTGCTTCGTACACTTCATACACGCATCGTACACCATAAATACATTATGTAAAATAAATATTTGGGTCTTACAATTTCATAATATATCCAACTATATTTGACTTAATAATAATCTTGATGAACTCAAGGACTCGAATGCAACGTCTTTTGAAATATGTCATGAATGACTCCAAGTAATATCTTTAAAATGAGCAATTGCACAGCGAAAGACTTCTTTCATACCTAAGAATAAACATGCTTTAAAGTGTCAACCAAAAGGTTGGTGAGTTCATTAGTTTAACATAAATAATTATTTCCATCATTTTAATAGACCACAAGAATTTCATTTTCAGTTCTCATAAATATACGTCCCATGCATAGAGACAAAAATCATTCATTTGGTGAACACCTGGTAACCGACATTAACCAGATGCATATAAGAATATCCCCTATCATTCTGGGAAATCCTTCGAACATGATAAAAACAAAATCGAAGTACTAAAGCATCCGGTACTTTGGATGGGGTTCGTTAGGCCCAATAGATCTATCTTTAGGATTCGTATCAATTAGTAGATCGGTTTACTAATTCTTAGGTTACCAAGCAAAAGGGGCATATTCGGCTTCGATCATTCACCCATATAATGTAGTTTCAATTACTTGTGTCTATTTCGTAAAACATTTATAAAAATTGCGCATGTATTCTCAGCCCAAAAATATAAAGGGTAAAAAGGCAAATGAAACTCACCATACTGTATTTTGTAGTAAAAATACATATGACGACATTGAACAAGTATAAGGTTGGCCTCGGATTCACGAACCTATATCATTTGTGTATATATATATATTAAAACATATACTTGTAATCGAACAAATATATATATTTATTAGTGATATCATTTTTATATTAAAATTTTATAGATTTTCATTATTTGTTTAAATATACTCATTTCATATTTTTTTAAAATATTAATATCATTAAGTTATGTATATTAAATATATCTTTATATGAAGATAATTTGTTTGTAAAAATGTTAATTATGATAATATTAAGTTTAGTAATAATAATGATCTTTTATTATAATAATGATAAAAGTGATAATAATAATGTTAATAAAAGTAATGATATTACTAATGATAATAATACTAAGTTTATATTAATATTGGTAAAAATGATAATAGTTATATTACTTAATATCACTAGTAAAGGTATTTATGTCAATAATTATAGTAATGATAATAATAATGATATGTATAATAATAATTGTAAAATATAAATTTTTCTGTTAATGATGGTTATGATAATGATTTGATAATATTTTTGATAATAATAATAATAATAATAATAGTAATAATCATAAAAATCCCAAAAACAAATATGATAATATTACTTATACTAGTAGTAAAATGATAAAATTTATACTCTGATTGATACTATTAATATTAGTAATAGCATTAATAATGCTAAAAATCTTATTTGTAACTATAATTATAATAATAAGTGTGTTATTAATAATAATGGTATTAATAATTATAATACTTGTAATAATGACAATAATCAATAATGATAATCATAATAATAATAATACTTGTACCAATATTAATAATAATAATAATAATACTAATAGTACTTAGTGATATTAATTAGTAATAACAAAAATGATAATAATATTAATCCTATTATTTATATTAACCTAATTGGCAACAATTACAAATAATAATAACAATCACAAAAACAATAATAATAATAATAATAATAATAATAATAATAATAATAATAATAATAATAATAATAATAATAATAATAATAATAATAATAATAATAATAATAATAATAATAATAATAAATATTAAGGAAAAACTACCTTATAAAATCGGCCCAAAAAAATTAATGTCCCTGCCAAGGTTCGAACCCGAGACCTCTCGATAACCCGAACAAACTCCTAACCATTCCTCCGTTCATCATCTTTCTGTCATAAATTTCCCCGATTTACATATAATCTATTTCTAATAATCTTCATCTCCTTCATGATACCAATCGACCAGAGGCAAATCAAAACCATATCCGTGATCTTTGGGTTTGAATTAGGATGTGATTAGTTACAGAATGATTCGTGATAGTTGAATGCATTAACAGAAAAGAAAAACGAGACAGGATCAAACAACAGTATTCGTAAGAACACCACAAAAATAAAATTTGATTTTGATTTCCAAACATTTTTAGACAATGAATTCAACATGAGATATGTTGTGAATCCATTATAGAATCTTTCTGAATTGTAAATTACCCAAGAATCATTGAAACAAATTTCAATTTTCTGATGAACACGACCTTTGACTTTTTAAACTTATGCTTTGACTCCCAAAATTCAAACTCGTTAAAAGGAATTGAGATTTGATACTTTACAGGTAGTTTAAATAGAATATTTCTAACACAATTACATTTATGAATTTTGAATTTTTATTCGAAAATGGAGCTGTTGATCCTCACAGTCAAAACTGCTATAAACTCTAAATTCAATTTCGAAATTAAGACTGTTATAACAAATTATTTCTACACAAAATAAGTAGCTAATCATTCCTAGAAGCTTTAAGAATCATCAATTGGACTGGAAACATCAAAACAGGTTCGAATTTCTTGATGAACAATTTGTTTGACTTTTTGATTTTAACATTTGACTTCAAAATTCGAATTAAATAGAAAGAATTGATGATTGAAAACTTACAGATAGTTTAGATGGACGATTTATAACACTACTACATTTATAGATTCTGAAAATTCATTCGATTCGAGCTTGTGATAAAATTCAATCAAGAACAGAGGTCGAGCGAGGCTTTCCTTTCTTTCTGTTTTTGTTTCCGAATTGCAGGAGGAGATAGACTTCTCTAATAATATTAATCGAATAAAAGAAACAGCAACCCGATTGTTCTTTTGTGATAATTGATCGACAGAAAACAAATTCATAAATAGAAGAGGAAGAAAAAGCTTTATAACCGATAGGGATAGGTAAACTACTGAATTTATTTGATCTTATATATTATGTAATATTATTAATTAATAATTAATAATTATAAATACATTAATAATAATAATATTACAATATTATTAATAATAATACATATAATAATACTATTAATAATGATAATAATAATAAGTAATGAAGATAGTATAATAATAAAAATGTTAATAATCATGTTATTAATGTTAATAACAATAAAATGTATTATTTTCTAATAAATATTAATAACAACACTAATAATAGTTATTTTAATAATAATTATAATAATATTAGATAATAATAATGATAATAACTAAAAAAAAATGGTAACAATAATATAACTCTTAATAATAATTATAATAATATTAATATTATTAATGATAATAATAATATTAAAGATAATAATAATATAACACTTTACATATATCAACTTCACATCTATAAATTTTATAATTTAGTAATACCAGTATTGATATTGATATTATTACTGAAAGTAATAATAATATTATCAGAACAACTATATTTATACTTGTATTATATATATATATATATATATATATATATATATATATATATATATATATATATATATATATATATATATATATATATATATATATATATATATATATATATATATATATATATATATTATACTTATGCAATATTTAATAATCATAGAGTATCTTATATAATAACGTTTATTGAATATTTATTATTTTTACTATTAATACATATTACAACATTAACATAATTATATATATTTATATATATAGCTTCCTTTTAAATTACCCTTAATTATTTATATCTTATTTTTATACATTTAATTCTAATATTTAAATTATATTTTATGATTTTGAATTTTATATATATATATATATATATATATATATATATATATATATATATATATATATATATATATATATATATATATTTACAAACAATCGTTCGTGAATCGTCGGGGACAGTCAAAAGGGTAATTGATTATATGATCACAGTTCAAAAATTTTGAGACTCAACATTACAGACTTTGCTTATCGTGTCGAATTCATATAAAGATTAAGTTTAAATTTGGTCGGAAATTTCCGGGTCATCACAAGGTCAAGCCGTTTACAGGGGCCGTTTGATCAGGGCGTGTAGCAAGCTGTTTGTGAGCCAGACAGGCCGTTTGGCAAACCGTTTGGTCTGCCTGGTCAGCTGATATTCACTGGATTGTAACTTGATTTCTTGTGTTTCACCATTTTCGCTCTAGAATCTTCGTTTCAGCTCCGTTTTACTTGATTCTTTTTGCATTGCCTTCGTAATTACTTAATCTACAAAATCAACTGAAAAAGCGATAATTTTGCCAACAAAGTTTGGATCTTTATTATTCTAGGGCTTAATATTGGGGGTAAAAACGTGACTTTTTGGCCGATATCAAATACCCCACACTTAGCTTTGCTTATCCTCAAGTAAAAAGCGCGAATATAAGGTTCTTTCTAATAGACTCTCCCTTGACCAATCGTGGATCTTTTTATTATGCCTTCATCAGGAGTTGTCACATCTTTCGAAAGTATTAGAAAAAGTTTCGAGCTTCGATGATTTGGTCACTAGATTTCAATTGCGTCCATAGCGATAAAAGGCGTACTTTCCAACTCTCAGATGTAGAGTATACATGACCAGGCTCGTCACTAGCGGATCACTCATATCACTCAGGTGTTTAGGGTGTCCTAATCTAATTGTATTGTCGCTCAGAAGCTAGTCGTGTAACAGTTCTCATCATAGGCTTGGTAAAGCATCGATATCTCCACCGGTTAAGTAAGGACGACACTGATCTTCTTCCTAGGCATTCTTTCAAGAGGAAGACGGGTTGTTGGGTTTGTTTGAAATTTCTATGGATTGGTGAAAGGTATCCATATCTTTTGATTTAGAGAGAATTGATAGACTTTGATTCTTCAGAGTATCCATTTTTGAATAGAGAACGGCTTGGAATCCGTAAAAAGTTTATTCGGAAGAGGCGGATTTTGCTAAGACTTTGTGTAGAATTTTCTTTTGCTCCTCGGGTATTCTTTTTGGGGCAACTTCTCGGGTTTTTCTTTGCCTTTATTTCTAGAGACTTTGCTCTTTCATCAAATATATATATATATATATATATATATATATATATATATATATTCGTATACCCTTTCTTCATAACTTTTGTCTTTCGTTCCTGGTGCCCAGAGAGGAAGTGATAATCCACTGAAAATAGGTCTCTGACCTATCAAAAACAATCAGGGGTTCGGAATCTTTTAACAAGTGCTTTTGAAGCGAATTTGATCGATCTATCTCTTCATTAATCTCTGGATCTTTTGATAAATGGAAAGGGGAATGAAGGTGTAGTGTATCTTTGGGAGTGAATTTGGGGTGAATATTTCTGATTCATTAACTCTTTATGTGAGTTGGTCGGTTTAAATTGGGTGGAGTGGAAACGGAAACGGATGGCGTTTTGTATTCTCTATTCATAATGATTTCGGAAGGAGTATCGCACCTACACCACATATGACGCTTACTAACCATTGGTCTCGAAACGTATGTCAGAACCAAGTTCTAACTTGAACCGTACACATGCATGCTCATCAATTAAAATGATAAAGTACTGTAGATTTGATGGGTCATACAGATACTTGGGGTCTAAGAGTCCTCACTTTTTGGGAGTAGGGTTCGTGCTTGATCATGTGTAGCCTTTTACATATTTTCTTAAAAGAAATCTTTTGACACAAAACATAAGTTTCAGCTTAATCGTTCCGTTCTAGTAAATGTTCCGAAAACCGATTTCTAGCAATTTTATTGGATCTTTTGGGTAAAACAAGGTAAGAATTTTTTTTGAAATCACCCAATATCCATTGCTTAGTTTCTTTTTAGACAAAAGAATTTTTCAAAACTTGACATTTTACGGTTACTCGTCCTTTAAACCTTTACCCAATACCCCACACTTAGAAGAACATTATCCCTGATGTTCTCTGAAAAAGATATTTTAATACTTATAAATTAAGGACATTGTCTTCTAAAATTTCTAAGTTAGTTGTGGGGTGACCCCACACTTAGAGATTTTAGTGTGTAATAATTGAAATAGGTTTGAGGAAGGATTACTTCCCTATGGTCATGTTACTTTCCTAGTGCTGGGCCTTCCTACGGTTGATCTCCTAATTGCTGGAAAGGACCAGTCTCTGTTGATAAAATTTCTGCATGAAGAACAAAAAGAGAAAGGCATCATTTCCACTATATATAGCTTTTTAGTACAATGCTTCAAAAAGATAAAACTAAAAGTAAATAAAGTGAAGTAGTCTATGAAATACTATCCTGGTCAATGTGCTGAGTCGTGTCTGCGAAGTATCCATGAAGTCTGAAGGGATCATCGTCATCATCATCTAGTCTTGGCAAATACTCAAGTGGTTGCCCTACATCCAACTCAGGGCCTAATAGTGAATCCAGACAAAGGTCTGACAGTAACTCCAGGTGTGACAAGCTCGAGAAAGGATCCTCATCAGGGATGTTCCCGGTAATCTCAAAAACCTGGGCCGTGGGTGGCTCAACTGATATGGGAATCGTGACTAGGTGACAACACTCAGGCAGCTCAGTGACTGGGACAGCCTCGATGATTGGAGCAGGTGAAACGGCTAAGACAGGCAGTGTGATGGGACCGGGAGTAGCATGTCTAGGATGGCAGCTGAAGCGACTGAGTGAACTGAGACCGGTGTGGAAAGCCTAGAGGTAGCTTGACATGTCGGCTGAACACGGCGTGCTAGCCTGAATGACGACGGGCTTAGAGTACTACGTGGCATCCCCTCGCACTGAAGGTATGCTCTAAGAGCTCGATAAAGCCTCTGCTGGTCTCTGAGTAATGCCCATGTAACATCTGGGTCATTCAAGGTGGCTCCATAGTGTATCACGGTCTGTGGTTCATGTGTCTCTAGTGGCTGTGTATACTCAGCAGGTCTCTTAGCTAATCGTCTGGATCGTCGAACAGGAGGTCCTGGCGGTGCTATACCAATATCTTCCTCAACACTCTCCAATCTCAATTGCCTTGGGCCTAATTGCCCTGTTGATGGCCTGTTCTAATTAGCACTGCTTCCCGATGAGTAAACTCTAGGAGTCCTCCTCCTACGAATTGGGATGTAAACTGAAGCTCCTGAACTTGGCATTTTGCCTGAACACATTCAACAAACTCGTAAGTACTAAGCGCAAGTATAGCGCTTAGTTGTTAGTACACAGATATAATATTTTTATAGACTAAAATAATAAAAATAAGTAAAATAAATAGGATAAGCAAGGGGTGCCTCCCAAGAGCGCTTTATTTATCAAGTCGTTACAGCTCGACTTTTCTTTGCTAGATCTTCAGAATGGATCAAAGGAGAAGAGGTACTCCTCCTTATCGTGGTCTTCTAGATAAGCTTTTAGCTGGTGGCCATTGACTTTGAAGTTGCCAGTAGGTCCTTCTAGTTCCACAGCTCCATGTGGAAAAGCATGTATAACTTTGTACGACCCACTCCATCTTGATCTAAATTTTTTAGCGAACTTCTTGAATCGAGAATTAAAGAGCAGAACTTTATCTCCAGGAGCGAACTTTGTAGGAATCAATTTTGCATCATGTGTCAGCTTCGTTAGTTCCGTGTAGATATATGATGTTTCGTACACTTGGTCTCTTAATTCAGCGAGTTCATTCATCTGCATCTTCCGATGCTTAGCGGTAACTGAGGGATCTAGGTTGCAGGTCTTCAGTGCCCAGAGAGCTTTATATTCGAGTTCCAGTGGAAGGTGACAGGCTTTTCCATAGATCATGCGGTAGGGTGTAGTCCCTAGAGGATTCTTGTAAGCAGTCCAGAATGCCCACAGATGAAACAACCCAACCCGTATACATCCGACAATTTTTTTTTTAAAATAATAAACCATTAACGCGCCACTTAAATGGTTACATGAAATGAACCGTTTCTTACAAAACGTTTAAACATCCAACAATCCAAAGTTTACATACTTGGCACGAAGGCCATTAACCAAAAGTAATATAAGTTCGACCTTAAAATGATAGTTTTAACCCGAATGACACACGGGCATGGTTTGGGGCTAAACTACCCAAAATGATAGGCCGACTTCCAAAAGCTTCACCTAGCAACCAACATGGGGAAATCTAATGGCCAATAACCCCTTTCCCTTTCTCCATACCTGCACCTAAAAAGTAAACAACGAGAGGGGTAAGCTAACGCTTAGTGAGTGCAATAAGTATACACATGCATATACAATATACCTACTTGCAACCACCTACTCACATACCATAAACATGCTAGCAATATAATATTAGCATACGAACTCCAAGTATAAAGCTAACAACCTCCAATACCGCAACTAGCATAAACAATAGCATATACTCCAAAAATATAATATGCTACACTACGAAACATACACAAACTATATGGTTAACCATACACGCGTCATGGTGATACCAGCTCCGTGGTTCACACCATACGAAATGCTATGATGCTACCGGCTCCTTGGTTCACGTCACTACGCATTCGAGTCTTACTCTTTTATAGTTCTACCAGCTCCTTGGTTCACACTTCGGTGTTATCTGCTCCGTGGTTCACACCTCATTTTACAGTGCTACCGGCTCCATGGTTCACACTTTGATACTACCCGCTCTATGGTTCACATCACAACTCGAGTCATACTCTCGTTGAGGCGATACCGGCTCCGTGGTTCACACCTCAACACTCGTGCTATAGTGTTACCGGCTCCGTGGTTCACATTACAACACACTTACCATGATGCCACCGGCTCCGTGGTTCACATCATAGCACACTCGCACACACTATGGCACTTCCGGCTCCGTGGATCATGCCATAGCATACAAATAAATATACTACATACATACATGCATAAATATCCCACTCACCTTAACGCCAAGTTGATGATTATAATCCGCAAGCTTCAAGCAAAGTACCTATTACATTAAGTACCCAAATCAACATACAAACTAGTGGAACTAACCACCAACACTTAACTCTTGAGCATTTAATGACCCAAATACATTAAATGACCCATTTACATCAAAACCGCCCATTAATGGCCAAGACTCATCATAAATCACTAAAAGCTAGTGATTATAGTCTAATAACACCAACTAATACAAACTTAGGGTGTTTCATACCCATCTTACCCAACTAGGTCAACATTACCCATTTTAACACTTAGACTCACAAATTCGTCAAACTTGAACCCATTAACAATCTTTCATCATTACACAAGTGTATTAGTGATCTAACAACACCATTAACACTTACAAACACCAAACCCATGACCAAACCCTAGATTACAAGTCTTAGGGTTTCCATACACCAATTTAACCCAAATTCACCCATTTAACCCCCAAATGGGTCTTACAAGCCTTAAATGAACAAACTGAAATGTCCCGTTCATATTGACTATAAACGTTCCATATTAATTGATTTCGTCGCGAGGTTTTGACCTCTATATGAGACGTTTTTTTAAAGACTGCATTCATTTTTAAAATAACCATAACCTTTATTTTTATCGATAAAGGTTTAAAAAGCAATACGTAGATTATCAAGAAATGATAATCTAAAATATACCGTTTACACACGACCATTACATAATGGTTTACAATAAAAATATGTTACATCGAACTAAGATCTTGAATGCAGTTTTTACACAATATCATATAATCATGGACTCCAAATCTTGTCCTTAATTTAATATGCAACAGCGGAAGCTCTTAATAATCACCTGAGAATAAACATGCTTAAAATGTCAACAAAAATGTTGTTGAGTTATAGGTTTAACCTATATATTATCAAATCATAATAATAGACCACAAGATTTCATTTTTTCCATAAATATACATCTCATACCAGGCATTTCGCAAACTGTATAGAGATAAAAATTCATTCATATGTTGAACACCTGGTAACCGACCTTAACAGGATGCATATAGAATATCCCCATCATTCCAGAACTCTCATCAGATATGATAATTCGAAGTACTAAAGCATCCGTACTCGGATGAGGCTTGTTGGGTCAAATAGATCTATCTTTAGGATTCGCGTCAATTAAGGGCCATTTCCCTAATTCTTAGGCTACCAAGCTAAAAAGGGCATATCCGGTTCGATAATCCAACATAGAAAGTAGTTTTGATTACTTGTGTCTATTTTGTAAAACATTTATAAACTGCATGTATTCTCAATCCAAAATAATAGATTTTAAAAGTGGGACTATAACTCACTTTCACATATTTTTACTTTGCCGAAAATAAGGCTTGGCCACTGATCGATTCACGAACCTATAACAATATGTACATATAAATCAAAGTATGATCAAAATATATTTACAACATTTTTTATTACTTTTTAATGATTTAAGTTTATCAAGTCAGCTGTCCTCGTTAGTAACCTACAACTAGTTGTCCACAGTTAAATGTACAGAATTAAATCAATATATATATATATATATATATATATATATATATATATATATATATATATATATATATATATATATATATATATATTATCTTGAATCAATCCACGACCCAGTGTATACACGTCTCAGGCTAGATCACCACTTAAAGTATATATATTTTTGGAATCAACCTCGACCATGTATAGCTAACTCAAGCATTACTGCATATAGAGTGTCTATGGTTGTTCTAAATAATATATATACATGGGTCGATATGATATGTCAAAACATTGTATACGTGTATATGGTATCCCAAGATTACATAATACATGTATAATACAATATAAGTTAGCTAGGATATGATTAATATGGATTTGTTATAAAATTTTTGTAGCTACAACAAGTAAATTTTCCAATTTTGTTTTACCCATAATTTCTTCGTTTTAAATCCGTTTTGAGTGATTCAAGTTGCTATGACTTCATATTGAACTTAAGTTTATGAATCTAAATAGAAAAACTATAAGTTTATAGTCGTAAATATAGGTTACAAGTCAATATTATAAGAGGTAGTCATTTCAGTCGAAAGAACGACGTCTTGATGACCATTTTGAAAAACATACTTCCACTTTGAGTTTAACCATGATTTTTGGATATAGTTTCATGTACATAAGAAAAATCATTTTCTCAGAAGAACAAATTTTAAATCAAAGTTTATCATAGTTTTTAATTAACTAACCCAAAACAGCCCGTGGTGTTACTACGATGGCGTATGTCATATTTTACGGTGTTTTTCGTGTTTCTGGATTTTAAATCATTAAGTTAGCATATCATATAGATATAGAACATGTGTTTAGTTGATTTTAAAAGTTAAGTTAGAAGGATTAACTTTATTTGCGAACAAGTTTAGAATTAACTAAACTATGTTCTAGTGATTACAAGTTTAAATCTTCGAATAAGATAGCTTTATATGTATGAATCGAATGATGTTATGAACATCATTACTACCTCAAGTTTTGTGGATAAACCTACTGGAAAAGGGAAAAATAGATCTAGCTTCAAAGGATCCTTGGATGGCTTGAACGTTCTTGAAGTAGAATCATGACACGAAAACAAGTTCAATTAAGATTTCCACTCGAAATAAGATTGTTACAATTATAGAAATTGAATCAAAGTTTGAGTATGAGTATTACCTTAAATTAGAAATATATCTTACTGGAAATAAGAAAGATTTCTTGAGATTGGATGATCACTTGAAATGGATTTGCAAGATTGGAAGTAAGCTAGCAAGTTTAAAAGATTTCTTGAAGTGTTCTTGAATGGTTATTTTTATGATGATTAAAGCTTGTAATTGAAGCTAAAAGATGGTGAAAATGCTTGGAGATGATCAAGTATGATGTTAGGAGTATTTTGAGAGAGAATTTGGAGTGTAAGTATGAGAAAATAGAATGAAAAAATGGGGTGAAATAATAAAAACGGGATTACTTGTTATAAAGAAAAAAAAAAGATCCTTAAGTTTGTTTTTAGCTCATTAGTCATACAAGTTGTTAAATAATGGTTCCACATGTTTTTGACTCTAAGATGACTGCTAATAATGAATGATTAAAGGTGTATATACCAATAGTAAATACATCTAGAAGCTGTGTATTGTACGAGTACGAATACGGATACATACGAGTAGAATTATTGATGAAAATGAATGAGAATGTAATTTTGAACATTTTTGCTAAGTAGAAGTACTTTGATATGTGTCTTGAAGTCTTTCAAAAGTGTACTAATACATATTAATACACTACATGTATATACATTTTAACTGAGTCGTTAAGTCACCGTTAGTTGTTACATGTAAGTGTTGTTTTGAAACCTTTAAGTTAACGATCTTGTTAAATTTAATTAATCCATTGTTATAATACTTAAATAAGATGTTAAATTGTTATGTTATCATAATAACATGGTGTATAAATATATCTTAACATCATATATATATATATATATATATATATATATATATATATATATATATATATATATATATATATATATATATATATATATATATATATATATATATATATATGTTAAAATACTATTACAAGGATAATCGTTACATATATGTCTCGTTTTGAAATCTTAGTAGTCTTGTTTTTACATATGTAGTTCATTGTTAACACACTTAATGATTTACTTAATTATCATTTTATCATGTTAAATATAGTGTATCAATATCTTAATATGATACATATGTATTTAGTAAGACGTTGTTATAACGATAATCGTTATATATATCATTTTCGAGTTTCTTAAATCAATAATCTCATTTGTTTGTATATAACTCATTGTTAACATATTTATGGAGATAATTACTTATCATAATCTCATGTTAACCATATACATATCCATTTATATAACATCATGTAGTTTTTACAAGTTTTTAACGTTCGTGAATCGCCGATCAACTTGGGTGGTCAATTGTCTATATGAAACTCATTTCAAATAATCAAGTCTTAACAAGTTTGATTGCTTATCATGTTGGAAACATTTAATCATGTAAATATAAATCTCATTTAATATATATAAACATGGAAAAGTTCGGGTCGCTACAGTACCTACCCGTTAAATAAATTTCGTCCCGAAATTTTAAGCTTTGAAGGTGTTGACGAATCTTCTGGAAATAGATCCAGGTATTTCTTCTTCATCTAATCTTCACGTTCCCAGGTAAACTCGGGTCCTCTACAAGCATTCCATCGCACCTTAACGATTGGTATCTTGTTTTGCTTAAGTCTTTTAACCTCACGATCCATTATTTCGACGGGTTCTTCGATGAATTGAAGTTTTTCATTGATTTGAATTTTGTCTAACGGAATAGTGAGATCTTCTTTAGCAAAACATTTCTTCAAATTCGAGACGTGGAAAGTGTTATGTACAGTCGCGAGTTGTTGTGGTAACTCAAGTCAGTAAGCTACCAATCTGACACGATCAATAATCTTGAATGGTCTAATGTACCTTGGATTTAGTTTCCCCCATTTACCAAATCGAACAACGCCTTTCCAAGGTGAAACCTTAAGAATGACCATCTCTCCAACTTTAAATTCTATGTCTTTTCTTTTAATGTCCGCGTAACTCTTTTGTCGACTTTGGGCAGTTTTCAACCATTGTTGAATTTGAATGATCTTCTCGGTAGTTTCTTGAATTATCTTCGGACCCGTAATCTGTCTATCCCCCACTTCACTCCAACAAATCGGAGACCTGCACTTTCTACCATAGAGTGCTTCAAACGGTGCCATCTCAATACTCGAATGGTAACTGTTGTTGTAGGAAAACTCTGCTAATGGTAAATGTCGATCCCAACTATTTCCAAAATCAATAACACATGCTCGTAGCATGTCTTCAAGCATTTGTATCATCCTTTCGCTCTGTCCATCAGTTTGTGGATGATAGGCAGTACTCATGTCTAGACGAGTCCCTAATGCTTGTTGAAACGTCTGCCAGAATCTTGAAACAAATCTGCCATCCCTATCAGAGATAATAGAGACTGGTATTCTATGTCTGGAGACAACTTCCTTCAAGTATAGTCGTGCTAACTTCTCCATTTTATCATCTTCTCTCATTGGCAGAAAGTGTGCTGACTTGGTGAGACGATCAACTATTACTCAAATAGTATCATAACCACTTGCAGTCCTTGGCAATTTAGTAATGAAATCCATGGTAATGTTTTCCCATTTCCATTCCGGGATTTCGGGTTGTTGAAGTAGACCTGATAGTTTCTGATGTTCAGCTTTGACCTTAGAACACGTCAAACATTCTCCTACGTATCTAGCAATATCGGCTTTCATACCCGGCCACCAAAAGTGTTTCTTGAGATCTTTGTAAATCTTCCCCGCTCCGGGATGTATTGAATATCTGGTTTTATATGCTTCCTTAAGTACCTTTTCTCTCACATCTCCAAACCTTGGTACTCAAATTCTTTCAGCTCTATATCGAGTTCCATCTTCCCGAATATTAAGGTGTTTCTCCGACCCTTTGGGTATTTCATTTTTCAAATTCCCTTCTTTTACAACTCCCTGTTGCGCTTCCTTTATTTGAGTAGTAAGGTTAGTAAGAATAATTATATTCATAGCTTTTACCCGTATAGGTTCTCTGTCCTTTCTACTCAAAGAGTCGGCTATCACATTCGCCTTTCCTGGGTGGTAACGAATCTTGAAATCGTAATCATTCAATAACTCAATCCATCTACGCTGCCTCATGTTCAGTTGTTTCTGATTAAATATGTGTTGAAGACTTTTGTGGTTGGTATATATAATACTTTTGACCCCATATAAATAGTGCCTCCAAGTCTTTAATGCAAAAACAACCGCGCTTAATTCCAAATCATGCAATGTATAATTCTGCTCGTGAATCTTCAATTGTCTAGACGCAGAAGTAATTACCTTCGTTCGTTGCATTAATACACAACCGAGACCTTGCTTTGAGGGGTCACAATATATCACAAAATCATCATTCCCTTCAGGCAATGACAATATAGGTGCCGTAGTTAACTTTTTCTTCAACAATTGAAACGCTTTCTCCTGCTCATCCTTCCATTCAAATTTCTTTCCTTTATGCGTTAATGCAGTCAATGGTTTTGCTATTTTGGAAAAATCTTGGATGAATCTTTTGTAGTAACCAGCTAGTCCTAAAAATTGGCGTATATGTTTCAGAGTTTTCGGAGTTTCCCATTTTTCAACAGTTTCAATCTTTGTCGGATCCACGTGAATACCTTCTTTGTTCACTATGTGACCGAGGAATTGAACTTCTTCTAACCAAAATGCACACTTTGAAAACTTAGCGTACAGTTTTTCTTTCCTCAACAACTCTGGAACTTTTCTCAAATGTTCTTCGTGCTCTTGCTCATTCTTTGAGTAAATAAGTATGTCATCGATAAAAACAATAACAAACTTGTCGAGATATGACCCACACACACGGTTCATGAGGTCCATGAACACAGCTGGTGCGTTAGTCAATCCAAACGGCATAACCATAAACTTGTAATGACCGTAACGCGTCCTGAAAGCAGTCTTTGGAATATCATGAAATGTCCCGTTCATATTGATTATAAACGTTCCATATTAATTGATTTCGTTGCGAGGTTTTGACCTCTATATGAGACGTTTTTCAAAGACTGCATTCATTTTTAAAACAACCATAACCTTTATTTTATCTATAAAGGCTTAAAAAGCATTACGTAGATTATCAAATAATGATAATCTAAAATATACCGTTTACACACGACCATTACATAATGGTTTACAATAAGAATATATTACATCAAAAAAAAGTTTCTTGGATGCAGTTTTTACATAATATCATACAAGCATAGACTCCAAATCTTGTCCTTATTTTAGTATGCAACAGCGGAAGCTCTTAATAATCACCTGAGAATAAACATGCTTAAAACGTCAACAAAAATGTTGGTGAGTTATAGTTTTAACCTATATATTATCAAATCATAATAATAGACCACAAGATTTCATATTTCAATATACATCCCATACATAGAGATAAAAATCATTCATATGGTGAACACCTGGTAACCGACATTAACAAGATGCATATAAGAATATCCCCTATCATTCCGGGAAATCCTTCGGACATGATAAAAACAACATCGAAGTACTAAAGCATCTGGTACTTTGGATGGAGTTCGTTAGGCCCAATAGATCTATCTTTAGGATTCGCGTCAATTAGTAGATCGGTTTACTAACTCTTAGGTGAAATGTCCCGTTCTTATTGATTAAAAACGTTCCATATTAATTGATTTCGTTGCGAGGTTTTGACCTCTATATGAAACGTTTTTCAAAGACTGCATTCATTTTTAAAACAAACCATAACCTTTATTTCATAAATAAAGGTTTAAAAAGCTTTACGTAGATTATCAAATAATGATAATCTAAAATATCCTGTTTACACACGACCATTACATAATGGTTTACAATACAAATATGTTACATCGAAATCAGTTTCTTGAATGCAGTTTTTACACAATATCATACAAACATGGACTCCAAATGTTGTCCTTATTTTAGTATGCAACAGCGGAAGCTCTTAGTATTCACCTAAGAATAAACATGCTTTAAACGTCAACAAAAATGTTGGTGAGTTATAGGTTTAACCTATATATATCAAATCGTAACAATAGACCACAAGATTTCATATTTCAATACACATCCCATACATAGAGATAAAAATCATTCATATGGTGAACACCTGGTAACCGACATTAACAAGATGCATATATAAGAATATCCCCATCATTCCGGGACACCCTTCGGATATGATATAAATTTCGAAGTACTAAAGCATCCGGTACTTTGGATGGGGTTTGTTAGGCCCAATAGATCTATCATTAGGATTCACGTCAATTAGGGTGTCTGTTCCCTAATTCTTAGATTACCAGACTTTATAAAAAGGGGCATATTCGATTTCGATAATTCAACCATAGAATGTAGTTTCACGTACTTGTGTCTATTTTGTAAATCATTTATAAAACCTGCATGTATTCTCATCCCAAAAATATTAGATTTTAAAAGTGGGACTATAACTCACTTTCACAGATTTTTACTTCGTCGGGAAGTAAGACTTGGCCACTGGTTGATTCACGAACCTATAACAATATATACATATATATCAAAGTATGTTCAAAATATATTTACAACACTTTTAATATATTTTGATGTTTTAAGTTTATTAAGTCAGCTGTCCTCGTTAGTAACCTACAACTAGTTGTCCACAGTTAGATGTACAGAAATAAATCGATAAATATTATCTTGAATCAATCCACGACTCAGTGTATACGTATCTCAGTATTGATCACAACTCAAACTATATATATTTTGGAATCAACCTCAACCCTGTATAGCTAACTCCAACATTCACATATAGAGTGTCTATGGTTGTTCCGAAATATATATAGATGTGTCGACATGATAGGTCGAAACATTGTATACGTGTCTATGGTATCTCAAGATTACATAATATACAATACAAGTTGATTAAGTTATGGTTGGAATAGATTTGTTACCAATTTTCACGTAGCTAAAATGAGAAAAATTATCCAATCTTGTTTTACCCATAACTTCTTCATTTTAAATCCGTTTTGAGTGAATAAAATTGCTATGGTTTCATATTGAACTCTATTTTATGAATCTAAACAGAAAAAGTATAGGTTTATAGTCGGAAAAATAAGTTACAAGTCATTTTTGTAAAGGTAGTCATTTCAGTCGAAAGAACGACGTCTAGATGACCATTTTAGAAAACATACTTTCACTTTGAGTTTAACCATAATTTTTGGATATAGTTTCATGTTCATAATAAAAATCATTTTCCCAGAATAACAACTTTTAAATCAAATTTTATCATAGTTTTTAATTAACTAACCCAAAACAGCCCGCGGTGTTACTACGACGGCGTAAATCCAGTTTTACGGTGTTTTTCGTGTTTTCAGGATTTATATCATTAAGTTAGCATATCATATAGATATAGAACATGTGTTTAGTTGATTTTAAAAGTCAAGTTAGAAGGATTAACTTTTGTTTGCGAACAAGTTTAGAATTAACTAAACTATGTTCTAGTGATTACAAGTTTAAACCTTCGAATAAGATAGCTTTATATGTATGAAGCGAATGATGTTATGAACATCATTACTACCTTAAGTTCCTTGGATAAACCTACTGTAAAAGAGAAAAATGGATCTAGCTTCAACGGATCCTTGGATGGCTCGAAGTTCTTGAAGCAGAATCATGACACGAAAACAAGTTCAAGTAAGATCATCACTTAAAATAAGATTGTTATAGTTATAGAAATTGAACCAAAGTTTGATTGTTATAGTTATAGAAATTGAACCAAAGTTTGAATATGATTATTACCTTGTATTATAATGATAACCTACTGTAAGAAACAAAGATTTCTTGAGGTTGGATGATCACCTTACAAGATTGGAAGTGAGCTAGCAAACTTGAAAGTATTCTTGATTTTATGTAACTAGAACTTGTAGAATATATGAAGAACACTTAGAACTTGAAGATAGAACTTGAGAGAGATCAATTAGATGAAGAAAATTGAAGAATGAAAGTGTTTGTAGGTGTTTTTGGTCGTTGGTGTATGGATTAGATATAAAGGATATGTAATTTTGTTTTCATGTAAATAAGTCATGAATGATTACTCATATTTTTGTAATTTTATGAGATATTTCATGCTAGTTGCCAAATGATGGTTCTCACATATGTTAGGAGACTCACATGGGCTGCTAAGAGCTGATCATTGGAGTGTATATACCAATAGTACATACATCTAAAAGCTGTGTATTGTACGAGTACGAATACGGGTGCATACGAGTAGAATTGTTGATGAAACTGAACGAGGATGTAATTGTAAGCATTTTTGTTAAGTAGAAGTATTTTGATAAGTGTATTGAAGTCTTTCAAAAGTGTATAAATACATATTAAAACACTACATGTATATACATTTTAACTGAGTCGTTAAGTCATCGTTAGTCGTTACATGTAAGTGTTGTTTTGAAACCTTTAGGTTAACGATCTTGTTAAATGTTGTTAACCCAATATTTATAATATCAAATGAGATTTTAAATTATTATATTATCATGATATTATCATGTATGAATATCTCTTAATATGATATATATACATTAAATGTCTTTACAACGATAATCGTTACATATATGTCTCGTTTAAAAATCATTAAGTTAGTAGTCTTGTTTTTACATATGTAGTTCATTGTTAATATACTTAATGATATGTTTACTTATCATAGTATCATGTTAACTATATATATATATATCCATATATATGTCATCATATAGTTTTTACAAGTTTTAACGTTCGTGAATCACCGGTCAACTTGGGTGGTCAATTGTTTATATGAAACATATTTCAATTAATCAAGTCTTAACAAGTTTGATTGCTTAACATGTTGGAAACATTTAATCATTTAATTATCAATCTCAATTAATATATATAAACATGGAAAAGTTCGGGTCACTACAGTACCTACCCGTTAAATAAATTTCGTCCCGAAATTTTAAGCTGTTGAAGGTGTTGACGAATCTTCTGGAAATAGATGCGGGTATTTATTCTTCATCTGATCTTCACACTCCCAGGTGAACTCGGGTCCTCTACGAGCATTCCATCGAACCTTAACAATTGGTATCTTATTTTGCTTAAGTCTTTTAACCTCACGATCCATTATTTCAACGGGTTCTTCGATGAATTGAAGTTTTTCGTTGATTTGGATTTCATCTAACGGAATAGTGAGATCTTCTTTAGCAAAACATTTCTTCAAATTCGAGATGTGGAAAGTGTTATGTACAGCCGCGAGTTGTTGAGGTAACTCAAGTCGGTAAGCTACTGGTCCGACACGATCAATAATCTTGAATGGTCCAATATACCTTGGATTTAATTTCCCTCGTTTACCAAATCGAACAACGCCTTTCCAAGGTGCAACTTTAAGCATGACCATCTCTCCAATTTCAAATTCTATATCTTTTCTTTTAATGTCAGCGTAGCTCTTTTGTCGACTTTGGGCGGTTTTCAACCGTTGTTGAATTTGGATGATCTTCTCGGTAGTTTCTTGTATAATCTCCGGACCCGTAATCTGTCTATCCCCCACTTCACTCCAACAAATCGGAGACCTACACTTTCTACCATAAAGTGCTTCAAAGGGCGCCATCTCAATGCTTGAATGGTAGCTGTTGTTGTAGGAAAATTCTGCTAACGGTAGATGTCGATCCCAACTATTTCCGAAATCAATAACACATGCTCGTAGCATGTCTTCAAGCGTTTGTATCGTCCTTTCGCTCTGCCCATCATTTTGTGGATGATAGGCAGTACTCATGTCTAGACGAGTTCCTAATGCTTGCTGTAATGTCTGCCAGAATCTTGAAATAAATCTGACATCCCTATCAGAGATAATAGAGATTGGTATTCCATGTCTGGAGATGACTTCCTTCAAATACAGTCGTGCTAACTTCTCCATCTTGTCATCTTCTCTTATTGGCAGGAAGTGTGCTGATTTGGTGAGATGATCAACTATTACCCAAATAGTATCAAAACCACTTGCAGTCCTTGGCAATTTAGTGATGAAATCCATGGTAATGTTTTCCCATTTCCATTCCGGGATTTCGGGTTGTTGAAGTAGACCTGATGGTTTCTGATGCTCAGCTTTGAGCTTAGAATATGTCAAACATTCTCCTACGTATTTAGCAACATCGGCTTTCATACCCGGCCACCAAAAATGTTTCTTGAGATCCTTGTACATCTTTCCCGTTCTAGGATGTATTGAGTATCTGGTTTTATGAGCTTCTCTAAGTACCATTTCTCTCATATCTCCAAATTTTGGTACCCAAATCCTTTCAGCCCTATACCGAGTTCCGTCTTCCCGAATATTAAGATGCTTCTCCGATCCTTTGGGTATTTCATCCTTTAAATTTCCCTCTTTTAAAACTCCTTGTTGCGCCTCCTTTATTTGAGTAGTAAGGTTATTATGAATCATTATATTCATAGATTTTACTCGAATGGGTTCTCTGTCCTTCCTGCTCAAGGCATTGGCTACCACATTTGCCTTCCCCGGGTGGTAACGAATCTCAAAATCATAATCATTCAACAATTCAATCCACCTACGCTGCCTCATATTCAGTTGTTTCTGATTAAATATGTGTCGAAGACTTTTGTGGTCGGTATATATAATACTTTTGACCCCATATAAGTAGTGCCTCCAAGTCTTTAATGCAAAAACAACCGCGCCAAATTCCAAATCATGCGTCGTATAATTTTGTTCGTGAATCTTCAATTGTCTAGACGCATAAGCAATCACCTTCGTTCATTGCATTAATACACAACCGAGACCTTGCTTTGATGCGTCACAATAAATCACAAAATCATCATTCCCTTCAGGTAATGACAATATAGGTGCTGTAGTTAGCTTTTTCTTCAATAACTGAAACGCTTTCTCTTGTTCATCATTCCATTCAAATTTCTTCCCTTTATGCGTTAATGCAGTCAAGGGTTTTGCTATTCTGGAAAAGTCTTGGATGAACCTTCTGTAGTAACCAGCTAGTCCTAAAAACTGGTGTATGTGTTTCGGAGTTTTCGGGGTTTCCCACTTTTCAACAGTTTCTATCTTTGCCGGATCCACCTTAATACCTTCTTTGTTCACTATGTGACCGAGGAATTGAACTTCTTCTAACCAAAATGCACACTTTGAAAACTTAGCGTACAATTCTTCCTTCCTCAATACTTCTAACACCTTTCTCAAATGTTCACCGTGTTCTTGGTCATTCTTTGAGTAAATAAGTATGTCATCAATGAAAACAATGACAAACTTGTCAAGGTATGGTCCACACACTCGGTTCATAAGGTCCATGAACACAGCTGGTGCATTAGTTAAACCAAACAGCATGACCATAAACTCGTAATGACCGTAACGTGTTCTGAAAGCAGTCTTTGGAATATCATCTTCTTTCACCCGCATTTGATGATACCCGGAACGTAAGTCAATCTTTGAATAAACAGACGAGCCTTGTAGTTGATCAAATAAGTCATCGATTCTCAGTAGTGGGTAGCGGTTCTTGATGGTAAGTTTGTTCACCTCTCGGTAGTCGATACACAACCTGAATGTACCATCTTTCTTCTTGACAAACAAAACAGGAGCTCCCCATGGTGATGTGCTTGGTCGAATGAAACCACGCTCTAAAAGTTCTTGTAATTGGCTTTGCAGTTCTTTCATCTCGCTGGGTGCGAGTCTGTAAGGAGCACGAGCTATTGGTGCAGCTCCTGGTACAAGATCTATTTGAAATTCAACGGATCGATGTGGGGTAATCCCGGTAATTCTTTCGGAAATACATCGGGAAATTCTTTTGCAATGGGAACATCATTGATGCTCTTTTCTTCAGTTTGTACTTTCTCGACGTGTGCTAGAACAGCATAGCAACCTTTTCTTATTAGTTTTTGTGCCTTCAAATTACTAATAAGATGTAGCTTCGTGTTGCCCTTTTCTCCGTACACCATTAAGGGTTTTCCTTTTTCTCGTATAATGCGAATTGCATTTTTGTAACAAACGATCTCTGCTTTCACTTCTTTCAACCAGTCCATACCGATTATCACATCAAAACTCCCTAACTCTACTGGTATCAAATCAATCTTAAATGTTTCGCTAACCAGTTTAATTTCTCGATTCCGACATATATTATCTGCTGAAATTAATTTACCATTTGCTAATTCGAGTAAAAATTTACTATCCAAAGACGTCAATGGACAACTTAATTTAGCACAAAAATCTCTACTCATATAGCTTCTATCCGCACCCGAATCAAATAAAACGTAAGCAGATTTATTGTCAAGAAGAAACGTACCCGTAACAAGCTCCGGGTCTTCCTGTGCCTTTACCGCATTAATATTGAAAACTCTTCCGCGGCCTTGTCCATTCGTGTTCTCCTGGTTCGGGCAATTTCTAATAATGTGGCCCGGTTTTCCACATTTATAACAAACTACATTGGCATAACTTGCTCCGACACTACTTGCTCCACCATTACTCGTTCCGACACCATTTGTTCCTTTCGTTCTATTAACCCCTGGTCCGTAGACCTCACAAACCATAACCTTTATTTCATAAATAAAGGTTTAAAAAGCTTTACGTAGATTATCAAATAATGATAATCTAAAATATCCTGTTTACACACGACCATTACATAATGGTTTACAATACAAATATGTTACATCGAAATCAGTTTCTTGAATGCAGTTTTTACACAATATCATACAAACATGGACTCCAAATGTTGTCCTTATTTTAGTATGCAACAGCGGAAGCTCTTAGTATTCACCTAAGAATAAACATGCTTTAAACGTCAACAAAAATGTTGGTGAGTTATAGGTTTAACCTATATATATCAAATCGTAACAATAGACCACAAGATTTCATATTTCAATACACATCCCATACATAGAGATAAAAATCATTCATATGGTGAACACCTGGTAACCGACATTAACAAGATGCATATATAAGAATATCCCCATCATTCCGGGACACCCTTCGGATATGATATAAATTTCGAAGTACTAAAGCATCCGGTACTTTGGATGGGGTTTGTTAGGCCCAATAGATCTATCATTAGGATTCACGTCAATTAGGGTGTCTGTTCCCTAATTCTTAGATTACCAGACTTTATAAAAAGGGGCATATTCGATTTCGATAATTCAACCATAGAATGTAGTTTCACGTACTTGTGTCTATTTTGTAAATCATTTATAAAACCTGCATGTATTCTCATCCCAAAAATATTAGATTTTAAAAGTGGGACTATAACTCACTTTCACAGATTTTTACTTCGTCGGGAAGTAAGACTTGGCCACTGGTTGATTCACGAACCTATAACAATATATACATATATATCAAAGTATGTTCAAAATATATTTACAACACTTTTAATATATTTTGATGTTTTAAGTTTATTAAGTCAGCTGTCCTCGTTAGTAACCTACAACTAGTTGTCCACAGTTAGATGTACAGAAATAAATCGATAAATATTATCTTGAATCAATCCACGACCCAGTGTATACGTATCTCAGTATTGATCACAACTCAAACTATATATATTTTGGAATCAACCTCAACCCTGTATAGCTAACTCCAACATTCACATATAGAGTGTCTATGGTTGTTCCGAAATAAATATAGATGTGTCGACATGATAGGTCGAAACATTGTATACGTGTCTATGGTATCTCAAGATTACATAATATACAATACAAGTTGATTAAGTTATGGTTGGAATAGATTTGTTACCAATTTTCACGTAGCTAAAATGAGAAAAATTATCCAATCTTGTTTTACTCATCCCAAAATATTAGATTTTAAAAGTGGGACTATAACTCACTTTCACAGATTTTTACTTCGTCGGGAGTAAGACTTGGCCACTGGTCGATTCACGAACCTATAACAAATATATACATATATATATCAAAGTATGTTCAAAATATATTTAAAATATTTTTAATACATTTTGATGTTTTAAGTTTATTAAGTCAGCTGTCCTCGTTAGTAACTTACAACTAGTTGTCCATAGTTAGATGTACAGAAATAAATTGATATATATTATCTTGAATCAATCCACGAACCATTGTATACATGTCTCAGGCTAGATCACAACTCAAAGTATATATATTTTTGGAATCAACCTCAACCCTGTATAGCTAACTCAAACATTACTGCATATAGAGTTCTATGGTTGTTCCAAATAATATATATACGTGGGTCGATATGATATGTCAAAACATTTGCATACGTGTCTATGATATCCCAAGATTACATAATATATTAGAATACATGTATAATACAATATAAGTTAGCTAGGATACAATTTGTATAGAATTGTTACAATATTTCCCGTAGCTACAACAATCAAAAAATATCCAATCTTGTTTTACCCATAACTTCTTCGTTTTAAATCCGTTTTGAGTGAATCAAATTGCTATGGTTTCATATTGAACTGTATTTTATGAATCTAAACAGAAAAAGTATAGGTTTATAGTTGGAAATATAAGTTACAAGTCATTTTTGTAAGAGGTAGTCATTTCGGTTGAAAGAACGACGTTTTGATGACCATTTTGAAAAACATACTTCCACTTTGAGTTTAACCATGATTTTTGGATACAGTTTCATGTTTATAAGAAAAATCATTTTCCCAGAAGAACAAATTTTAAATCAAAGTTTATCATAGTTTTTAATTATCAAACCCAAAACAGCCTGCGGTGTTACTACGATGGCGTATGTCCAGTTTTACGGTGTTTTTTGTGTTTCCAGGTTTTAAATAATTAAGTTAGCAAATCATATAGATATAGAACATGTGTTTAGTTGATTTTAAAAGTCAAGTTAGAAGGATTAACTTTAATTTGCGAACAAGTTTAGAATTAACTAAACTATGTTCTAGTGATTTCAAGTTTAAACCTTCGAATAAGGTTGTTTTATATATATGAATCGAATGATGTTATGAACATCATTACTACCTCAAGTTTTGTGGATAAACCTACTATAAATGAGAAAAATAGATCTAGCTTCAAAGGATCCTTGGATGGCTTGAAAGTTCTGGAAGCAGAATCATGACACGAAAACAAGTTCAAGTAAGATTTCCACTCGAAATAAGATTGTTATAGTTATAGAAATTGAATCAAAGTTTGAATATGAGTATTATCTTGTATTAGAAAGATATCTTACTGTAAATAAGAAAGATTTCTTAAGGTTGGATGATCACTTTACAAGATTGGAAGTAAGCTAGCAAACTTGGAAGTATTCTTGATTTTATGAAACTAGAACTTATAGAATTTATGAAGAACACTTAGAACTTGAAGATAGAACTTGAGAGAGATCAATTAGATGAAGAAAATTGAAGAATGAAAGTGTTTTTAGGTGTTTTTGGTCGTTGGTATATGGATTAGATATAAAGGATGTGTAATTTTGTTTACATGTAAATAAGTCATGAATGACTACTAATATTTTTGTAATTTTATGAGATATTTCATGCTAGTTGCCAAATGATGGTTCCCACATGTATTAAATGACTCACATGGGCTGCTAAGAGCTGATCATTGGAGTGCATATACCAATAGTACATACATCTAAAAGCTGTGTATTGTACGAGTACGAATACCGGTGCATACCAGTAGAATTGTTGATGAAACTGAACGAGGATGTAATTGTAAGTTGTGATGACCCGGGAATTTCTGACCAAATTTAAACTTTAATCTTTATATGTTTCTGACACGATAAGCAAAATCTGTAATGTTGAAGTCTCAAAAACTTTGAACTTTGTTTATGTATACATTTGACCTTTGACTAATCCCGACGATTCACGAACAATTGTTTGTAAACAAATAGGTATATATAATGAATTGGAATCTTAGAATGTAGTTTAATCATCTGAATTCAATAAGTAAATTAATATAATAAATCTATATATGATCTCTGTACATAATTATTATATGAACTATGCATATGCATTAAAATGTATTAAGAAACTAGTACTCAATATAAGTTATTACGTAATAGATATTATATAGTTACTCATATTATTACTCATAATTGTTATAGTATTATTATTACTCATATTATTATTATCATTAATAATATTAATATTATTATAATTAGTATTATTATTATTATCATTAAAAATATTATTAATATGAATTTTATAGTTATTATTTTCATTATTAACATAATTACTAAAAATTATCATTTCTATTTAAGATTATTATTACCTTTATCATTCATCTTATTAGTAGTATTATTTTGTGATTAGTATTTGTTAACATTATTATTATTAGCTCTATTATTATCATTATTATTAGTATTTTTGTTATAATATTAATGTATTATCATTATTAATATTAATTATTAATGTTAATTAAATTAAATATAGATATATAAAATCTGAATTAGTGCTGCATCACTATCAGTCTTTTTTTTTTTTACAATATTCGTTTTTGTATGCTAAACTCCAACTAATCAATCTATTTATCTGTGGCAACCAAATTCTGTTATGCCTCACACTCTACTTTATCTTTTATTTTGTTTTTTCTCATTTGTTTCTTCTTCTCCTGCCATTCCTCTTGTCGACTTCACACAGCAAAGAAGGATTGATTTATCTAGTAAGGCATGCACTCACATACTGCTTTTTATTTGTTTATATTTATTTGATGTCCTTGTTGTCTGAAAAAAAAAACTATGTCGACACCCATGAATCTCTACATAACGATCGATGAATTCAAGATGATAGGAATTTCATTCAGTCTTCCAATATTATTATCTATTACACAAACTCTATGTTCCTATAATTAAACAGAATTAATTAATTACTTTTTTTTTTCTTGCAGCTCGATAACCTCTGTCATTAACTTCAAATTACAAAAGTTAAATTTCAAATGAATTAGCAAAATCTGGAAATGGGGTTGTGTTAGGAATCCTTGATGTTATCTTTCTGCAAAGTTTCGAAAACAAATTCCTTGTAACGAGTTTCAATGCTAGGAGTCAAACTTATTTTCTAAAAGGTCAACGAAATCGTTCATCATAAAATTTGATTTAAATATGATGTTGTAGGTCCAATTGAGGATACATAAAGTTTTCTGGGATGTTTTGAAACATGTTTTGTGTTATAAATTTTGTCTAAAACATGTTCAAAATCAAAATCAGTCATCGTGTTCTTATTTTTATACAGCGACTGCAATAGCTGCTGGAAATCATTTTTTTTTTGTTTATTTTGTAGTTGTTTTGATTAATACATACTCACTCTTATTCCGGTTATTATATTTCGAGTTATCAATGATAAACAAACCAATCATTTTGTTGTTAAGATTATCCTGTTCGTGATTCATGGAGAAGAAATATAAACAGAAAAATATACGGGTTATATAGTTTTGTTTATGCTATTAATTCGGAAAAAGGGCAACAGCCCAATGGTTTGGGAGAGTGATGGGAGAGCGGGAGGTCTCGGGTTCGAGCCTCGTCTGGTGTATTTTTTTAGGGTATACCTTTCCTTCTATTTCCATTATTATTATTATTATTATTATTATTATTATTATTATTATTATTATTATTATTATTATTATTATTATTATTATTATTATTATTGATATTATTAATTGTTGTTATTATTACTTGTATTAATATTATTGTTATTGTTATTGTTATAAGTATTAGTTATTATTTATTATTACTATCATGATTATAATTACAATTATTATTATCATTATCGTTATTACTAATATTATTTTCACTGTCAAATATTAATACTAAGTATTATTATTATTGATTGGTATTATGGTATTATCAATTAGTATCAATATTATTAATAATAACATGATTAATAAGATTATTAATCTTAATATATTTATATTATCATCATCTGTAGTATTATTTTTAAGTAACATTATTCATAATACTATCAAGTAGCATTAGTATAAATAATATTAATACTATTATCATTAAGTTTATCATCTTAAGAATTAATATCATTATTATGATTATCATTTATCATTTTATAAATATTAGAAACCTTATTATTAACATACGTATATTATTAGTATTAATACTATTTTAGAATTATTATTATTAGTATCAATAACATTTATCATTTTCATTTTTGCTATTAGTATTATCATTATTAATAAAATTATTATTATTAGTAAATCATTATTTATCTAAATTATAAATTTTAATAAATAAATCTTTTGTACACTATAAATATACTTATGGTATATACTAGGATTGTATTGATAATTCACATATCAAACTAATAAAATTTCATAAATACAAGACTAATCACAAATATATGTATATAGATATATTAATATCACTAATTGTATAAACAGTAATCATTATAAATATATATACATAAAATCGATATATATATATATATATATATATATATATATATATATATATAAAATATAATTTAAGATATAATATAAGTATACGTTTTAAAACGGAATTTAGAATAAATTCTACAAAACTATAAATATATAAATAATACATATTAATAAATGAAATTTTGTGATTTACAATATACGTATTAATAAATACACAATTGATATAGGTTCGTGAATCCGAGGCCAACCTTGCATTGTTCAATGTCGTCATATGTATTTTTACTACAAAATACAGTATGGTGAGTTTCATTTGCCCTTTTTACTCTTTACATTTTTGGGCTGAGAATACATGCAAATGCTTTATTAACTGTTTTACAATATTTATATGAGTGAGTTTCATTTGATCCCTTTTTACTCTTTACGTTTTTGGGCTGAGAATACATGTAAATGCTTTATTAACTGTTTTACAATATTTATATGCGTGAGTTTCATTTGCCCTTTTTACTCATTACATTTTTAGGCTGAGAATACATGCAAATGCTTTATTAACTGTTTTACAATATTTATATGCGTGAGTTTCATTAATCCCTTTTTAAATGCTTTTGCAATATATATTTTTGGGACTGAGAATACATGCGCTGTTTTTATAACTGTTTTACGAAATAGACACAAGTAATTGAAACTACATTATATGGTTGAATGATCGAAACCGAATATGCCCCTTTTTATTAAGTCTGGTAATCTAAGAATTAGGGAACAGACACCCTAATTGACGCGAACTCTAAAGATAGATCTATCGGGCCCAACAAGCCCCATCTAAAGTACCGGATGCTTTAGTACTTCGAAATTTATATCATGTCCGAAGGAGGATCCCGGAATGATGGGGATATTCTTATATGCATATTGTGAATGTCGGTTACCAGGGGTTCAATCCATATGAATGATATTTTTATCTCTATGTATGGGACGTATGTTTATGAGAAATGGAAATATGAAATCTTGTGGTCTATTAAAATTATGAAATGATTATTTATGTTAAACTAATGAACTCACCAACCTTTTGGTTGACACTTTAAAGCATGTTTATTCTCAGGTATGAAAGAAATCTTCCGCTGTGCATTTGCTCATCTTAGAGATATTACTTGAAGTCATTCATGACATATTTCAAAAGACGTTGCATTCAAGTCGTTGAGTTCATCAGATTATTATTAAGTCAATTACAGTTAGATATATTATGAAATGTTATGTATGCCGTCAACTTGCGATGTAAAGAAAGATTGTCTTTTCAAAAACGAATGCAATGTTTGTAAAATGTATCATATAGAGGTCAAGTACCTCGCGATGTAAACAACTGTTGTGAATCGTTTATAATCGATATGGACTTCGTCCGGATGGATTAGGACGGGTCTTCACATAAGTATTTTTGTTAATTAGAAGTATTTTGATAAGTTTCTTGAAGTCTTTCAAAAGTGTATGAATACATATTAAAACACTACATGTATATACATTTTAACTGAGTCGTTAAGTCATCGTTAGTCGTTACATGTAAATGTTGTTTTGAAACCTTTAGGTTAACGATCTTGTTAAATGTTGTTAACCCATTGTTTATTATATCTAAAGAGATGTTAAATTATTACATTATCATGATATTATGATATATTAATATATCTTAGTATGATATATAAAGTTAAATGTTGTTACAACGATAATCGTTACATATATGTCTCGTTTCGAAATCATTAAGTTAGTAGTCTTGTTTTTACATATGTAGTTCATTGTTAATACACTTAATGATATGTTTACTTATCATTTATCATGATTAAACAGTGTATCAATATCTTAATATGATTCATATGTATTTAGTAAGACGTTGTTATAACGATAATCGTTATATATATCGTTTCGAGTTTCTTAATTCAATAAACTCAATTTTATGTATATAACTCAATGTTAAAATACCTAATGAGATACTTACTTATCATAATATCATGTTAACTATATATATAATCATATATATGTCATCATATAATTTTTACAAGTTTTAACGTTCGTGAATCACCGGTCAACTTGGGTAGTCAATTGTCTATATGAAACCTATTTAAATTAATCTAGTCTTAACAAGTTTGATTGCTTAAAATGTTGGAAACACTTAATCATGTAAATAACAATTTCATTTAATATATATAAACATGGAAAAGTTCGGGTCACTACATTACCTACCCGTTAACTAAATTTCGTCCCGAAATTTTAAGCAGTTGGAGGTGTTGACGTATCTTCTGGAAATAAGTGCGGGTATTTCTTCTTCATCTGATCTTCTCGTTCCCAGGTGAACTCGGGTCCTCTACGAGCATTCCATCAAACTTTAACAATTGGTATCTTATTTTGCTTAAGTCTTTTAACCTCACGATCCATTATTTCGACGGGTTCTTCGACGAATTGAAGTTTTTCGTTGATTTGGATTTCGTATAACGGAATAGACAGATCTTCTTTTGTAAAACATTTCTTCAAATTTGAGACATGGAAAGTGTTATGTACAGCCGCGAGTTGTTGTGGTAATTCAAGTAGGTAAGCTACTGGTCCGACACGGTCAATAATCTTGAATGGTCCTATATACCTTGGATTTAATTTCCCTCGTTTACCAAATCGAACAATGCCTTTCCAAGGTGCAACCTTAAGCATGACCATCTCTCCAATTTCAAATTCTATATCTTTTCTTTTAATGTCGGCGTAGCTCTTTTGTCGACTTTGGACGGTTTTCAACCGTTGTTGAATTTGGATGATCTTCTCGGTAGTTTCTTGTATTATCTCCGGACCCGTAATCTGTCTATCCCCCACTTCACTCCAAAAAATCGGAGACCCGCACTTTCTACCATAAAGTGCTTCAAACGGCGCCATCTCAATGCTTGAATGGTAGCTGTTGTTGTAGGAATATTCTCCTAACTGTAGATGTCGATCCCAACTGTTTCCGAAATCAATAACACATGCTAGTAGCGTGTCTTCATGCGTTTGTATCGTCCTTTTGCTCTGCCCATTAGTTTGTGGATGATAGGAAGTACTCATGTCCAGACGAGTTCCTAATGCTTGCTGTAATGTCTGCCAGAATCTTAAAATAAATCTGTCATCCCTATCAGAGATAATAGAGATTGGTATTCCATGTCTGGAGACGACTTCCTTCAAATACAGTCGTGCTAACTTCTCCATCTTGTCAACTTCTCTTATTGGTAGGAAGTGTGCTGATTTGGTGAGACGATCAACTATTACCCAAATAGTATCAAAACCACTTGCAGTCCTTGGCAATTTAGTGATGAAATCCATGGTAATGTTTTCCCATTTCCATTTTGGGATTTCGGGTTGTTGAAGTAGACCTGATGGTTTCTGATGCTCAGCTTTGACCTTAGAACACGTCAAACATTCTCCTACGTATTTAGCAACATCGGCTTTCATACCGGGCCACCAAAAATGTTTCTTGAGATCCTTGTACATCTTCCCCGTTCCAGGATGTATTGAGTATCTGGTTTTATGAGCTTCTCTAAGTACCATTTCTCTCATATCTCTAAATTTTGGTACCCAAATCCTTTCAGCCCTATACCGGGTTCCGTCTTCCCGAATATTAAGATGCTTCTCCGATCCTTTGGGTATTTCATCCTTTAAATTTCCCTATTTTAAAACTCCTTGTTGCGCCTCCTTTATTTGAGTAGTAAGGTTAGTGTGAATCATTATATTCATAGCTTTTACTCGAATGGGTTCTCTGTCCTTTCTGCTCAAGGCGTCGGCTACCACATTTGCCTTCCCCGGGTGATAACGAATCTCAAAGTCGTAATTATTCAACAATTCAATCCATCTGCGCTGCCTCATGTTCAGTTGTTTTTGATTAAATATGTGTTGAAGACTTTTGTGGTCGGTATATATAATACTTTTGACCCCATATAAGTAGTGCCTCCAAGTCATTAATGCAAAAACAACCGCGCCTAATTCCAAATCATGCGTCGTATAATTCTGCTCGTGAATCTTCAATTGTCTAGACGCATAAGCAATTACTTTCGTTCGATGCATTAATACACAACCGAGACCTTGCTTTGAGGCATCACAATATATCACAAAATCATCATTCCAACTGAAATGTCCCGTTCATATTGATTATAAACGTTCCATATTAATTGATTTCGTTGCGAGATTTTGACCTCTATATGAGACGTTTTTCAAAGACTGCATTCATTTTTAAAACAATCATAACCTTTATTTCATCTATAAAGGTTTAAAAAGCATTACGTAAATTATCAAATAATGATAATCTAAAATATACCGTTTACACACGACCATTACATAATGGTTTACAATAAAAATATATTACATCAAAAATAAGTTTCTTGAATGCAGTTTTTACATAATATCATACAAGCATGGACTACAAATCTTGTCCTTATTTTAGTATGCAACAGCGGAAGCTCTTAATAATCACCTGAGAATAAACATGCTTAAAACGTCAATAAAAATGTTGGTGAGTTATAGGTTTAACCTATATATTATCAAATCATAATAATAGACCACAAGATTTCATATTTCAATATACATCCCATACATAGAGATAAAAATCATTCATATGGTGAACACCTGGTAACCGACATTAACTAGATACATATAAGAATATCCCCTATCATTACGGGAAATCCTTCGGACATGATAAAAACAACATCGAAGTACTAAAGCATCCAGTACTTTGGATGGGTTCGTTAGGCCCAATAGATCTATCTTTAGGATTCGCGTCAATTAGTAGATCGGTTTACTAATTCTTAAGCTACCAAGCAAAAGGGACATATACGGCTTCGATCATTCACCCATATAATGTAGTTTCATTTACTTGTGTCTATTTCGTAAAACATTTATAAAACTGCATGTATTCTCATCCCAAAATATTAGATTTTAAAAGTGGGACTATAACTCACTTTCACAGATTTTTACTTCGTCGGGAGTAAGACTTGGCCACTGGTCGATTCACGAACCTATAACAAATATATACATATATATATCAAAGTATGTTCAAAATATATTTACAATATTTTTAATACATTCTGATGTTTTAAGTTTATTAAGTCATCTGTCCTCATTAGTAACCTACAACTAGTTGTCCACAATTAGATGTACAGAAATAAATCGATATATATTATCTTGAATCAATCCATGACCCAGTGTATACACGTCTCAGGCTAGATCACAACTCAAAGTATATATATTTTTGGAATCAACCTCAACCCTGTATAGCTAATTCAAACATTACTGCATATAAAGTGTCTATGGTTGTTCCAAATAATATATATACATGGGTCGATATGATATGTCAAAACATTTGCATACGTGTCTATGGTATCCCAAGATTACATAATATATTAGAATACATGTATAATACAATATAAGTTAGCTAGGATATGATTTGTATAGAATTGTTACAATATTTCCCGTAGCTACAACAATCAAAAAATATCCAATCTTGTTTTACCCATAACTTCTTCGTTTTAAATCCGTTTTGAGTGAATCAAATTGGTATGGTTTCATATTGAACTCTATTTTATGAATCTAAACAGAAAAAGTATAGGTTTATAGTCGGAAATATAAGTTACAAGTCATTTTTGTAAGATGTAGTCATTTCAGTCGAAAGAACGACGTCTTGATGACCATTTTGAAAAACATACTTCCACTTTGAGTTTAACCATGATTTTTGGATATAGTTTCATGTTCATAAGAAAAATCATTTTCTCAGAAGAACAAATTTTAAATCAAAGTTTATCATAGTTTTTAATTATCAAACCCAAAACAGCCCGCGGTGTTACTACGACGGCGTATGTCCGGTTTTACGGTGTTTTTCGTGTTTCCAGGTTTTAAATCATTAAGTTAGCATATCATATAGATATAGAACATGTGTTTAGTTGATTTTAAAAGTCAAGTTAGAAGGATTAACTGAAATGTCCCGTTCTTATTGATTAAAAACGTTCCATATTAATTGATTTCGTTGCGAGGTTTTGACCTCTATATGAGACGTTTTTCAAAGACTGCATTCATTTTTAAAACAAACCATAACCTTTATTTCATAAATAAAGGTTTAAAAAGCTTTACGTAGATTATCAAATAATGATAATCTAAAATATCATGTTTACACACGACCATTACATAATAGTTTACAATACAAATATGTTACATCGAAATCAGTTTCTTGAATGCAGTTTTTACAAAATATCATACAAACATGGACTCCAAATCTTGTCCTTATTTTAGTATGCAACGGCGGAAGCTCTTAGTATTCACCTGAGAATAAACATGCTTTAAAGGTCAACAAAAATGTTGGTGAGTTATAGGTTTAACCTATATATATCAAATCGTAACAATAGACCACAAGATTTCATATTTCAATACACATCCCATACATAGAGATAAAAATCATTCATATGGTGAACACCTGGTAACCGACATTAACAAGATGCATATATATAAGAATATCCCCATCATTCCGGGACACCCTTCGGATATGATATAAATTTCGAAGTACTAAAGCATCCGGTACTTTGGATAGGGTTTGTTAGGCCCAATAGATCTATCTTTAGGATTCGCGTCAATTAGGGTGTCTGTTCCCTAATTCTTAGATTACCAGACTTAATAGAAAGGGGCATATTCGATTTCGATAATTCAACCATAGAATGTAGTTTCACGTACTTGTGTCTATTTTGTAAATCATTTATAAAACCTGCATGTATTCTCATCCCAAAAATATTAGATTTTAAAAGTGGGACTATAACTCACTTTCACAGATTTTTACTTCGTCGGGAAGTAAGACTTGGCCACTGGTTGATTCACGAACCTATAACAATATATACATATATATCAAAGTATGTTCAAAATATATTTACAACACTTTTAATATATTTTGATGTTTTAAGTTTATTAAGTCAGCTGTCCTCGTTAGTAACCTACAACTAGGTGTCCACAGTTAGATGTACAGAAATAAATCGATAAATATTATCTTGAATCAATCCACGACCCAGTGTATACGTATCTCAGTATTGATCACAACTCAAACTATATATATTTTGAAATCAACCTCAATCCTGTATAGCTAACTCCAACATTCACATATAGAGTGTCTATGGTTGTTCCGAAATATATATAGATGTGTCGACATGATAGGTCGAAACATTGTATACGTGTCTAATGTATCTCAAGATTACATAATATATAATACAAGTTGATTAAGTTATGGTTGGAATAGATTTGTTACCAATTTTCACGTAGCTAAAATGAGAAAAATTATCCAATCTTGTTTTACCCATAACTTCTTCATTTTAAATCCGTTTTGAGTGAATCAAATTGCTATGGTTTCATATTGAACTCTATTTTATGAATCTAAACAGAAAAAGTATAGGTTTATAGTCTGAAAAATAAGTTACAAGTCGTTTTTGTAAAGGTAGTCATTTCAGTCGAAAGAACGACGTCTAGATGACCATTTTAGAAAACATACTTCCACTTTGAGTTTAACCATAATTTTTGGATATAGTTTAATGTTCATAATAAAAATCATTTTCCCATAATAACAACTTTTAAATCAAAGTTTATCATAGTTTTTAATTAACTAAACCAAAACAGCCCGCGGTGTTACTACGACGGCGTAAATCCGGTTTTACGGTGTTTTTCGTGTTTCCAGGTTTTAAATCATTAAGTTAGCATATCATATACATATAGAACATGTGTTTAGTTGATTTTAAAAGTCAAGTTAGAAGGATTAACATTTATTTGTGAACAAGTTTAGAATTAACTAAACTATGTTCTAGTGATTACAAGTTTAAACCTTCGAATAAGATAGCTTTATATGTATGAATCGAATGATGTTATGAACATCATTACTACCTCAAGTTCCTTGGATAAATCTACTGGAAATGAGAAAAATAGATCTAGCTTCAAAGGATCCTTGGATGGCTTGAAAGTTCTTGAAGCAGAATCATGACACGAAAACAATTTCAAGTAAGATTTCCACTCGAAATAAGATTGTTATAGTTATAGAAATTGAATTAAAGTTTGAATATGATTATTACCTTGTATTAGAAAGATAACCTACTGTAAGTAACAAAGGTTTCTTGATCTTGGATGATTACTTGGAATGGATTTAGAAAACTTGGAAGTAAACTTGCAATCTTGGAAGTATTCTTGATTTTATGAAACTAGAACTTTTGGAATTTATGAAGAACAATTAGAACTTGAAGATAGAACTTGAGAGAGATCAATTAGATGAAGAAAATTGAAGAATGAAAGTGTTTGTAGGTGTTTTTGGTCGTTGGTGTATGGATTAGATATAAAGGATATGTAATTTTGTTTTCATGTAAATAAGTCATGAATGATTACTCATATTTTTGTAATTTTATGAGATATTTCATGCTAGTTGCCAAATGATGGTTCCCACATGTGTTAGGTGACTCACATGGGCTGCTAAGAGCTGATCATTGGAGTGTATATACCAATAGTACATACATCTAAAAGCTGTGTATTGTACGAGTACGAATACGAGTGCATACGAGTAGAATTGTTGATGAAACTGAACGAGGATGTAATTGTAAGCATTTTTGTTAAGTAGAAGTATTTTGATAAGTGTATTGAAGTCTTTCAAAAGTGTATAAATGCATATTAAAACACTACATGTATATACATTTTAACTGAGTCGTTAAGTCATCGTTAGTCGTTACATGTAAGTGTTGTTTTGAAACCTTTAGGTTAACGATCTTGTTAAATGTTGTTAACCCAATGTTTATAATATCAAATGAGATTTTAAATTATTATATTATCATGATATTATCATGTATGAATATCTCTTAATATGATATATATACATTAAATGTCTTTACAACGATAATCGTTACATATATGTCTCGTTTAAAAATCATTAAGTTAGTAGTCTTATTTTTACATATGTATTTCATTGTTAATACACTTAATAATATATTTACTTATAATTTAACATAATTAACCAAGTGTATCAATATCTTAATATGATTCATATGTACCTAGTAAGACGTTGTTATAACGATAATCGTTATATATATCGTTTTCGAGTTTCTTAAATTAATAGTCTCATTTTTATGTATATAACTCATTGTTAAAATATCTAATGAGATACATACTTATAATAAAATCATGTTAACTATATATATAACCATATATATGTCATCGTATAGTTTTTACAAGTTTTAACGTTCGTGAATCACCGGTCAACTTGGATGGTCAATTGTCTATATGAAACCTATTTCAATTAATCAAGTCTTAACAAGTTTGATTGCTTAACATGTTGTAAACACTTAATCATGAAAATAACAATTTCATTTAATATATATATAAACATGGAAAAGTTCGGGTCACTACAGTACCTACCCGTTAAATAAATTTCGTCCCGAAATTTTAAGCAGTTGGAGGTGTTGACGTATCTTCTGGAAATAAATGCGGGTATTTCTTCTTCATCTGATCTTCATGCTCCCAGGTGAACTCGGGTCCTCTACGAGCATTCCATCGAACCTTAACAATCGGTATCTTGTTTTGCTTAAGTCTTTTAACCTCACGATCCATTATTTCGACGGGTTCTTCGATGAATTGAAGTTTTTCGTTGATTTGGATTTCATCTAACGGAATAGTGAGATCTTCTTTAGCAAAACATTTCTTCAAATTCGAGACGTGGAAAGTGTTATGTACAGCCGCGAGTTGTTGAGGTAACTCAAGTCGGTAAGCTACTGGTCCGACACGATCAATAATCTTGAATGGTCCAATATACCTTGGATTTAATTTCCCTCGTTTACCAAATCGAACAACGCCTTTCCAAGGTGCAACTTTAAGCATGACCATCTCTCCAATTTCAAATTCTATATCTTTTCTTTTAATGTCAGCGTAGCTCTTTTGTCGACTTTGGGCGGTTTTCAACCGTTGTTGAATTTGGATGATCTTCTCGGTAGTTTCTTGTATAATCTCCGGACCCGTAATCTGTCTATCCCCCACTTCACTCCAACAAATCAGAGACCTGCACTTTCTACCATAAAGTGCTTCAAACGGCGCCATCTCAATGCTTGAATGGTAGCTGTTGTTGTAGGAAAATTCTGCTAACGGTAGATGTCGATCCCAACTGTTTCCGAAATCAATAACACATGCTCGTAGCATGTCTTCAAGCGTTTGTATCATCCTTTTGCTCTGTCCATCAGTTTGTGGATGATAGGCAGTACTCATATCTAGACGAGTTCCTAATGCTTGCTGTAATGTCTGCCCGAATCTTGAAATAAATCTGACATCCCTATCAGAGATAATAGAGATTGGTATTCCATATCTGGAGACGACTTCCTTCAAATATAGTCGTGCTAACTTCTCCATCTTGTCATCTTCTCTTATTGGCAGGAAGTATGCTGATTTGGTGAGACGATCAACTATTACCCAAATAATATCAAAACCACTTGCAGTCCTTGGCAATTTAGTGATGAAATCCATGGTAATATTTTCCCATTTCCATTCCGGGATTTCGGGTTGTTGAAGTAGACCTGATGGTTTCTGATGCTCAGCTTTGACCTTAGAACACGTCAAACATTCTCCTACGTATTTAGCAACATCGGCTTTCATACCCGGCCACCAAAAATGTTTCTTGAGATCCTTGTACATCTTCCCGGTTCCAGGATGTATTGAGTATCAGGTTTTATGAGCTTCTCTAAGTACCATTTCTCTCATATCTCCAAATTTTGGTACCCAAATCCTTTCAGCCCTATACCGGGTTCCGTCTTCCCGAATATTAAGATGCTTCTCCGATCCTTTGGGTATTTCATCCTTTAAATTTCCCTCTTTTAAAACTCCTTGTTGCGCCTCCTTTATTTGAGTAGTAAGGTTATTATGAATCATTATATTCATAGATTTTACTCGAATGGGTTCTCTGTCCTTCCTGCTCAAGGCATCAGCTACCACATTTGCCTTCCCCAGGTGGTAACGAATCTCAAAGTCGTAATCATTCAATAATTCAATCCACCTACGCTGCCTCATATTCAGTTGTTTCTGATTAAATATGTGTTGAAGACTTTTGTGGTCGGTATATATAATACTTTTGACCCCATATAAGTAGTGCCTCCAAGTCTTTAATGCAAAAACAACAGCGCCTAATTCCACATCATGCGTCGTATAATTTTGTTCGTGAATCTTCAATTGTCTAGACGCATAAGCAATCACCTTCGTTCGTTGCATTAATACACAACCGAGACCTTGCTTTGATGTGTCACAATAAATCACAAAATCATCATTCCCTTCAGGAAATGACAATATAGGTGTCGTAGTTAGCTTTTTCTTCAATAACTGAAATGCTTTCTCTTGTTCATCATTCCATTCAAATTTCTTCCCTTTATGCGTTAATGCAGTCAAGGGTTTTGCTATTCTGGAAAAGTCTTGGATGAACCTTCTGTAGTAACCAGCTAGTCCTAAAAACTGGCGTATGTGTTTCGGAGTTTTTGGGGTTTCCCACTTTTCAACAGTTTCTATCTTTGTCGGATCCACCTTAATACCTTCTTTGTTCACTATGTGACCGAGGAATTGAACTTCTTCCAACCAAAATGCACACTTTGAAAACTTAGCGTACAATTCTTCCTTCCTCAATACATCTAACACCTTTCTCAAATGTTCACCGTGTTCTTGGTCATTCTTTGAGTAAATAAGTATGTCATCAATGAAAACAATGACAAACTTGTCAAGGTATGGTCCACACACTCGGTTCATAAGATCCAAGAACACAGCTGGTGCATTAGTTAAACCAAACGGCATGACCATAAACTCGTAATGACCATAACGTGTTCTGAAAGCAGTCTTTGGAATATCATCTTCTTTCACCCGCATTTGATGATACCCGGAACGTAAGTCAATCTTTGAATAAACAGACGAGCCTTGTAGTTGATCAAATAAGTCGTCGATTCTCGGTAGTGGGTAGCGGTTCTTGATGGTAAGTTTGTTCAACTCTCGGTAGTCGATACACAACCTGAATGTACCATCTTTCTTCTTGACAAATAAAACAGGAGCTCCCCACGGTGATGTGCTTGGTCGAATGAAACCACGCTCTAAAAGTTCTTGTAATTGGCTTTGCAGTTCTTTCATCTCGCTGGGTGCGAGTCTGTAAGGAGCACGAGCTATTGGTGCAGCTCCTGGTACAAGATCTATTTGAAATTCAACAGATCGATGTGGAGGTAGTCCCGGTAATTCTTTCAAAAATACATCGGGAAATTCTTTTGCGACGGGAACATCATTGATGCTCTTTTCTTCAGTTTGTACTTTCTCGACGTGTGCTAGAACAGCATAGCAACCTTTTCTTATTAGTTTTTGTGCCTTCAAATTACTAATAAGATGTAGCTTCATGTTGCCCTTTTCTCCGTACACCATTAAGGGTTCTCCTTCTTCTCGTACAATGCGAATTGCATTTTTATAACATACGATCTCTGCTTTTACCTTCTTCAGCCAGTCCATGCCAACTATTACATCAAAACTCCCTAACTCTACTGGTATCAAATCAATCTTAAATATTTCGCTACCCAGTTTAATTTCTCGATTCCGGCATATATTATCTGCTGAAATTAATTTACCGTTTGCTAATTCGAGTAAAAATTTACTATCCAATGGCGTCAATGGACAACTTAATTTAGCACAAAAATCTCTACTCATATAGCTTCTATCTGCACCCGAATCAAATAAAACGTAAGTAGATTTATTGTCAATAAGAAACGTACCCGTAACAAGCTCCGGGTCTTCCTGTGCCTCTGCCGCATTAATATTGAAAACTCTTCTGTGGCCTTCTCCATTCATGTTCTCCTGGTTCGGGCAATTTCTAATAATGTGGCCTAGTTTTCCACATTTATAACAAACTACATTGGCATAACTTGCTCCGACACTACTTGCTCCGCCATTACTCGTTCCGACACCATTTGTTCCTTTCGTTCTGTTAACCCCTAGTCCGTAGACCTCACACTTCGCCGCACTATGACCATTTCTTTTACACTTGTTGCAAAATTTGGTGCAGAACCCCGAGTGATACTTTTCACACCTTTGGCATAGCTGCTTCTGATTGTTGTTGTTGTTGCGGTTATTATTGTTGTTGGGATGATTGTTGTAGTTGCTGTTGTTGTTGTTGTTGTTGTTGGTGGGCCGTTTGTTGTAGTTGTGATTGATGTTGCGATTGTTGGGATAATTGTTGCGATTATTGTTGTAATTGCTGTTGTTGTTGTATTGGTGATTCTTATCACCGTTTTCCTCCCACTTTCTTTTGACTTGCTTCACATTGGCCTCTTCAGCCGTCTGTTCTTTAATTCTTTCCTCAATCTGGTTCACGAGTTTGTGAGCCATTCTACATGCCTGTTGTATGGAGGCGGGCTCGTGTGAACTTATATCTTCTTGGATTCTTTCCGGTAATCCTTTCACAAACGCGTCGATCTTCTCTTCCTCATCTTCGAACGCTCCCGGACACAATAGGCACAATTCTGTTAATCGTCTTTCGTACGTGGTAATATCAAATCCTTGGGTTCGTAACCCTCTAAGTTCTGTCTTGAGCTTATTGACCTCGATTCTGGGACGGTACTTCTCGTTCATCAAGTGCTTGAATGCTGACCACGGTAGTGCGTACGCATCATCTTGTCCCACTTGCTCTAGATAGGTATTCCACCATGTTAATGCAGAACCTGTGAAGGTATGCGTAGCGTACTTCACTTTGTCTTCTTCAGTACACTTACTTATGGCAAACACCGATTCGACCTTCTCGGTCCACCGTTTCAATCCGATCGGTCCTTTGGTTCCATCAAATTCCAAAGGTTTGCAGGCAGTGAATTCTTTGTAGGTGCATCCTACACGATTTCCTGTACTGCTAGATCCAAGGTTATTGTTGGTATGTAGCGCAGCCTGTACTGCAGCTATGTTTGAAGCTAGAAAAGTACGGAATTCCTCTTCATTCATATTCACGGTGTGTCGAGTAGTCGGTGCCATTTCCTTCAAAATAGTCAAATGGAACAAGTTAATCATACAGAATATTAAGAGTAGTTAATAGTATTTCGTAGCATAATATGAACTCATTTATAAAAGCTTTTTCTTCATATTAGCGTTTTATAAGTTTAAATTCGGGTAGTACCTACCCGTTAAGTTCATACTTAGTAGCTAATATACAATTCAACTACTACAATTCTATATGAAAAACTGATTATAATAATATTTCGCGTTCAAACTTTTATACAATATTTTACAAACTTACAATACCGCTTATTTCACATAAAGCATGAAATATAGCACACAATAACTTTGATACAAGATAGTTGTGAAGATAATTCTAGCTAGTACACAAGTCGTTCAGCAAAGGCAATAAAGACACGTAATTCATACGTCCAGAAACTAGTCATGCATTCTGGTTTTACTAGGACTACTTCCCATCCATGGTCTTGTGGAACATAACCGTTATGGCCGTTGATAAGACAGCGTGTTGTAACATCGTCAAAGGGACGAGGGTTACGTAATGTCCAACAGTCTCGTAATAACCTAAAAACCTCATTTCTTACCCCAATTACCGACTCCGTTACTTGTGAGAACGTTTTGTTTAATAGTTGTAGCCCGATGTTCTTGTTCTCACTTTGGTGAGAAGCGAACATTACTAACCCGTAAGCACAGCATGCTTCTTTATGTTGCATGTTAGCCGCTTTTTCTAAATCATGAAGTCCTATATTCGGATACATTGAGTCAAAATAATTTCTTAACCCGTTGCGTAAAATAGCATTTGGGTTCCCCGCAATATATGCGTCAAAGTAAACACATCGTAACTTATGGGTTTCCCAATGTGATATCCCCCATCTTTCAAACGAAAGTCTCTTATAAACCAAGACATTCTTGGAACGTTCTTCGAATGTCTTACAAACTGATTTCACCTTAAATAGTTGTGCCGAGGAATTCTGACCGACTCTAGACAAGATTTCATCAATCATGTCTCCGAGTAGGTCTCTTAAAATATTGGGTTGTCTATCCATTTTGTGTTTTTAAACTGTAAAATAGACAAGAGTTAGATTCATAAAAAAAAATTTACTTATTAATACAAGCAATTTTTACATATATCATAAAGCATAAGCACACTATATTACATATATTACACCACACGAATACAACTATCTTATTCCGACTCGCTCGTTTCTTCTTCTTCTTCGGTTTTGGTTCATTTTGCCAAGTTTCTAGGGATATATGATGTTCCCCTAATACGAACCGTCATTTTCCACATTGGTTTAGAAAAACCTGGTGGTTTAGAGGCTCCCGGGTCATTGTTACAACTTAAGGGCTTCGGGGGTTGACGATACATATAAAGTTCATCGGGGTTGGAATTAGATTTCTCTATTTTTATGCCCTTTCCCTTATTATTTTCTTTTGCCTTTTTAAATTCAGTTGGGGTAATTTCTATAACATCATCGGAATTCTCATCGGAATCCGATTCATCGGAGAATTGGTAATCCTCCCAATATTTTGCTTCCTTGGCGGAAACACCATTGACCATAATTAACCTTGGTCGGTTGGTTGAGGATTTTATTTTACTTAACCATTTTATTATTTCCCCCACCGGTTCTATTTCTTCATCCGGTTCCGATTCTTCTTCCGGTTCCGACTCTTCTTCCGGTTCCTCTTCGGGAACTTGTGAATCAGTCCACGAATCATTCCAATTTACATTTGACTCTTCATTATTATTAGGTGAGTCAATGGGACTTGTTCTAGAGGTAGATATCTATCACATAATATCAAACGCGTTAAGAGATTAATATATCACATAATATTCACATGTTAAAAATATATAGTTTCCAACAAAATTTGTTAAGCAATCATTTTTCTAGTAAACACGGTCGAAGTCCAGACTCACTAATGCATCCTAACAAACTCGATATGACACACTAATGCAAAATTCTGGTTCTCTAAGACCAACGCTCGGATACCAACTGAAATGTCCCGTTCTTATTGATTAAAAACATTCCATATTAATTGATTTCGTTGCGAGGTTTTGACCTCTATATGAGACGTTTTTCAAAGACTGCATTCATTTTTAAAACAAACCATAACCTTTATTTCATAAATAAAGGTTTAAAAAGCTTTACGTAGATTATCAAATAATGATAATCTAAAATATCCTGTTTACACACGACCATTACATAATGGTTTACAATACAAATATGTTACATCGAAATTAGTTTCTTGAATGCAGTTTTTACACAATATCATACAAACATGGACTCCAAATCTTGTCCTTATTTTAGTATGCAACAGCGGAAGCTCTTAGTATTCACCTGAGAATAAACATGCTTTAAACGTCAACAAAAATGTTGGTGAGTTATAGGTTTAACCTATATATATCAAATCGTAATAATAGACCGCAAGATTTCATATTTCAATACACATCCCATACATAGAGATAAAAATCATTCATATAGTGAACACCTGGTAACCGACATTAACAAGATGCATATATATAAGAATATCCCCATCATTCCGGGACACCCTTTGGATATGATATAAATTTCGAAGTACTAAAGCATCCGGTACTTTGGATGGGGTTTGTTAGGCCCAATAGATCTATCTTTAGGATTCGCGTCAATTAGGGTGTCTGTTCCCTAATTCTTAGATTACCAGACTTAATAAAAAGGGGCATATTCGATTTCGATAATTCAACCATAGAATGTAGTTTCACGTACTTGTGTCTATTTTGTAAATAATTTATAAAACCTGGGACTATAACTCACTTTCACAGATTTTTACTTCGTCGAGAAATAAGACTTGGCCACTGGTTGATTCACGAACCTATAACAATATATACATATATATCAAAGTATGTTCAAAATATATTTACAACACTTTTAATATATTTTGATGTTTTAAGTTTATTAAGTCAACTGTCCTCGTTAGTAACCTACAACTAGTTGTCCACAGTTAGATGTACAGAAATAAATCGATAAATATTATCTTGAATCAATCCACGACCCAGTGTATATGTATCTCAGTATTGATCACAACTCAAACTATATATATTTTGAAATCAACCTCAACCCTGTATAGATAACTCCAACATTCACATATAGAGTGTCTATGGTTGTTCCGAAATATATATAGATGTGTCGACATGATAGGTCGAAACATTGTATACGTGTCTATGGTATCTCAAGATTACATAATATATAATACAAGTTGATTAAGTTATGGTTGGAATAGATTTGTTACCAATTTTCACGTAGCTAAAATGAGAAAAATTATCCAATCTTGTTTTACCCATAACTTCTTCATTTTAAATCCGTTTTGAGTGAATCAAATTGCTATGGTTTCATATTGAACTCTATTTTATGAATCTAAACAGAAAAAGTATAGGTTTTTAGTCGGAAAAATAAGTTACAAGTCGTTTTTGTAAAGGTAGTCATTTCAGTCGAAAGAACGACGTCTAGATGACCATTTTAGAAAACATACTTCCACTTTGAGTTTAACCATAATTTTTGGATATAGTTTCATGATCATAATAAAAATCATTTTCCCAGAATAACAACTTTTAAATCAAAGTTTATCATAGTTTTTAATTAACTAACCCAAAACAGCCCGCGGTGTTACTACGACGGCGTAAATCCGGTTTTACGGTGTTTTTCGTGTTTCCAGGTTTTAAATCATTAAGTTAGCATATCATATAGATATAGAACATGTGTTTAGTTGATTTTAAAAGTCAATTTAGAAGGATTAACTTTTATTTGTGAACAAGTTTAGAATTAACTAAACTATGTTCTAGTGATTACAAGTTTAAACCTTCGAATAAGATAGCTTTATATGTATGAATCGAATGATGTTATGAACATCATTACTACCTCAAGTTCCTTGGATAAACCTACTGGAAATGAGAAAAATAGATCTAGCTTCAAAGGATCCTTGGATGGCTTGAAAGTTCTTGAAGCAGAATCATGACACGAAAACAATTTCAAGTAAGATTTCCACTCGAAATAAGATTGTTATAGTTATAGAAATTGAATTAAAGTTTGAATATGATTATTACCTTGTATTAGAAAGATAACCTATTGTAATTAACAAAGGTTTCTTTATATTGGATGATTACTTGGAATGGATTTAGAAAACTTGGAAGTAAACTTGCAATCTTGGAAGTATTCTTGATTTTATGAAACTAGAACTTTTGGAATTTATGAAGAACACTTAGAACTTGAAGATAGAACTTGAGAGAGATCAATTAGATGAAGAAAATTGAAGAATGAAAGTATTTGTAGGTGTTTTTGGTCGTTGGTGTATGGATTAGATATAAAGGATATGTAATTTTGTTTTCATGTAAATAAGTCATGAATGATTACTCATATTTTTGTAATTTTATGAGATATTTCATGCTAGTTGCCAAATGATGGTTCCCACATGTGTTAGGTGACTCACATGGGCTGCTAAGAGCTGATAATTGGAGTGTATATACCAATAGTACATACATCTAAAAGCTATGTATTGTACGAGTACGAATACGGGTGCATACGAGTAGAATTGTTGATGAAACTGAACGAGGATGTAATTGTAAGCATTTTTGTTAAGTAGAAGTATTTTGATAAGTGTATTTAAGTCTTTCAAAAGTGTATAAATACATATTAAAACACTACATGTATATACATTTTAACTGAGTCGTTAAGTCATCATTAGTCGTTACATGTAAGTGTTGTTTTGAAACCTTTAGGTTAACGATCTTGTTAAATGTTGTTAACCCAATGTTTATAATATCAAATGAGATTTTAAATTATTATATTATCATGATATTATCATGTATGAATATCTCTTAATATGATATATATACATTAAATGTCTTTACAATGATAATCGTTACATATATGTCTCGTTTAAAAATCATTAAGTTAGTAGTCTTATTTTTACATATGTATTTCATTGTTAATACACTTAATAATATATTTACTTATCATTTAACATAATTAACCAAGTGTATCAATATCTTAATATGATTCATATGTACCTAGTAAGACGTTGTTATAACGATAATCGTTATATATATCGTTTTCGAGTTTCTTAAATTAATAGTCTCATTTTTATGTATATAACTCATTGTTAAGATACCTAATGAGATACATACTTATAATAAAATCATGTTAACTATATATATAACCATATATATGTCATCGTATAGTTTTTACAAGTTTTAACGTTCGTGAATCACCGGTCAACTTGGGTGGTCAATTGTCTATATGAAACCTATTTCAATTAATCAAGTCTTAACAAGTTTGATTGCTTAACATGTTAGAAACACTTGATCATGTAAATAACTATTTCATTTAATATATATATAAATATGGAAAAGTTCGGGTCACTACATTAACTTTTGTTTGCGAACAAGTTTAGAATTAACTAAACTATGTTCTAGTGATTTCAAGTTTAAACCTTCGAATAAGGTAGTTTGATATAAATGAATCGAATGACGTTATGAACATCATTACTACCTCAAGTTTTGTGGATAAACCTACTGGAAATGAGAAAAATAGATCTAGCTTCAAAGGATCCTTGGATGGCTTGAAAGTTCTGGAAGCAGAATCATGATACGAAAACAAGTTCAAGTAAGATTTCCACTCGAAATAAGATTGTTATAGTTATATAAATTGAATCAAAGTTTGAATATGAGTATTACCTTACATTAGAAAGATATCTTACGGTAAATAAGAAAGATTTCTTGAGGTTGGATGATCACTTTACAAGATTGGGAGTAAGCTAGTAAACTTGGAAGTATTCTTGATTTTATGAAACTAGAACTTATAGAATTTATGAAGAACACTTAGAACTTGAAGATAGAACTTGAGAGAGATCAATTAGATGAAGAAAATTGAAGAATGAAAGTATTTTTAGGTGTTTTTGGTCGTTGGTATATGGATTAGATATAAAGGATGTGTAATTTTGTTTACATGTAAATAAGTCATGAATGATTACTAATATTTTTGTAATTTTATGAGATATTTCATGCTACTTTCCAAATATTGGTTCCCACATGTGTTAAATGACTCACATGGGCTGCTAAGAGCTGATCATTGGAGTGCATATACCAATAGTACATACATCTAAAAGCTGTGTATTGTACGAGTACGAATACGGGTGCATACGAGTAGAATTGTTGATGAAACTGAACGAGGATGTAATTGTAAGCATTTTTGTTAAGTAGAAGTATTTTGATAAGTGTCTTAAAGTCTTTCAAAAGTGTATGAATACATATTAAAACACTACATGTATATACATTTTAACTGAGTCGTTAAGTCATCGTTAGTCGTTACATGTAAATGTTGTTTTGAAACCTTTAGGTTAACGATCTTGTTAAATGTTGTTAACCCATTATTTATTATTTCTAAAGAGACGTTAAATTATTACATTATCATGATATTATGATATATTAGTATATCTTAGTATGATATATATACAGTTAAATGTTGTTACAACGATAATCGTTACATATATGTCTCGTTTCAAAATCATTAAGTTAGTAGTCTTGTTTTTACATATGTAGTTCATTGTTAATACACTTAATGACATGTTTACTTATCATTTATCATGATTAAACATAGTGTATCAATATCTTAATATGATTCATATGTATTTAGTAAGACGTTGTTATAACGATAATCGTTATATATATCGTTTCGAGTTTCTTAATTCAATAAACTCAATTTTATGTATATAACTCATTGTTAAAATACCTAATGAGATACTTACTTATCATAATATCATGTTAACTATATATATAATCATATATATGTCATCATATAGTTTTTACAAGTTTTAACGTTCGTGAATCACCGGTCAACTTGGGTGGTCAATTGTCTATATAAAACCTATTTAAATTAATCAAGTCTTAACAAGTTTGATTGCTTAATATGTTGGACACACTTAATCATGTAAATAACAATTTCATTTAATATATATAAACATGTAAAAGTTTGGGTCACTACATATCATCCTCCTTCACCCGCATTTGATGATACCCGGAACGTAAATCGATCTTCGAATAAACCGACGAGCCTTGTAGCTGATTAAATAAGTCGTCAATTCTCGGTAGTGGATAACGGTTCTTGATGGTAAGCTTGTCCAACTCTCGGTAGTCGATACACAACCTGAATGTACCATCTTTCTTCTTGACAAACAAAACAGGAGCTCCCCACGGTGATGTACTTGGTCGAATCAAACCACGCTCTAAAAGTTATTGTAATTGACTTTAGAGTTCCTTCATTTCACTGGGTGCGAGTTTGTATGGAGCACAAGCTATTGGTGCAGCTCCTGGTACAAGTTCTATTTGAAATTCAACAGATCGGTGTTGAGGTAGTCCCGGTAATTCTTTCGAAAATACATCGGGAAATTCTTTTGCGATGTGAACATCATTGATGTCCTTTTCTTCGGTTTGTACTTTCTCGACATGTGCTAGCACAGCATAGCAACCTTTTCTTATTAGCTTTTGCACCTTCAAATTACTAATAAGATTTAGCTTCGCGTTGCTCTTTTCTCCGTATACCATTAAGGGTTTTCCTTCTTCTCGTACAATGCAAATTGCATTTTTGTAACATACGATCTCTGCTTTCTCCTTTTTCAACCAGTCCATGCCAATAATTACATCAAAACTCCCTAACTCTACTGGTATCAAATCAATCTTAAACGTTTCACTAACCAGTTTAATTTCTCGATTCCGACATATTTTATCTGTCGAAATTAATTTACCGTTTGCTAATTCGAGTAAAAATTTATTATTCATAGGCGTCAATGGACCACTTAATTTAGCACAAAAATCTCTACTCATATAGCTTCTATCCGCACCCGAATCAAATAAAACATAAGCAGGTTTTTTATTGATAAGAAACGTACCCATAACAAGCTCCGTGTCTTCCTGCGCTTCTTCCGCATTAATGTTAAAAAGTCTCCCACGGCTTTGCCCATTATTATTTCCCTGGTTTGGGCACGCAGTTTTGTAGTGGCCCTTCTTCCCGCGTCCATAACAAATAATGTGGGCATTACTTGTTCCTTTACCCGATGGTCCATAAACTTCACACTTCGTTGCATCATGACCTTTTCTATTATATTTGGTACATGTTGCAGGACAAAAAGTAGTTGGATGGTACCCTTCACACCTTAGACACGAAATTTTCTGATTTTGAATACCAGTGTTGATATTGAGCTTGTTGTTGGGATTGTTGTTGTTGCAGTTGGTATTGTTGTTGGGATGATTGTTGTAGTTATTGTTGTTGGAATGGTTTTTGTTGCGTTTGTTGTTGCGAAAAATGGTGCCATTTTGGTTGTGGTTGTGGTGTTGATTGTTGAAGCGATAGTTACTGTTGTTGTGTTAATTGTTGAAATTGTGACTCTTGTCACTGGGTTCTTCCCACTTTCTCTTGACCTGCTTCGTTTTGGCCTCTTCGGCCGCCTGCTCCTTAATTTTTTCCTCAATCTGATTTATGAGTTTGTGAGCCATTCGACTTGCCTTTTGTATGGAGGCGGGCTCGTGTGAACTCACATCTTCTTGAATCCTCTCAGGTAACCCTTTTACAAATGCGTCGATCTTCTCCTCTTCATCTTCGAACGCTCTTGGACACAATAGGCATAACTCTGTGAATCGTCGTTCGTACGTGGTGATGTCAAAACCTTGCGTTCGTAATCCTCTAAGCTCTACCTTGAGCTTAGTGACCTCGTTTCTGGGACGATACTGCTCAGTCATCAGGTGTTTGAATGCTGACCATGGTAATGTGTAAGCAGCATCTTGTCCCACTTGCTCGAGGTAGGTATTCCACCATGTTAACGCAGTACCTATGAAGGTATGCGTAGCGTACTTTACTTTGTCTTCTTCAGTACATTTACTTATGGCAAACACCGATTCAACCTTTTCGGTCCACCGTTTCAATCCGATTAGACCCTCGGTTCCATCGAATTCCAAAGGTTTGCAGGCAGTGAATTCTTTGTAGGAGCATCCTACACGAGTTCTTGTGGAATTTGTTCCACTGCTAGAACTAGAGTTATTGTTGTAATTTTGCATTGCGGCTTGCACCGCAGCTATGTTCGCAGCAAAGAAAACACGGAAGTCTTCCTCGCTCATGTTCAAGTTCTGACGAGTAGTCGGTGCCATTGCCTTCAAAAATAGCCAAAAGAATTAAGTTAATCATATAGAATATTAAGAGTAGTCAATAGTATTTCGTAGCATAATATGAACTTATTTATAAAAGATTTTTCTTCATATTAGCGTTTTATAGTTTTAATTCGGGTAGTACCTACCCGTTAAGTTCATACTTAGTAGCTAATATACAATTCAACTACTACAATTCTATATGAAAAACTGATTACAATAATATTTCACATTCAAACTTATATACAATATTTTGCAAACTTACAATACTGCTATTTTACATATAGCATGAAATATAGCACATAAAAACTTTGATACAAAGCAGTTGCGAAGACAATTCTAGTTAATACGCAAGTCGTTCAACAAAGGCAATAAAGACACGTAATTCATACTTCCAGAAACAAGTCATGCATTCTGGTTTTACTAAGACTACTTCCCATCCTTGGTCTTGTGAAACATAACCGTTGTGGCCGTTGACAAGACATCATGTTGTAACATCGTCGAAGGGACGAGGGTTTCGTAATGTCCAACAGCCCTGTAATAATCTAAAAACCTTGTTTCTCACCCCAACTACTGAATCCGTCACTTGTGGGAAGGTTTTATTTAAAAGTTGAAATCCGATGTTCTTTTTCTCACTTTGGTGAGAAGCGAACATCACTAACCCGTAAGCATAACATGCTTCTTTTTGTTGCATGTTAGCAGCTCTTTCTAAAGTTCGAAGTCCTATGTTGGGATATGTTGATTCAAAATAGGTTTTTAACCCGTAGCGTAAAATTGCATTTGAGTTCCACACATTTAACGCTTTAAAGAAAACACGGCGTAACTTACGGTCTACCCAATGTGATATACCCCATCTTTCAAATGAAAGACTTTTATAAACTAAGGCATGCCTGAAACGTTCATCAAATATTCTACAAACTCATTTTACCGTAAATAACTGTGCCGACGAATTCTGACCGACTTTAGACAGGATTTCATCAATCATGTCCCCGGGTAGGTCTTCTAAAATTTTTGGTTGTCTATCCTTAACATCCATTTTGTTTTTATACTTTAAAAATAGACAAGGGTTAGATTTGTAAAAGATAATTATAAAATAATACAAGCAATTTTCACATACAACATAATAGTACAAGCACACTTATATTACATATTTTACACCTCATGATAACTACTCTTTATTCCGACTCACTTGTTTCTTCCTCTTCGGACTTGTTTCATTTTGCTAACTTTCTAGGGATATATGGTGCTCCCCTAATGCGAGCCGCTCTTTTCACAAATGGTCTAGAAAAACCTGGTGGCTTAGAGGTTCCCGGGTTATTGTTACAACTTAAGAAATACGGGTGTTGACGATACATATGTAGTTCATCGGGGTTGGAATCAAGTTTCTCTATTTTAATGCCCTTTCCCTTATTATTTTCTTTTGTTTTTTCAAATTGGGTCGAGGTAATTTCTATAACATCATCGGAATCCTCATCGGGATTCGATTCATCGGAAAATTGGTAATCTTCCCAATATTTTGCTTCCTCGGCGGAAACACCATTGACCATTATTAATTTTGGTCCATTAGTTGAGTGTTTTCTTTTATTTGTCTGTTTTTCAGTGGTTCCTAAAATTTCCCCCTCCGGAACCTCTTCTTCCGGTTCCTCTTCTTCGGTTCCTCCTCTTCCGGTTCTTCTTCTTCCTGTTCCTCTTCTTCCGGTTCCTCTTCGGGATTTTGTGAATCTTCCCAAAATATATTCGACTCTTCATTATTATTAGGTGAGTTGATGGGATTTTTACTAGAGGTAGACATCTATCACACATTATCAAACACGTTAGAGATTAATATATCACATAATATTTACATGTTAAATATATATAGTTTTCAACAAAAAGTGTTAAGCAATCGTTTTTAAAGAAAAATATACGGTCGAAGTCCAGACTCACTAATGCATCCTACATACTCGATAAGACACACTAATGTAAATTTCTGGTTCTCTAAGACCAACGCTCGGATACCAACTGAAATGTCCCGTTCATATTGACTATAAACGTTTCATATTAATTGATTTCGTCGCGAGGTTTTGACCTCTATATGAGACGTTTTTTCAAACACTGCATTCATTTTTAAAATAACCATAACCTTTATTTTTATCGATAAAGGTTTAAAAAGCAATACGTAGATTATCAAGAAATGATAATCTAAAATATACCGTTTACATACGACCATTACATAATGGTTTACAATAAAAATATGTTACATCGAACTAAGATCTTGAATGGAGTTTTTACACAATATCATACAATCATGGACTCCAAATCTTGTCCTTAATTTAATATGCAACAGCGGAAGCTCTTAATAATCACCTGAGAATAAACATGCTTAAAACGTCAACAAAAATGTTGGTGAGTTATAGGTTTAACCTATATATTATCAAATCATAATAATAGACCACAAGATTTCATTTTTTTCCATAAATATACATCTCATATCAGGCATTTCGCAAACGGCATAGAGATAAAAATTCATTCATATGTTGAACACCTGGTAACCAACCTTAACAGGATGCATATAGAATATCTCCATCATTCCGAGACTCTCATCGGATATGATAATTCGAAGTACTAAAGCATCCGTACTCGGATGAGGCTTATTGGGCCAAATAGATCTATCTTTAGGATTCGCGTCAATTAGGGGCCATTTCCCTAATTCTTAGGCTACCAAGCTAAAAAGGGGCATATTCGGTTCGATAATCCAACATAGAAAGTAGTTTTGATTACTTGTGTCTATTTTGTAAAACATTTATAAACTGCATGTATTCTCATCCCAAAATAATAGATTTTAAAAGTGGGACTATTACTCACTTTCACAGATTTTTACTTTGCCGGAAATAAGACTTGGCCACTGGTCAATTCACTAACCTATAACAATATGTACATATACATCAAAGTATGATCAAAATATATTCACAACATTTTTTATTACTTTTTAATAATTTAAGTTTATTAAGTCAGTTGTCCTCGTTAGTAACCTACAACTAGTTGTCCACAGTTAGATGTACATAAATAAATCAATATATATATATATATATATATATATATATATATATATATATATATATATATATATATATATATATATATATATATATATATATATATTATCTTGAATCAATCCACGACCCAGTGTATACACGTCTCAGGCTAGATCACAACTCAAAGTATATATATTTTGGAATCAACCTCAACCATGTATAGCTAACTCAAGCATTACTGCATATAGAGTGTCTATGGTTGTTCCAAATAATATATATACATGGGTCGATATGATATGTCAAAACATTGTATACGTGTCTATGGTATCCCAAGATTACATAATACATGTATAATACAATATAAGTTAGCTAGGATATGATTAATATGGATTTGTTATAAAATTTTCGTAGCTACAACAAGTAAAATTTTCCAATTTTGTTTTACCCATAATTCTTCGTTTTAAATCCGTTTTGAATGATTCAAGTTGCTATGGCTTCATATTTGAACTTAAGTTTATGAATCTAAACAGAAAAAGTATAAGTTTATAGTCAGAAATACATGTTACAAGTCAATATTATAAGAGGTAGTCATTTCAGTCGAAAGAACGACGTCTTGATGACCATTTTGAAAAACATACTTCCACTTTGAGTTTAACCATGAATTTTGAATATAGTTTCATGTTCATAAGAAAAATTATTTTCCCAGAAGAATAACTTTAAATCAAAGGTTATCATAGTTTTTAATTAACTAACCCAAAACAGCCCGTGGTGTTACTACGACGGCGTATGTCCGATTTTACGGTGTTTTTCGTGTTTCTAGATTTTAAATCATTAAGTTAGCATATCATATAGATATAGAACATGTGTTTAGTTGATTTTAAAAGTCAAGTTAGAAGGATTAAGTTTATTTGCGAACAAGTTTAGAATTAACTAAACTATGTTCTAGTGATTACAAGTTTAAATCTTCGAATAAGATAGCTTTATATGTATGAATCGAATGATGTTATGAACATCATTACTACCTCAAGTTTTGTGGATAAACCTACTGGAAAACAGAAAAATAGATCTAGCTTCAAAGGATCCTTGGATGGCTTGAAAGTTCTTGAAGTAGAATCATGACACGAAAACAAGTTCAAGTAAGATTTCCACTCGAAATAAGATTGTTATAATTATAGAAATTGAATCAAAGTTTGAGTATGAGTATTACCTTAAATTAGAAAGATATCTTACTGTAAATAAGAAAGATTTCTTGAGATTGGATGATCACTTGAAATGGATTTGCAAGATTGGAAGTAAGCTAGCTAGTTTGAAAGATTTTTTGAAGTGTTCTTGAATGGTTGTTTTTATGATGATTAAATCTTGTAATTGAAGCTAAAAGATGGTGAAAATGCTTGGAGATGATCAAGTATGATGTTAGGAGTATTTTGAGAGAGAATTTGAAGTGTAAGTATGAGAAAATGGAATGAAAAAATGGGGTGAAATCATAAAAACGGGATTACTTGTTATAAAGAAAAATAAAGATCCTTAAGTTTGTTTTTAGCTCATTAGTCATACAAGTTGTTAAATAATGGTTCCACATGTTTTTGACTCTAAGATGGCTGCTTAGAATGAATGATTAAAGGTGTATATACCAATAGTAAATACATCTAGAAGCTGTGTATTGTACGAGTACGAATACGGGTACATACGAGTAGAATTGTTGATGAAAATGAATGAGAATGTAATTGTGAGCATTTTTGCTAAGTAGAAGTACTTTGATATGTGTCTTGAAGTCTTTCAAAAGTGTACTAATACATATTAATACACTACATGTATATACATTTTAACTGAGTCGTAAAGTCACCGTTAGTCGTTACATGTAAGTGTTGTTTTGAAACCTTTAAGTTAACGATCTTGTTAAATGTAATTAATCCATTGTTATAATACTTAAATAAGATGTTAAATTGTTATGTTATCATAATAACATGGTGTATAAATATATCTTAACATCATATATATATATATGTTAAAATACTATTACAACGATAATCGTTACATATATGTCTCGTTTCGAAATCCTTAAGTTAGTAGTCTTGTTTTTACATATGTAGTTCATTGTTAACACACTTAATGATTTACTTAATTATAATTTTATCATGTTAAATATAGTGTAACAATATCTTAAAATGATACATACGTATTTAGTAAGACGTTGTTATAACGATAATCATTATATATATCATTTTCGAGTTTCTTAAATCAATAATCTCATTTGTTTGTATATAACTCATTGTTAACATATTTATGGAGATACTTACTTATCATAATCTCATGTTAACCATATATATATATATATATATATATATATATATATATATATATATATATATATATATATCCATTTATATAACATCATGTAGTTTTTACAAGTTTTTAACGTTCGTGAATCGCCGGTTAACTTGGGTGGTCAATTGTCTATATGAAACTCATTTCAAATAATCAAGTCTTAACAAGTTTGATTGCTTATCATGTTGGAAACATTTAATCATGTAAATATCAATCTCATTTAATATATATAAACATGGAAAAGTTCGGGTCACTACACAAACCCTAGCTATAAATCAATTAAAACTTAAAACACGGAGTTAAGACTTACCAACACTATCAAATCGTAGCTAGAGACGTAGGGAACAACTTTAAAACTCGGACTCGGGTGGGATTTGGTCTTCTTCTTCTCCAAGTGAGCTCTCTCTCTCTAAAACTCACTCTCTCTCTCTCTCTCTCTCTCTCTAAATTGAATGTGTGTAGGTGTAAAAGTGTTAAATGAGATTAGGATAAGCTTTGGTCAGTTTTCAAACTCTCCAAACCGTCCAACATGTGAAAAGACCAAAACACCCCCAAAAGATACCATAAGAACGGGTTATCAGCGACATCATCGCGTTTCGCGACCATATGTCGCGTTTCGCGATGCCCAGAACGTGGCAAAACACATCTAAACGCGATAATGTGGACAGTCAGGGGGTCCTGAAGCTGTCGCATCCCAACCAATCCCATCGCGTATCGCGATGGCCCAAATCGCGATGAACCTCATTGAAACTCGATACAAGACCTGATCACCCAATTTCTAGCATTTAATCTATGTACAATCGACCATGTTAAAATATTAAACATTTACGAGATTAAGTACGCACCTTAAGTCATATACGAGGAAAACGGGATGTTACAACTCTCCCCCACTTAAATTGGATCACGTCCTCGTGATCCGTATCAACACTAGAAGTTAAGCACTTCTTCCTCGAACATTTCCGTCTCTAACGCGGAGCCGCATATGTAGTAATCACGCATCCGAATTCTCGCTTCGTACACTAACGCATTATATTACAGCAACCGTACTTTATACTTCCATTCAACCAAAATTTTCACCACTCACTCGGAAGTACACCATGAACACTTCATAACATCCTTCCAATGGCCTTATTATTCCATCATTTTCATCGATATCGGGTAATCAACCCACGAAACAAAACATCCGAAACCGTTTGCTCCTACGATGAGTATCCAAACTCGCTCATACACTTCACAATCGTCCTAATAGTAGGACAATTCATGACAATCATCTTCGTCGCGCCTTTCAATTGTGGTGTATTCGGGAATCATCCTGACGCTTTTCGAAAATCTCTCGTATCCGCCATTCGGGAACCTTGCCCTTCCAACTCATGTCACAATAATATCCTTCTCAATTTATTCCAAAGTCTAACTTGGGACTTCTCAGAAGACCATCGAAGTCTTCCTGTCCTAAATAAGTGACACCCGTTCGCTCAACACGTCTACTAGATAGGGATTATTCCGAAATCTCTGGTACTTACTCCCCCACTTAGGGTTCTAATCCCGTATACCCACCGCCAAAGTGATAACAGGTCGCGAAATCCTGACATTACACAAACCCACATGACCGGTCTCGACGCTGGTCATATTCAACGATTCTTCGCGAACCTATAACAAGGTATTCGAACCTCGATCCTTCAATTCGGTCAACGCTAACGCCCGCTAAACACCGCAGTAAACCACAGTTGTATCTTCGAGTTCCTCACCGGCACTCAAATACAAAGTAATCACACCATCGGAGTGAAGCATTTCACTAGCAGGTATAAAGAGGCACCTGACACAGTGTTATGCAACTCCCATTACTACTACCGAGTCTCAAGAGCTCGACCCTTACGGGGTCTACTCTCGGTGTCACGCGTCTCCTGTTTACTCGGAGTCACGCAATTTCCAAGAACTTTACGCCTCATCGCCTATAACCTTCTAGCGACACCCGCTAGTCTCAATTCATCTAGGTCGGACCACTAGCCTATTAACCTTAACTCATCACTAAAGAGATGCTTGGAAACACCAAGGCTTATGCTCTTCCAACTTCGTCTTAAACATCATCACGGTCACCCTCTCGCATTAATTCTATGAACACTTACTACACGCACCGCATCAAACTGTAATCGTGGTTAACGAAAATGCCTCTCGAATGGCATACCACGCATACACCCGAAAATCTTAGAAGAAAAGAGTGGCCGTTAAGAGCGTACCACACTCGCCACATCGTATCCAAGCCAACGAAATCGGACCACCAATTAACATGTATATACCTACTAGCATGTTAATATAGTCAAACGTACAACTACACTCTGGTTACGCCCTAATTGGTTTCACTATAATGCTCAACACAATCGATAAATCCTTTGGGTCGAACGAGTTTAATGACCCAAAAACCACAACGTAAAAAGTCTAAACAACCAAAGACTCAACAACAGAGTCAAGACACAACACATCGGTCTATACGACCATTCTCCTCATCGATCATAGCCCATGAATTCTGGCGAATTCATTTTACCATAACATCAATGCTTGCTGTCACCCGTGGGCGTCAATTAAGCAACGACCTACTGCCAACATAACTCGTACCTCGTATATCAAAGATGCCGCTAGCCGCAGGGTAAAATTTCCAACCACTGGGTTCACTCGACCCCTTGTACCTGAATTTGTCCGACTGATATTACACCTATGCTTATCCCCTGGAAAGAGAGTGAACAATGTTAACTTAACAATTGTGTTACCCGCATGTTCGCCATCAAACACCGTCCTTGACTCGTTCGACCGTTAGGTCCGTGTTCGCATTCCCGACGATCTTGCACAACCATCTCATTAAAGGTAGATGAAATTTACCAGTCTAGTACCTCACGATTCGTACGTCACATCACATTGTTCCATCCGTCCCGTGCTACCAGTCTTACGACTAAATGACTTCAATTATAACCAACCTATGAACCTTACGGTTCTTCAACTTCTGACACCATAACGAACACGCGTTATCAACCCAACACTAAAACCCATTTGTATAGGTTGGTAAAACCAAACCCCTCACTCCGCCCTAAGAATTCTTAGAAACTTAAGTCCTTCGCCCTTCATCCGTCAATCCGACCGTCAATCGTAGGGTAATTCCATTAGGAATGCTACCCATAATAATACTATGTATTAACAAAATGCACCCGACCCAGGTCACACTATCACGAGTCAACGACTCAAGCATCACCCCGGTGCACTGTCATCGAACTCACTAACAAATCAAATCGTCACCGAGTTCACTAACTTCTCGGACCCTTATGGATACTAATTACACACACGCTCACTCGAGACTAGTTAGATCTCGAAACGAGAGTTAAGTCTTCTAACACATACCCGAATCCATCGACACTCAACAAATAATCATAAGGAATTTTTGTATCGAAAACGAAAGTACCTGAAGCAGCAACGTTGGACTTCCGTGCTTCACTATCCATCGAATACTCGCGCTATAACCTCTTGACCCGATCGACAACCGATTCAGAACACTCCGAATTTCGGTGTCCCTCCTTCTGGCAAATAAAGCACTTGATCGTGCTGAAAGGTATACTCGCACAATCCCGTGCCAAATGACGAAATCTCCCAACTTACATGTCTATTCAACAACCAATTCGGGACACTCTGACTTCTGGTGCCCTTCCTTCCGACAATAAAAACATACAGTCTTGCTTGACGGACACTCGCGAGACTTATGTCCCTTTTGCCCACAATTGTAACATTTTGAAACACTGAATCCCGACACTCCCTTCACCATACTACCCATGCTCTCCACTACACTTTTACCTTGATCATTAATCAACTCGGGACACTCTGCCTTTTAGTGTCTCTCTTTTTGACACTTAAAACATGTGTCATTGTTAGAAGGTGTATTTGGGTAATCGCGCGACAAATGGCCCCTTTTTGCACAATTATAGCACGTAGGTACATAACCTCCCTTACTCCTCTTTTTCACGTTCCCTACATCTTCAGGCGTACTCCTCGCCCTCTTACCAGGAGCGCCATGCGACTCTAACCTTGCAAGTACTTCTTCATCACCACTACCTTGAGGTTCAAGAAACCTCTTTTCCAACTCTTCCCTTACGACCTTCGTCACTTGGTCTCGGACCATCTCGGTTACTAGTCCCTCGAACGACTCTCGGACAACTTGTTTAACCTTGTCAGCGAAAATCGAGATATAGCGTTCGAACTAGGCCTCAATTCTTAACGTTATTTCATCGTTCTCTTCTTGAGTAGGCCCGTCCGTTACATATTCATCTTCCATCTTCATTCTAAGGAATGCAAAACGATTAAACCACGAACGCATATAAATTTACTCACACCACAACGCCCCATCTTGCTCAACAATCGCCTTACATTACTCATTAGACACGATTTGTACCCGTATTAATGGTAGTTAGTCATTAATACGCGAGCACGCCGCATCCACTCGTTAGTACCACGACCATATTGCTCAATGATATACATAGACACAAAACAATTAGCGCAAGGTTAGTTCACCTAAACCTAGGCACTAACCAAACCCGATTCGACCCAAAATCCTACAAGTCCCGCATAAAGCGCACACACAATAAAGTCTAAGTCTCTAAGTCTAGGCACCTATCCCAAGTCGCCTAAATCCCTTAGACCATGCTCTGATACCACTTGAAACAACCCAACCCGTATACATCCGACAAATTTTTCTAAAAATAATAAACCATTAACGCGCCACTTAAATGGTTACATGAAATGAATCGTTTCTTACAAAACATTTAAACATCCAACAATCCAAAGTTTACATACTTGGCACGAAGGCCATTAACCAAAAGTAATACAAGTTCGACCTTAAAATGATAGTTTTAACCCGAACGACACACGAGCATGGTTTGGGGCTAAACTACCCAAAACGATAGGCCGACTTCCAAAAGCTTCACCTAGCAACCAATATGGGCAAATCTAATGCCCAACAACCCATTTCCCTTTATCCATACATGCACCTAAAAAGTAAACAACGAGAGGGGTAAGCTAACGCTTAGTGAGTGCAATAAGTATACACATGCATATACAATATACCTACTTGCAACCACCTACTCACATACCATAAACATGCTAGCAATATAATATTAGCATACGAACTCCAAGTATAAAGCTAACAACCTCCAATACCGCAACTAGCATAAACAATAGCATATACTCTAAAAATATAATATGCTACACTACGACACATACACAAACTATATGGTTAACCATACGTGCGTCATGGTGCTACCAGCTCAGTGGTTCACACCATACAAAATGTTATGACGCTATCGGCTCCTTGGTTCACGTCACTACGCATTCGAGTCTTACTCTTTTATAGTGCTACCGGCTCCTTGGTTCACACTTCGGTGTTACCGGCTCCGTGATTCAAACCTCATTTTATTGTTCTACCGGCTCCATGATTCACACTTTGATGCTACCGGCTCCGTGGTTCACATCACAACTCGAGTCATACTCTCGTTGAGGCGATACCAGCTCCGTTGTTCACACCTCAACACTCATGCTATAGTGTTACCGGCTCCGTGGTTCACACTACAACACACGTACCATGATGCCACCGGCTTCGTGGTTCACATCATAGCACACCCGCACACACTATGGCACTTTCGGCTCCGTGGATCATGCCATAGCATACAAATAAATATACTATATACATACATGCATAAATATACCACTCACCTTAACGCCAAGGTGATGATTATAATCCGCAAGCTTCAAGCAAAGTACCTAATACATTAAGTACCCAAATCAACATACAAACTAGTGGAACTAACCACCAACACTTAACTCTTGAGCATTTAATGACTCAAATGCATTAAATGACTCATTTACACCAAAACCGCCCATTAATGGCCAAGACTCATCATAAATCACTAAAAGCTAGTGATTATAGTCCAATAACACTAACTAACACAAACTTAGGGTGTTTCATACCCATCTTACCCAACTAGGTCAACATTACCCATTTTAACACTTAGACTCACAAATTGGTCAAACTTGAACCCATTAACAATCTTTCATCATTACACAAGTGTATTATTGATCTAACAACACCATTAACACTTACAAACACCAAACCCATGACCAAACCCTAGATTACAAGCCTTAGGGTTTCCATACACTAATTTAACCCAAATTCACCCATTTAACCCCCAAATGGGTCTTACAAGCCTTAAATGAACAAACCCTAGCTATAAATCAATTAAAACTCAAAACACGGAGTTAAGACTTACCAACACTATCAAATCGTAGCTAGAGATATAGGGAAAAACTTTAAAACTCGGACGCGGGTGGGATTTGGTCTTCTTCTTCTCCAAGTGAGCTCTCTCTCACTAAAACTCACACACACTCTCTCTAAATTGAATGTGTGTAGGTGTAAAAGTATTAAATGAGATTAGGATATGCTTTGGTCAGTTTTCAAGCTCTCCAAACCATCCAACATGTGAAAAGACCAAAACACCCCCAAAAGATACCATAAAAACGGGTTATAAATGTCATTTCAGCAACATCATCGCGTTTCGCGACCATATGTCACGTTTCGCGATGCCCAGAATGTGACAAAACACATCTAAATGCGATAATGTGGACAGTGAGGGGGTCCTGAAGTTGTCGCGTCCCAACCAATCCCATTGCGTATCGCGATGGCCCAAATCGCGATGAACCTCATCGAAACACGATACAAGACCTGATCACCCAGTTTCTAGCATTTAATCTATGTACAATCGACCATGGTTAAAATATTAAACATTTACGAGATTAAGTGCGCACCTTAAGTCATATACGAGGAAAACGGGATGTTACAACAGAGCATCGTCTAGTTTCTTAGCCCATTTATTTCCATGATGGCCGACGGTGCATTCTAGGATTCCTTGAGTGCTCTGTTAGTGACCTCTGCTTGTCTGTTAGTCTACGGATGATAGGCTGTGGACATCTTGTGGGTAACTCCGTATTGTTGCATCACCTTCATAAATTGGGTATTGCAGAAGTGTGTGCCTCTATCACTTATTATAGCGCGGGGAGCTCCAAATCGGCAGAAGAGTCTCTTCAGGAAGTTGGTGACGACCTTGGCATTTTTGATTGGAAATGCTTGGGCTTCGACCCATCTGGAGATGTAATCCACTGCTACGAGGACATATTCTTTCTCATTAGACTTTGGGAATGGCCCCATGAAGTCTAATCCCCATATATCGAAGATCTTGCAAGCTTGGATATTAGTACGAGGCATCTCATTCTTCATAGAGATAATACCTTGCCTTTGGCATGCGTCGCAACACTTTACAAGCTCTTGCACATCTCGGAATATAGACGGCCAATAAAATCCTGATTCGTAGACTTTTCTTGCGGTTATGTTTGCTCGATGATGACCTCCAGTTGGTCCGTGGTGACATTGGTGAAGAATCCCTGCTGCTTGTTTCTCATCTACGCAACTCCTGATTATTTGATCAGAGCAAATTCTAAAGAGGTAAGGATTTTCCCAGTAGTAATACTTGGCATCTCTCAAGAACTTCCTTCTTCAGGATGTGCTCATTCCTTTTTGTACTACTCCGGCAACTAGGTAGTTGGCGATGTCGGCATACCAAGGAGTATCAGTGAATTGTGATCCTATGTGAGCTTGTCCTAAACTCATAAGTTGTTCTTCCGAAAATTTATCTCTAATATCTTGTTCAACAAGTTGTTCCATCGCTGGGTTCTCCAAACGACTAAGATGGTCTGCTGCGACGTTCTCTGCTCCTTTCTTATCTTTGATTTCAATATCGAATTCCGTAGTTTTGGACAGGATGAGATAGGAACGGAATTTGTCGAAGGCGAATACTACAGCGAGCAGCTCCTTTTCCGTGGTAGTGTAATTCTATTGAGCTCCGGTTAAGGTTTTGCTGGCGTAATAGATTGGATGAAAGTGCTTATCTGTCCGTTGTCTGAGTACAGCTCCAACTGTGAAGTCACTTGCATCACACATGATTTCGAATGGTAAACTCCAATCAGGAGCTATTATGATGGGTGCATATGTTAGCTGCTCCTTTAGATAGTTGAGTGCTTTAATACATTCTTCATCGAAGACAAACGGAACTTCCTTTCTGAGGAAATGAGTGAGAGGCCGTGTGACCTTTGAAAAATCTTTAATGAAGCGTCGGTAGAAGCCGGCGTGTCCAACTAAACTCCTTACCGCTTTTACTGTGGTAGGTTCTGGAAGTTTCGTTATGGTCTCAATCTTAGCCTTATCAACTTCTATTCCTACTTTTGAAATCTTATGTCCTACAACTATCCCTTCTTTAACCATGAAGTGACATTTTTCCCAATTCAGAACTAAATTTGAATCTTCACACCGGGCGAGCATCTTGTCAAGGTTAGAAAGGCACGAATCAAAGGTACTACCAAAGATTGATAAGTCGTCCATGAAGACTTCCATACAACGTTTAATCATGTCGTAGAATATTGCTACCATGCATCGCTGGAATGTAGCTGGTGCATTTCATAACCCAAAGGGCATGCGTCGATAGGCAAATGTTCCATAAGGACAGGTGAAGGTTGTCTTTTCTTGGTCCTTTGGATCGAGGGGAATTTGAAAGTAGCCGGAAAAATCGTCAAGGAAACAATAGTATTCCTTTCCTGATAGACGTTCCAACATTTGATCGATGAAAGGTAATGGAAAATGATCTTTTCGGATTGCGTCATTTAGTTTACGATAATCTATGCAGACCCTCCAACCGGTGACCTCCCGTGTTGGAATAAGCTCATTATTCTCATTTTGAATTACGGTTATCCCTCCCTTTTTGGGTACCACTTGAACAGGACTAACCCATGGTGAATCGAAAATGGGATAGATCAGACCGGCGTCCAGAAGTTTGATTACTTCTTTCTTGACAACTTCTTGAATCATAGAGTTGACCCTTCTTTGCCTCTGAACTGATGGTTTGAAATCATCTTTCATGAAGATCTTGTGGGTGTAATAGTTAAGGCTGATTCCTTTTATGTCGGAGATCTTTCAAGCAATTGCCTTTTTATGTGATTTCAAAACTTGAATCAATTTCGCCTTCTCTTGTGGCGTGAGGTCTTTCGAGATGATTACGGGGAGTTGCGATTCTCCTTCTAAGAACGCATACTCAAGATTGTCGGGTAACTTCTTTAATTCCAATTTCGGAGGTTCTATGGCTTCATTCTAGCTATTTCCTTTCGGTCTAACGAGTCATATTTCTCCTGGAATTCTGATTCTTCAGTAGCAGTCACTGATGCTATCTGTTCTTCGTTTTTGGAAATTGTCATTCTTAATGCTTCCTCTTCAGAAACGTCTTCCTTAGTTTCGAATGTTGGTTTAGGAATTTCCACACAGTTCTCTTTTGACTAGGGTTCCTGAAATACCGGAATGAAATCTGTCTCTTCATTCGGTCTTCCCCTTAATAGAGGTAGGGGAATGCCTTGTCCTAGCGGTGCTATTCGGATAGTTTTGCCAAGAAAATTACTTTCAGAGAGGGGAGATTTATGTTGACTAGGGTTTATGGCTGAATGGATGTCGAGGTTTTCTTTAGGAGGTGTAAAAAACAGATCCTTAGAAATTTGATCTTGACTACATATAGCCATTATTTCTTCCATGTATTCGTTGACAAGTTCTTAAAAAGAATCAGAGAGAATCACATCTTCTTCGCGAGGATGGTTCATGAGACGGTCAACATTGAATGTGATTTCTTCTCCACCAACCCTTAGTTTCAATGATTTCTCATTCACATTAATTATGGCCTTGGCAGTATTTAGGAATGGTCTGCCAAGAATGAGTGGGACCTTCGTGTCTTCTTCAATATTCATAATGACGAAATCAACGAAAAATGCGAACTTATCCACTCTGACTAGGACATCTTCAGCTATTCCTCGAGGAATCTTAACTGATTTGTCCGCGAGTTGGATAGTCATTCTGGTAGGTCTTAAGTCATTTAATTCTAGCTTTTTGAATAATGAATAGGGCATTAGGTTTACACTTGCTCCTAAGTCTGCTAATGCATTGCTAATTTGTACTTCTTGCAGATAGCAAGGTACTGTAAATCTTCCTGTATCTCCTAACTTAGGGGGAATACCATGATGTATCACTAATGAGCATTCTTCACTTAAGGGCAAGCTAACTATCTCTCTTAATCTCTCTTTGTTTGAAAGCAGTTCTTTAAAAAATTTAGCGCAGTTTGGCATTTCTACTAAAGCATCTACTAGTCGTACATTCAAATGAAAATTCTTCATAATATCCCAATACTTAGCGAATTGCGCTTCTTGTTTTTCCTTCCTAAGCCTACCTGGGAAACGTATGCGGGCGTGTGGAATAATTTATGGGGCCTTAGGAGAGATAGGTTCCGGTGGATTGACAACTAGGTCAATTGACACATGTTCCTTATCGGAAAAATCTTGTATGGGTACATTGACAGTTGTTTCTTTCCCACCTCTAGTGATTACTAGGGCATCAAACTCACTACACTCTATATCAACTTTAGTGGTTAAATGTTTAAGCGTAAGCTGAAAATTAGTTATTAATTCTTCAAAAGTCTTTATCAAGGTATCGAACTTATTTTGACATTCTATGACTTGAAGGTTTATCATGTATTGCTTTTTCATAAATTCAACTAAAATTTTCTTAGAGTGGAGAGTAGGTTTGTGTAATGGGAAGATTATATTATGATCCGAGCTATTTTGCTGTTTATATGCCCATCTAGGGTAAGGATACCTTAGATTGGTTCTAGTAGCATCGGAGTTTTTAGGAATTGGTAAACTTTGAAGAGTGAGGGTGAGATCTTGTAACCTGGTTTCCAGTATTTTTACCGTATGCGCGAAGATGTCATCCTTCTCAGCAGCTTCATTGCTCCAATCTTCTTATTGTGCAGCTATTGTATCCAAGAGATTTCATTCTTCGTCTGCTGTTAGGGACATGAAATTGCCTTGCGAGGCCATGTCTAGGAGAGACTTATCATCTTTGGTCAAACCATTGTAAAGGGTACAGATTATGTCTGCTCGACTTAACGGATAATTCGGACATCTTTTAAGCATCATCTTCATTCTATTCCATGCTAGACACAATGACTCGTTTTCTTTTTGAGAAAAGTTTGTGATGTCATTTCTTAAACAGGTTTGTATGGAGGGTGGATAAAATTTGTTTAGAAATTTAGTGGCAAGTTCCTCCCAGGAATGTATTGAATTCGGCAAGCCATGCTAAAGCATGTGCAGACAGCGAATATTGAAAAAGATGAAGTTTTAAAATGTTCTTCTCATTTTCTTCCTTCTTAAAAGAGTCAATCAGACTGATAAATTTGTTTAAGTGAAAGTTCGGATCGTCAGTCGGTAATCCTTGAAATTTACAGATCATGCTGACTAGTTTAATCATGTGTGAACTGATTTCAGGAATTCCTTCGGTTCCTAAGGTGATTGGTCATCCTCTTCCCTCTAAGCTTGACTTATGCATAAAAGCAAGGATATTTTGTTGTTCCATTTTTTTAGATTTTCTGTTTAAAAAGACTTAAAAGTAACTTTTAGAAAATATTAATTGACTAAAAGGATCGATAATTTAACAAAAACAATTATTCTTGAAATTCGGTCGCTAACCTTATCGGATATCTCAACTGATAGGATTTCTCACAGATTACTTGTATCTAGGTGGCCAGGCCGACTACGGAGAGGCATGATCCTTTTGGTTCCAATATCATTGGAGACTATTCGAAAAATTCAACAACCGAGTCCGTGTATAATTGTCTTTCTTAGACACCACCAAACAATACTTTTGTCTGTTTAAAATTTTTCTCGATCAAAATATTCGATCCCCGGCAGCGGCGCCAGAAAACTCTGATGTGACTACAAAGGTACGGTTGAAACGGACGGTTTTATTCGTGCGGTATCGTTAGGCCGCAGGACGTCAGATTCAGTTGATCAGGGTAGTACAGTGGTTTTGTTTATTTATATTATGCGGCGCCTAAATTTACTTTTACTTTCTAAGGTGTAGAAGGTGTAAGTTAACCTAGTGTCGTATTTTTGAATAGATTAACGAATTGAAAATCAAGTGGATAATTGTCTTTTATTTAAATTACCTAGAAAAGGATAGTAGTTGGTTTAAGCTAAAAGTCCTAAGTGCATAAAAGTAAATAAGTGGAAGGATATCCGGAGTATGCAGATCAAGGAAATGTTGACCAAGATATCAGTGTTGGGTTGGGGAAAGGTAATTATGCTTATGTTAAGGCTTATGCTTGAAATGATGCAGATCTGGTTAGATGAGCCAATTACACAGACCTACTTGTCTCTGAACTCTCGGAGTTCTCTTTGAGCAGGGAAAAGTATGTCACTTGGTTGTATAATTGAAAGGTAGCTATACCTCGGAGGTTATCCTTAGTAAAGTACTAGGTTTATTAGTGAGTTGAGCTCTAATCCTAACCCTCGTTATCAGTTTGGTTAAATGAATAACAACGTGCCGTGTTGATTGAACACTGATCACAAACGGAAGGAGTCCGTCGGTTTAAGTTGGCAAAACCTTAAATGAAAACTAACAAACATTCCATCATACTAATGAGATCATATCAGTTCAAGCATTATACAGCATTACAGTCGATATACTGAAAGTAAAGGAGATAGAAACCTAATAAATACCTAAACAGTTGATATGACTTAGTCCTAAGGCAACAATCAAACAAGAACATGCAATAGGCTTGGGTCATACAGTGAAGGCGCTAACTAGATCTTAACAGCTCCTAAGAAGTCTCTTCGGAATAGTAAATAGGCATACTAGGTCATTCATGTCTCAATTCCTAAGTTCTGTGTCCTAAAAGCGCATTAGATGCCTCTCGGGAACTCCGTCCATACCGAGTTCATAGAATCTTCAGATACAGTATAACCAGGGGTCTTAATCCTATGAAGTAGCTAATTTCATATAGGTGGACAAGTCCTAATCACAACCTAGGTTGGTCAATCCTTAAGATGCTAGCATACAAATCTATCAGACTTCCTAGTTTAGTATTACGACAGTAATCGTACTAAATTAACATAATTACGCTAACCCAAACTTCTATCATGGCAACATACAGATTAATTAAGCTATCATGATAATATCAGAACGCATTATTAAACATAAAAAGTAAGAACACATGTTTAATACAAAAGACAAGCGTTTCGGATAAAAATCTAAAAAGGCCGAAGAAATCTGCCTGAGATCACAGGGACTCGCCGGGATATCCTCCGGAAAATAAAAGCCAAGCTAACTACTACTAAAAACTAACTAAAAGCTTGAAAATACAAAGTGAATTACAAATTGAGTGTGTGTTGAAATGGATGGAGAAAGTCCTTTAAATAGACTTGGATTTTGCCTGCAAACGGCTGGCAGGCCGTTTGGCAGGCCGTTTGCCAGGTCAAGCTGATCAGGGCGTGTGGCAAGCCGTTTGTGAGCCAGGCAGGCCGTTTGATCAGGGCGTGTGGCAAGCCGTTTGTGAGCCAGGCAGGCCGTTTGGTAGGCCGTTTGGCAAGCCGTTTGGTCTGCCTGGTCAGCTGATATTCACTGGATCGTAACTTGATTTCTTGTCTTTCACCGTTTTCGCTCTAGAATCTTCGTTTTAGCTCCGTTTTACTTGATTCTTTTTGCATCGCCTTCGTAATTACTTAATCTACAAAATCAACCGAAAAAGCAATAATTTTGCCGAAAAAGTTTGGATCTTTATTGTTCTAGGGCTTAATATTGGGGGTAAAAACGTGACTTTTTGGCCGATATCAAGCTATCAACGGCATACTCTTATACTACTGGTGAGATTTTCAGGGCATACACTTAAACGGAGCAACTTGAAATAGTAGATATGATTCTTGATTTTGGAGGGGCCAGCTGATAGCACCAAAATTATACATATTTTTATACCCTTTTGCGGTGCTATCTTCCTCAAATTCACACAAAAATGGTTTGCTTACTGAGGGAAAAATGAGCAAAGGCTACTAACCTTTGAAAAAGTTATTTGTGATCATTATAGGTACAGTTATGAAGAAAACATGCCTAATATGTGATAAAATGAAGAAGCCAAAGAACACCAGAGAAACTACTCAGGCTGGCGACCTCATCTCCCAGGTCGGCTGCCTCATTGAAGTGAAACTGAAGTCAAATTAAAATCAACAGAATAGATTCCGCGCAAAACTTAATTGTCCCACATTATTATCTCATGATCTCATTTTTTTTTTTTTTTTTTTTGGTAAGCGAGGAAACCCTCCTACGAACGAGCACATTGGGTCCCCCATAGAAGGTAAAACCTCGGGTAATCAAGCCCCCCGAGCGCGAGACCTGGTACTGGGTGAATTGCGCATTATGCGCACCCTCTAGTCACACTCCCTTTTTGAACAATTTGACATAGCCAAGAATTGAACCCGAGTAGTGTGCTTCATTGGGCAACTCGGTGGCCACTCAGACTCTTGTTTTGATCTTGTATTACTTCAGGTACCCTATTAGCATCATCCAGCTTCACTTGCTTTTTTGTTTTCTCGTAAATGCAAAGTTTTAAAATCACCATTAAACATACAATTTTCAGATATAAACCAAATCAATCGTGTTGTGAAAGGGTCAGTTTGGGTTATGCTTTATATATCATAAAAAATTGAATAAAAAGTAGCTATAAAGGAATTTATCATTTTGATTCATAAAATGTTGTAAATGTTTTTGTATTTGAAAAAAACAGAAATATTCATTGTATCATTCGATTATCGTAATGATAGACTTACTAGTCCATGTTTTTTTAGAAGAGGTAATAGAAGATACAACGGATTACCGGAGGTTTTATTGGACTTGATTGTTAATTTACAAATAAGCCCGTCATGTGACAAGCACATGTCAACACTTAACGGACCTAGTTAACAAGAGTTAAAAATAGAACCAGTGATGATCATTTTTAAAACCATAGGGACGACCAATGGCGAGTTTACATAGTGACCCGTAGGGTCACGGGACACCGCTAATTTGAAAATTTTTAATAGAAAATACACTGTAAATTGTATAGGACACCATCAAATTTAACTGGATGAGCCCATATTTTTTTTGAATTTATAGTTTTGTTTTTTAAAATGTATATGATACCACTACTCGGACTCAATATATTCTTTGAACTTGTAGTTTTTTGAAAGTAACAACCAATAATATAGCATTTAAATACAATTAGTTTGAAAAAAATATCAGGATCTCATTGAATTTACATCCTGAAATCGTCATTGAGGATGACCGATATAACTTTTAAAAGATAGGAACAAGCGGTGAGATTTTGAGTAAATTACATGGACCAACAGTATAGTTAACTCCTATATAAATATACAAATCCTCATGAGGCTATCTCTGTTCACAGTGACAGCCTCGTAAATATCTCAACTTTCGGGGTAAAATGATAATTTAGCCTTTATTTTTTAATTTTTTTTCTTTTATTCACAATCTATTTTGATTTCCTTTATCATTCCTTTATTTTCTTTTTAATGTTCAATTAACTTATCACTAACCAACAAAAATTACCGATAACCGATAGAGACCACCCGATAGCAAAGCGCATATTTTTTTTCTCTCTTTTTCATCAACAAACATACATTGAATCTTACCGTTCCCTTTTGCCGACTCCCCACATGTGGTCTTCAAAAACAATCCATACCTATGGTCGGTGGTCCATCAATCAATCAATCAATCAATATTTAAATCAATCAATATTTATATATTTTATTTTGTATTTTATATTTATACAAATGAAGCCTAATATATACCGATATTCAAGGTTGCAAAATTCGCTATTTGAGGATTAATCGATCGGAATTTTAGAATGATTAATCAGTAATTTGTGGATTAAGGATTAATCGAATTGTATTTTATACATTTAAATATTAAATTTAAAAATTATATGTGTAAATATTGAAAAAACCATAAATATAAAAATAAACTTTAACTTTATTGTCTTACATTATTCATTTTGCTCAAAAACTATTAAGTATTAGTTGAAATTTCATGTTAAAATGTTAACCATTTTTTATTTTGACCGACTTCGATTACCAAATTCGATTTTGACCCAGCAATTGACGTTGACCGTTTAATTAAACGAATTTTTAGAAATCGCAACAGATTGCTTTTAAAAATGATTAATCGGAAATTAATCGGCAAGTAATCGGGTTTTTTACGAATAGAAAATTTCTGTTACTTGGGTATACACAAAAACACACACATTTCCATAACAGATTAATATGTAGGGTGATGATTAATCCTGCGACTAAAATTCACGGCTAATATGTGTGACACTCGAAATCATACAAAGTGATGATTAGACTCCTCTTAATGCGGCGTGAAAGGGCCAACATCACTGACCCGGTGAAGTTTGATGCCCTCTGTTCGAAGGGGGCGTAAGTTGAGCGATTGACGGAAAAGAAAAGAGTCAGAGGACGTGTCACTTTTTGATTGGTCCGTAAAATCTATCTATTTGACAACGGCGTTATAGCTATAGCTGTTTGAACTGTTTTTTAACATAATAATTTTATCTATTTAAACTTCTCATCATATTTCATTTTTACGCACCAAAACATTCATTTTCTTTCTTTTATTATACATTCTACATTTAATATTTAATATTTATATAATTATAGAAGCATATTTACATCATTTCCATATCGATTCGGAGGACAAGCTTGTTGGTCAACTTATTCAACAATTAGAAGAAGTGAACCCGAGCCGCGTCTACCTAGAGTTCGAGGTTATATTCTGAGACAACGTGAGGTCGCCGCGCAACGGTTATGAGATGATTTTTTTTTTAGGCATCAAAGTATCCTCTCTCAAAAATTAAAAGGGGTTTTCGTATGCGCTGTCAATTATTCCTTCGAATTGCGAAAGGTATAGTTAATTTGTCTAGTAATGATATCCCCAGCATTTTAGTTATTTTACGGAACGTTATGATACTATTGGTAAGCCGACTTTCACTACTTTTCAAAAATGTACTACGGCTCTACGCCAATTGGTGAATGGTGTCGCCGCCGATATGTTCGATGAAATGACTTCTCTTTGTTCTGGGTGGAGAAATGACTTCTCTCTATTCTATGATAGATGAAGGATCGTCAACATCTTATGTCCCTCATACCCCTCTTATGTGGGATTGAGTTTTGTTGTTGTTGCTGTTGTTGTTGTTGAGTCGTCACCAATTGGATCCTTCCGCACCATTTGAGGTAAATGATCATAAGCACACCAAAGGTTATTACCTTGCCGACAATATACATCCCGAGTTAGCGACTCTTGTTAAAGGATTTTCATGTCCCACAAAAGAGCTAATGATAAAGTTCACCAGATTTCAAGTTAGTATCCGAAAGAATGTAGAGAGAGCATTTAGGGTTCTTCATGGACGGTTTCATATTTTAAGACTAAATGCATGCACTATGTCAGTAAACATGATGCGAAAAGTAATGGATTTGCACTATGTCAGTGAGAGGAAGATTTTATTACCGAGGACATGGAAAATCGAACCGAACATATAAGATATAGAGGACGAGATCGAGACACGGTCACAAGGGGGACAAGGGATAGGGCATTGCATGACTAACTTACAGAGGATATAATCGAGCATATTTGAAACCTTCCATTGACATTTTGAACTATGCATTTTGAGCTATGCATTAGTTTTTTGTCATGTAATCTCTATTTTTAAGATGTTTAGTTTATTTTATATTGAAAAAAATTATGTAATCATTAAATTTTATGCAATAATTAAACTTTATGTATTGTTGAATTTTAATGAAAAATTAATTTATACTTTTTATATTTAATATGTATTTTATTATATCTAATGTATGTATTTTTTATTATATTTCTTTAAAAAAGAAAAAAAAAATAAAAAACTGATGGACCCTACAAAAATTTAACATTTGATTAACGAAGGTCAAATCATACGTCACATGTAGTTTTCATTTGACGAATGCACCATTTGTCTATGACGTTACATACATACAAGGTGGCAGGCTTGAACTTTCAGCAACAATTAATGTTAAAAGTAGATATTTACTACATACCTGCACCGCAGGCTGCAGTCATCATATCATATCCAACATTAAGTCAACAGTTCTACATTTAGATTCATGGATCCATCTAAACGGTACCTGCAGCCTGATCACAAAGGTAAGTTCAGGCTGACCAAAAATAACCTGGTTAACCCATATTACAGTATTTCCTTCAGGCTATACTTATGAGCTATCACATCAACACACGACATTATTCTAAAACATGGATATGATTTTACTCCAACATAAAGTGCATGTTTAAGCACTCACGACCTGTCGTTGTTTAGTTATCTTCTCAAGATTCAATTGAACCAGATTCGTTAGGTTTGGATCTTCGAAGGCAATCTCTCCTTCAAGTCTGCAATATTAAATTGTCATATTTATAAATTATTAAACATTAAACAGCCAAAATAAGAAAAACACAGAATACAAATGATGTCATGCCATGTCATGTAAATTATTACAGTAGATTTTTCTCAAGAAGCATTGGAGAGTTATACAACGATATAATCTCTCACAGAAACTACTCTTATCACGGTAATAATGTAAAGTTGGACTATCCATATTTGCTATTGATATTTCATGTATGTAATAAAGATCAAGACTGATTTCATCATTTTGATGTCTTGATCCATTTGTTATCTATTGAAAAAAAAAATAATAAATGATTTTATCATACTGGTCATTTCCTTAGATTCAGCAATTATATTTAAGTGGGTCCCATTTCATATTGCAAAGAACTGATGGGTAAGAGCTAAAACAAAAATTTATGAATAACTAAAAAAGTATTTATTGCAAATTCTTTTAGATATAATATTATTCCACTGTCTGTAAAAGTGCCCATTCAGGCACTAAATAAACTAAACTGTAAAGCTAAAGCGCTCTCATTTTTATAAGATAATAAGGATTTATGGTGTAAAGCATGATAGACCACAATAAGTATATAATTAATTATAACCTTTAAAAAAAGAAGCAAAAATAAAAAAGATTCCAAGTGTCTTACTTTGGATCCAACACCAACTTTTGAACTTCTTTAATGGATGAACTTGCTGCATACAGAGAAATCTTCCCAGTCTAAAATTATTTTAAACAAAAGACAATAGTAAAGCATGTCAACAAAAACAACGAATGTGTCGCAAAGAAGAGAATAGAAAATAAAAATATGTAAAAAAAAAAAAAAGTTGCGATGTGATTTTTGACCTCTAGTATTTGAAGCTTAGCATCATGGTCATTAGGTAATTCTCGAATTTCTCCAGCTAGTCTTACAGCCTCCGCTAGACTTTCAGGGAACAAGAAATCAAAACCTAATTGAACTGATGACTGAAAATACATAGAAAAACATTGAATTAATCAAATTTGAAGACACGGCATCAAAAAGACTGCATCTGATGCTAATCAAACTATACAGCCTAATTTGCTGAATCTATGCATCGATGACAAAGAAAGTAATGATTCATATTATGTCATTGATAGAGGTAAAGCCGTATAAGTGGCAAATGAATCGGACAACGAGTTGTATAACAAAACGAAATGGTAAATATTTGTAAGGGTCGAAAAGGATCAGAGCGAGTTAGGTTAACTCACCACACTCTTTTGTCAATCTATATTTATTTATTTTCATAGATAATGCATTAAGTATGATTGCAAAAACCATATAGCTACAATGATAGTCTAGATCATGAATAACAAATTAGGAGGTTGAACGTTATACCTATGAGGCATCTGTAAACATGCTCAACCGTTTCCTTTTAAGCTATAATACAGAACTCAAAATGACAATTTGAATAATTTACCATAATCACGTGAAAAATGCATATAGGACAATTTGACCATGATCAATATTCAATAACATGTGTTTAACTAAATTCATTTATTCCAGGGTTTCTATACACCATCTGATGCGGAATATGGTCCAATAAACACTAACAATGGGCTTCAGAGCATTGGGTCAATGACACTACTCAATGTGTGATGACTATTTTGTGGCTACGGAAGCAGTAAAGCAAAAGTCATAAGGATGACAACGACATTTGTGTTTAATATATTTCTTTTTATATTAAAATTAATTTATTCTTTTTCCTAGTTTATTATTTGTTTCCTAATGTCTATTTGTTTCTTAGGCTACTTATATTTGTGTTGGAAGATTGAAAAAACAGATTATGATTATGATATTTACGTGAGTAAAAAAACAGCCAAATAAGGTTTTGGTTTATTTCTTTGTTGTGTGAGTTTTATATTCATCAACAATTGTTTGGCCATACGATCCGATTCCGCATTACTATCTTAAAGTTTCGACTTGACTTTTTCTATTTGTCCAGAGACACGAGTCTATTTAGTTGCATTTTAACTCACCTGAAGGTTCCTCACTTGGAAAGGACATCCAGTTGGAATAAAAACAGCATCCCCTAAATACTGCTCAATTGACCATGGCTCTATACCTGACCAAAAGTCGACATAACGCTCTAAATTAAACACGCATATTTTTATTCACAACGCTATAAAAAGTATGGAAAAAAGTAAGCTAGACAAACATTTTTCGCAACTACTAGTAAATGAAATTATTACATGATGGTAAAAGTAAAACTTACCAAATTCTTCCTTTAATTTACTTTTGTGATGGCTGGTAATGAATATCGTTCCTTCATGAAGTGGTTGTGGTACCTGAGATGCATAAAAAAATAACGATCACGTATTGAAAATCGTGTCACTAATATTAATACAAGGCAGCAAAATTTGGCTTACAGAATCAAGTATGATGTCATCATGAAAACCAAATTCGTTCCGATGAAGTTTCATGTACTCAATCAGCTTGGGAACATCCTCACGACGAAATATGTCCCATATTGCCCCTGGACGATTCTTTGTAAACGTCTCGTCACAAACGTCATTTAAATCTTCACATTTAAGAGGTTTTTCAATATTTGTAGTACAGATTCCTTTACTTTCAGCTTTATCACCTTCAGCGGTATCTATATCTATATCCATGTCATTTTCCGGTTTCGGTAACGTTGCTTCGTCTAGATTTTTAGGAGCTTCTTCAACTGAATTCACATTTATCGCCACGTCATTAACCATAGTGACTTCAGTAATTGGTGATGTTGGTTCATCTGAATCTTTAAGAGCATTCTCGATACCAGTACCACAGATCCCTTGGCTTCTGATTTTATCTTCTACAACCGTATCCATATTTATCTCCATGTTATTTTCCGAATTAAGTTTCGTAATTGGTGATGTTGGTAATGTTCTATTTAAATTGTTATCAGCTTTCTCATTACTAGCACCACAGAACCCTTGAATTACAGTTTTATCTTCTTCAACTGTATCCAAATTTGTTGCCACGTCATCATCCGTATTGAGTTCAGTAGTTGATGATGTCCGTAAAATTGGTTCATCTAAATTATTAGGAGCTTTCTCGTTACTCATACCACAAGTCCCTTGGTTTTCAGTTTTATCATTTTCAACTATATCCACGTTTATCTCCATGTCGTTTTCCGTATTGAGTTCGGTATTTGGTGATACTGGTAACAACGGTTCATCTAAATTCTTCGGTGTGTTTGCTGATGACGTTGTCTTTAATTCACATTTATGAACCAATAGGTACACCTATTTAATCAACAAAATGAGCTGAATAAATATAACCCATTCGAAAATGAATATATATCTCATTTTTATTACAAAAAATTATTAGCTGTATCATTAATTTCACTTTCCTATTATGATAAACACGATATAAGATCAGGGTGCAGCACAATATAAATTATTTGCAAAGACGATAGAGCTCTGACTCTTATAATTTCAGGTCTAGTCAAGGTTGAAAAGGACGCAAGACGGAGATAAGTCGGTCAGAACCTTGCAGGGCCGAGTCGGTCTATACGGGTCGAGAAGGCCATGGGCAAACGTTGACTTTTAAATAAAAATATATAACTATATGTATTTCAGGCATAAATATTTAAAACGTAAATATTTTTAAAATAAATGATTACAAATAAGATGATGTGGTGTTCGTAATGTGAAGGTTTTTTATAGTGTTTTGTATAATTATAGTTTATTTATTAATTTATCTTTAGGGTATACTATTTAAGTCGGTGTTTAGTTTACACTAAAACAAAACCAAACAAAAAGTCAAACTTTTAACCGACGTTGACCCAATTTATTAATTTATCTTTAGGGGATACTATATAAGTGGGTGTTTCGTTTACACTAGAACAAAACCAAACAAAAAGACAAACTTTTGACCGACGTTGACCCGACTTTGACCTCACTTTTTAGCATTGACCGACCCAATTAGACGTTTTCGGGCGAAACAGACGGGCAAGTCACCAAACCGCCGCAACCATCTTTTGCAACCATGTGTCTAGTTGAACCACATGTAGTTGAGAGCATGATAGTTATTTTATTATATTTTATAAACACATATAGAGAAATTAAAAAAAAAAAAAAGAAACACACTCACCACATCACGCATATTGAAACGGAGCATGTGTACTGAATCACCTTGACCAAATTCATCATACGCTCCATAAGAAATCAAGATCTTAGGCCCAACATCATTCTGCAGGGAGTAATGAGGCAGTTTTGCAGGAAGATTCAGTAGGCCCCACTTGGAATGAATATACTCGATCAAAGGGAGTTTACTAATAAACTCAGGTCTCTGGCATGATAAAAATTCTTCAGAAGCACTAGGAGACGGCCAGTTCTTTAAGATTAACATTTCTCGCTGACCGTCTTTCCGCATTCGGCCCTCACTGTATCCTCTGATGAATTCTCCAAGTTCGATATTTATCTGGCATTAGATACGCAAAAGAGATATACATCAGTACACTGACATAACAGAAAAATAAATAGAGTTAAGCAAGATGCAAGGTTGCAAAAATCGCTACTCAGGGAGTACTCGGTCGGGACCTTATAGTGAGTACTTGGCAGCTGGGGGAATACTCGGATGTTGACCAAGATTGAATTTGACATATTTGACCAATTTTGACCGACTTTTCCAAGTAATCCCGAGTTTTGGCCGACTTTTAACCGAGTTTTGACTGATTCTCTGAGTAATCCTGAGTTTTGGCCAAGTTTGACCAAGTTGCAAAACCGAGTACTCGCCAAGTAATTCCCGAGTTCAGTCTCGCCGAGTTTTCCCGAGTTCTGCAACACTTGAAAGATGGAAGGGTTTCACGAAAATTTGAAGGTCAGAATAATAACCCACAAGCATTTTTTATTTTCTTTTCCAAATTTTTGCGACTAAAGAATGTGTTTATTATGATTATAATATGATGAGATTTAATCAAGAGGGAAGCACTTTTTTTTGGGGGGGAAGTAAATTTTTTACGTTCGTTTCGAATTTTTTTTCAGACATTAAGTTTAGGTGAAAATATGAACAATTTAAAAAAGACACTTTTTGATGAATGTTATTATTTTGGCGGGAAAACGCTCGAAGAAAAAAATGAAAACATAGCATCATGAGTAATATTATGGTTCTGAGTTTTTTTTAGGGTTAAAAATTAGGGTTTAGTAATTAGGGTTTAGAAATTATGGTTCAAAAATTAGGGTTTAGCTATTAGGGTTTAGAAATTGGGATATAGGATTTAGGATTTAGAAATTAGGGTTTAGAAATTAGGGTTTAGATTGAATTTTTAACACGAACGGTTTAGAGTTTAGGGTTTAGAGTTTTGGGTACCCAAAACCCTAAACCCTAAACTCTAAACCGGGCTAAATTTTGAAAAAAAAACTTCATATAAGATGAAAGAAAACAACGTTCCAAAAATATTATTAGGAATAACATTACTCATGATGAATGTTATCAATTATTTCTTCGATCGTTTTCCCGTCTAAATAATAACATTCATCACATCACAAAGTGTCTTTTTTAAATGTTCATATTTTCACCTAAACTTGATGTCTGAAAAAAAAAAAATCGAAAAAAATTTACTTCCCCCAAAAAAGTGCTTCCCTCTTGATTATGACCCATAATATGATTATATTAAATTGATGATCCACTTTTTTAAATTGAAAAATTAAGGAGGTTTTATGCATATTAAATACACTTTGTATGACTTCTCGACACACTTGACCTGTTCAACCCATTTCCACTTGGCTATAACTAAGAATTCACGCTTTAATTAGGTCATGCAGTTCTACCTAGTTTATCGTTTGGAATTTAATTCAGGAACGTACCTCAGACCGATCAAAGCAATTTATAGCCTTCACAAGTCGATTAACATCCTTCTTTCTTTCATCACTCGTTTCTTGAATTCCTTTCCACATGACCATCGGGTCCCACCCTAACATCGATGATTCATCGGATACTCCCCTCACTGTAACCGGTTGACCTTTGACCCAACGCTTCCTAAATTCATCGATCCCTTCACATTTTATTTCTTTACATGACGGAGCATACAAAATATCATCATCACTATTCTTTGAAAGGTTGATGTCGTACATTTTACACCCACTAACCATTTCATCAACATTTTTCACAAGTTTTGCAACCCAATTCATCTTGAAAATACGTTTTAATATCAAAGGTGAGTTACCACAACCGCCATGTTTCTTTGGAGGGCATGGGACACTTCCATCAGTGTTCGATTTCCAATCACGAAGCTTATCGGATAATCTCATTTTTTGTTTATCAAGAGTGTTTGTAGCTTCATTACTATCGTCAGCCTCAACATTGCACACGTCTACTTCACCACCATCTTTTGAGGTTTTCCTTACATCTTGGCAACATCTGAGACATATATCGTACAAACAATTCCCGCAGTGCCGGTGATAATCAATTATCGGTATCCTGCAAAAGTCACTGCAACACACCATATTTCAATGCGTAGTCCTCCATATACACAAGAAAGAAACTTATTTGCTTATAAATCATTAGCAAGGCTGCATAATCTCGTTATTCGGGGAGTACTCGGATGTTGACTAGTTTGACTTTGAATATTTTTGACCGAGTTTTGACTGATTTTCCATATAATCCCGAGTTTTGGCCGAATTTTGAGCGATTTTCTAAGCAATCCCGAGTTTAGGCCGAGTTTCACCAAGTATGACCGAGTACTCGCCGAGTACTTCCCAAGTTGCAAAAACCGAGTATTCCCCGAGTAATTCCGAGTTCTGCATCATTGATCATTAATCACTGAATACGTAAAATGCGGTTCAAGATAGATAAATAAATACCAGCACATCTGCTCATCTGCATTCAATTTTGTCCTTGGAAGGTCTATTCTGTTTCCTGAATAATATATTATATATTATATATTATATAAACCAAAAAAAGAATACAACACTAAAGTAAATTATCCAACGTATGCACTTTCGATCTTTAAAGTATTGTACCTCGAAACTTTCTTTCCAATTCTAACTCAGAGCACTGTTCAGAGTGGACCTGCTTAATAACAGGAAGCACCGAAGACAAAAGAACAAAAAGATGCTCCAACTTCTCTTGTGAATGTATGTCACGTATTTTCCCCTATAATTTGAATAGTATTATTATATTATATTCATTTTTAACACAAAATGCAACCATATTATTACATATATAACCACATTTTACCTTTATCATATTATCCCCTCGTAAACACATCTTGCAATTACAGCAACCTCGACATGCAGGACAAACTCTATGGATTTCCTCAGCTGAAATATCAGGATACCTACAAGTAACAAAAAATTTGAGTTGCTGTTAAAAAAACAATAATAATAATAATAATAATAATAGAATAAAAAATTTAAAAGATAAAATTTGAGTTAGTTTTAACTTGAAGCAAATTATTTTCGAATAAATTAATCTAACCATGTAGATATACATTCATTGCAGTATCCTCTCCTATCACATTTAAGACACCATACAACATTCTGAATATCATCTCGTCGGCACTGATGACATACTTGTCCACCTGTCTCTTCACATGATTCTGAACTCCCATCAGACGTTTCCTGATAAACATCCCAAACAAAATTGAATTTAACATATAGCAAAAGTTACCCGAATCAGTTAGATAAAGATAGCATCTCAAACAAATGTACATTGAGCTTAACAGACAGTGTTACAGAACTAGGTATTTATCGTCGAGTACTGAGTTTTGCATCTTGGGGAGTACTCAGTCAAACTTGGTCAATACTCGGGATTACTTGGAAACTCGGTCAAAAGTCGGTTGAATTGGTCAAAGTCCAACTTGGTCAAAGTCAAACTTGGTGAACATCCTAGTACCTCCCGAGTACTCCCTAAAATGTCCAAAGCGAGAACTCCCCGGGTAGCAATTTTTGCAACCTTGGCTAAACTTATTGAACACAAAACATAAACATAATTTACTGAATAGTTTGTATTTTGTGTATAAACTCACAACAAAAATTCAGACACTACTTACTGTCATAGCACTGGCACTATGCATCTTGTCAGATCTGCTCTTCGATGAATCGGCAACAGAAGATGGTGTCATGAAAGCCTTTGGTGTCTCACCAGACTCTGCTGTATCTCTTTGTAACTCATCGTTTGATTTTGAAGAAACATAAACAGATGAATTCTTAAATGAAGGTGTTTCAGGTGAATAACTAATTTGTTTCTTCGATATCTTATCCTTGTTTTTATCCCCCGATCCTGAACCTCGATATTCCATTATCGGTGAATCCATATCATCACTCTTACTCTCTAAATAACTATCACTTTCACCAGCATGTTTTCTCTTTGCTTTTTTAAGACTGGCCCTCATTGCAGAATTTGCAGCCCGCTTTTTTGCCTGAATGTAATGTTTTTCGCAAACTGTTTTGTCGGGCATAGACATCGCATGACATCTCCACTGCTTACCGTCTGATCTCTTACATCGTAAATCGTCAGGAATTCCAGTATTTTCCTCTGCGGTTTCCGAATTTGGTCTCGCAAGATCCATTGAAAATATCAAACTAAAAAATATATCTCGATTCACGTACTAAACCATGTACATATATCAATCACCCTGAATAAAGAAAACAATGTAAAATTATCATAATGTGAAATATATTAACCCTACAAAATATAAACTAATATAAAATGCAAATAGCAAGACATTCAGTAAATCCAATTCTATCAATTTCATTAAATAGAGAGACAAACTTGAATTTGCACAATTAATCCTTTTGTTACACAATTAACAAAATTAAGATTTTTTTTTTTTTTTTTTCAACTTATTAGCTATGCAACTTGAATTTGGTTCTGTGCCCTAAGCAAGCTGGTACTAAAATAAAGATGAACTTTAATGTGTTTTTGTTTGTAACCTAGATGATAGTTTAACTTGTTGAATGCAAGTTGTTCGGATAATTACAAGATGATAAACAATCAAATAATAAAATTAAAATCTTTGAATAAAAGTATCTGTAATTGTATTAAGCGAAATAGTTGGAAATTGATAAAAGTAATAATGAATGAATGAAAAACCCTAGGTTAGGTTAGCCATGATGTTAAGAAAGCGTAAATCGGGGATAAGAAGAGTAGATATTAAGAAATTAATTACCAGAATCGATCAATGTTACTTCGAATTAGCGAATTTCCGATTGTTTGAACAGATTAGTAACAGAGCTTCCCCTTTTTGAGCCATCAATTTATTTAGATGCCCTTCTTCAAATATCCCTCTAAAATTATTCACGGGACAAAAAAACATACCGAGTAAAATTTAAAAAAAAAATTGAGTTCGTCACTTTCTATTAAGTTTTTTTTTTTCTTTTCTTCCGAATAGTAGAAATTTTATTGTCTAAATATATGAGCTGTTACTATTCACAAGAGTAATACAACCTTTTTACCCTCCAAAGGCATTTTAGTCTTTCTACATCTACCACTTACTAATCACTACTACTCCCACAAACAATACACCGCTTCTACCACCATCATCCTCCTACCTCCTGCCACCATCACCACCAGCAACCACCTGCTACAGCCAGCTGCCACCATCATCCACCTGACACGGCCACCATTAGCCACCTGATCAAGCAAACCATCACAATTAACCATCGGATTTAACATTTTCTAGAAAAGTAAAAAAAAACAGATATATTAACCGGCAAAAAACAGCACCGGAAACTAGCGTCGGTAATATCCACCGCCAGTAATAAACATAAAGAACAAAAAAAGTAAAAATAGCGGAGATATCAAACGAGTCGAAAAATTGAAGAACCTGGCAAGACAAAATAATTCCGGCGAAACGCGTGGCGGCGCGTAAAGGATCTCCGGTGATCGAAATTTGATGAAAATTTTAAGAGTTGTTCGAAAAAAGCTAGAAGAATCTTACGGTGCAGGTGGTGTTACGTGGTTTCGGGTAAAACAGAGTTGATCTGAAAAGTTAAGATTGCCGGAGATTTTTTGGTTGTTGGTGATGTGAGGTGGGTTGTGGGGTGGCAAAAGGGAGAGTGATTGTGATAGTTAAAGTGATGGAGGTGGTGCCGGAAATAGTTTGGCGAAGATATTAGTGATGGTGAATGATGGTGGTGATGGAAGTGTAAGGTTTATATACATACAGTAATTAATTGAGAAAATGGACTCCTTATCAAAATAATATACTTTTGCTTCTCCGAAATCTCGACGGTTTTTACCTTCGACCACCGGTTGGGCGACGTTCTCTCGTTTGCCGATGGCTTTTGGTCTTCTCCTTTCGTGGTTCTGTGGTGATTGTGGTTTCGGGTGTGGTTGTGGACTCGCCGGCTTTGTCTTTGCCGATGTTAGGTTTTCCGGCGCCGTTTTGTTTTCTTGGAGCCAGGCGGCGAATGTTTTATGACATTCTGGTTTTCGAGGGTGCTGCGATGTTGGTTTTTTGGTTCCTCACTTTGGCCTTTTGGTGGGAGACAGTTATATGCAGAGGTTCTTTTCCGGTCTGCCTTTTTTGGTTGTGGGTGCGGTTGGATCCTTCTTGATTGTGTTTTCGGAGCGGACCCCTGGTGACGTTTTCTTGCCTCGGGTGTGGTCATGGCAGCCTTGGGGGTGGTTGTCGGGTTTTTTCAGATTGCGTTTCCGGTGGCCCTGTGATAGAGGAAGACGGTTCCTTTTTTGTTGGTGTATTTTGTTTGTTGCGAGGTGACTGGTGTTCTCTTGGTCACCCTCGTTAGTTTGTTGGTAATGTCCTAGTATAGCCGATATATTGAGTCCTGTTGTTTTAGCCTTTGCCTGCTTTTTTACTTGTATTAGCGAGAGTTTTCACCCAGTTGGTGAGCTCATTAGTGTAGGTTGTTTAGTTAGGTGCAGATCGTTTTGGATCTCATTGTACTGGTTGTACAGTTGATCTTCGGATCCGTTTTTAATGTTATCGTTTTTTTGCCAAAAAAGAAAAAAATAATAATAAACTGTACAACTGTACATTCAGGATGATTACTCTGTACTGTATGGGACATGTGAGACTTCGGCTTTAATTTTCATCATTCCGTATAACTTTAGGTTATGAATAATAAATTAAATAATGAAAAATGATAAATAATTAAATAAAATACTGTAAGATAGCTGAGATGACAGATGTGAATTCTTTTCATGTTGGTTTTTTAATCTTGCATGGTTTATTAACCTTACCTATCTTACTATGACACCCGTAATATAATAATATACAATACAAATACAGATACTTTTTAAAATAATATTTAAGATGTAAAATCAACAATATTTTTTCCACTTTTTTTTTCTTCCAAAATTTAACTGTTTTGAATTTAAAATGTCCAATTAACCGATCGTTTACCGACAAAAATCGCCCCACAACAAAGCGCGGGTTTCAATCCTCGTTGATAACCAATACGCTAAGGGAGGGGAACAAAAATACAAATATCACATCCTGATGCCACAAATTTCAACTAAATCTTTTGCGACCTCTATTGCGATACTAATAAAATGACATATCACGAATGATCAAACCAAAATCGTTAAGTGTGATTAGATTTCAGGTTTGAGTGCTTGATTTGGGAGAAATAGAGGATCGAATGTTTTAACTCCAATAATTGTGCAAACCCCGATTTGGAATCTGGATTCCAAGGGCGTAAAAAAATCGATTGAATTAGCCTTATTCGATCGGAATCGAATAAACTAATACCTAAGAGTGATGATTAATTCCGACGATGATCGGAGCACCGGCCGGAATTGGTTTAACGACTGGAGTGATGTTACCGCAATTGATTTGGGCAGAGTAACATTAATGCATCCAGTGTTGTGTGAATGAAAGATCTTGTTTACGTATTTATAGATGTTTAGGAGGGAATGGTGACGTGGCACATGTCCCTTTCATGGTTGTAACGAACTTTGTCAATCCCGAGGGGTGACGTGGCACCTGTCCCTTTCGTGGGGAATAACAGATCCTAACGAACTTCCCTAGATTTGTGGGCTGACGTGGCATGCAACTTGCTTGCATGCTCGTTCCGTTATCAGGTGATCATTCCGGGACAAAGTGTCTTTTCCGGGGTAGTGCACTTTCTCCGGGACAACGTGCTTGTCCCGGGAGAATATCTTCGTGTCGGGTTGGAATGCCGTGATGGTACTAACGGCAGGTTGATTCCGGTTAAGGCATCACGGTGCTCTCAGTCTAGCCGGGTGGGTCTTTGCCGAACACTTGGAAAGTGTTTCTTCACGGTTATGATTATGATGATTGGCTTCATAACGCTGGATTATGATTGTCATGACCGGCTGTATGGTGCTGGTTGTGTGTATGTCATCTGGGTTCTTGGCCTTGCCATTTGCCCGGCGTGGTAAAATTTCGGGGATGACGTCAGACGGATGTCGACAAAAGAAGTACGCATTCCGGGACGCGTAGTACCAGGTAGGATTTTTGCCGAGACGCTTGCCTGTTTTTGAGACGGATCATTATGCGTATCATTAAGTCCCCCCAGTTTGATGGTGGAAGCCGGGACGGTTACCGTCGTTAAACTTTCGAGACAAGGCCACGCTTCCTGATTGGATGTGCATTTAATGTTTGTCAGTGTGAAAAGACAGTTTCTGCAAATGCGCCTCCTTTTTATGCGTTTTCCTTTTTATCGATGTCTTGGAACGTTTTCCAAGGGGTAATTGTATACCACTTTCATCATTGCTTCTTGTTTCCTTTGTGGCTATAAATAGCCTCTCTTTTCACCTGAGTTGTTCACTTTTGTACTTCCAACTATTCTACATTTCTTTTCTTCAATACTACTTCACCTTTACAGATTCTCAGCCTTCGAAAGTTGCCTTTCGATGTTATGAACAACCTCTTTGCTTGGTTAATTATTGATGTTGCTGTTGTTGTTGTTGATGCCCAAAGGACGGCGTTGCCGTTATTCGCTGAGTCATGTTACCCACAACATTGGTGAGCATTTGTGTTTTTCCATTTCTGTCTTCTCTTCTTGTGCGACCTTCTTATTACTGTTTTTTTTATTGCAGGCTTCGATTTGGATCTGAAGATTTGTTTCGAATCCTTGAATTTTTCCGAACATATTCCGCCTTTAACTTCGATGTATCTTACGTCATCCTACTGGTCGCTGGGTTGTTGGATCTTCTGGGCTCGAGGGACACGATTCATTTGCGCTCGGATAACGATGTGCTATGCACATCTCTTGCGGACGCAAGTTGTTTCTTGTGCTTCCGGTTGATTTCGAGACTCGAATTACGACCTGTGGGGCCGTCGGACACTTGCCTGTTGTGACGACCCGGGAATTTCCAACCAAATTTAAACTTTATAATATTCCGACACGATAAGCAAAGTTTGTTAAGTTAAACCTCAAGGATTTTAAACCATGTTCATACATTTATTTAACCTCGACCAAGTTCCAATGATTCACAAACCATTATGTGGATGAATATTATTACGTATATATTTATTATAATTTGAAAACGTTAACAAAGTATTAGACGTATAATACTTTACATAAACGCATTCGTTCCAATATGTTTATCAATGAAATTAGAATATAATATCAAATGATTGATTTAACAGTCACCTTGAATTATGATTACTAGTCTCTCTGATGAGAGGTCCACTTTGATTTAGAAAACCTTTCCCTTTTTAACGGTATCCGGAATATTTGATAAAAGTGATTTACAAAAGTGTCATTAACGAGAGTTAGTCAAAAGTTAGTAATCATTTCGTTTAAATGTACTTTACTTAATTAACTCGTGTCTCTTGATAAATCAACTCTTTAGTTTTTATATTAAAAACATTATTTGGTAAAATAACTACTATTATTTAAAACGAGTTAAAACGAACTTTGAAATGTAATTGGTTTTGAAAGACTAAATATTATATCATTTGACAAATATTTCAAATATATATATTGTACAAATTTACAATTTTAAATGAAAATATATATATTTTTAATTTAGTCATAAAACGTCCTAATTTTAAATAATATATTTTGGTAAACAACGAGTCACTGATTTATAGAAGCAAATGACCACGACGCTCAAATTTTATAAGATACATTTTTACAAAGTAATTTATTGATGAATAAATCAAACTATTACTAAAAGTACACGTCGCGTAACGTAAAAGGCTAGTTTTCTAAACGTACGAAAGTGTGCTCGAAAAACCGAAAGTGGTACATGAGTCGTGAGACCACATTCGTGTCATTTTTGTAAAAATTATATTTTTACCATGAACGTGAATATAATATAATATATAATTAATCATATGAATTAAATATATATTTATATATAATATTATTAAATAAAAAAAAATGGTACGTAGTGTTAAAATCACGGGTGTCATAAAGGTGGCCATTTTTTTCTTCATACCCATATATCACACGTTTCTTTAATTTTTTTTTATTTATTTATTTATTATACTATTATAATTATTTAATTATATTATTAATTGAAAACTTGTGAAAATGAATGACTTCTATAAATTCATTCTGCGAGCTGAACTATCTATCCATCATCCTCTAATCTCTCTCTATACTCAGTAATATTTATTATTATTACTATTATTATTATTAATAGTATTATAATTATTAGTATTAGTATTAATATTATTATTATTAGTATTTATACATAAAATACTACGACGGAGTGCTGTTCGAGTAATTTTCAAAACTAGTTTGCGAGTAGGATAGGACTAAGGAAATTATGGGTTATAGCTATAGAGGTGATGGGTATGGTTCATGGGTTTGTTCGTGAGGTCAACCTAGTGTTTATCGTCTCTGTTGCGTTTACGTACATTTTCAGCAATATTGAATCTCAATATTGATACGTGAGTACTCGTAAATAATTTTTTTTACATAATAATAGTGTATCCCTTACTAGTGCTCGAGTATATAGGATTATGCATGCATGTACTTTTGATATTTTCCTTAGATAGGTTATGTTGAATCTTTAATTAGTTACACCTGCGGTTGAGAAAAGGTATAAGATATGCATGTCGTTGGAAAGCTAGCGAAAAATTAAGAACTTTTCATTTAGATATCGAATGGTTTCGATGAACGGATTAGAAGTTATAATCACTTGACTTTTTGTATAAAAAAAAATATATATATATATATATATTTAAAAATATCAAAACGACGATATTTAAACTATATAATAATCATGTAAAAATTTGGAAATCATTTTGAGTCAAATTGACTTTTGTTGACTTTTGTATATTAGTCTCGAGCATTAGGGTTGTGGTACACTATGACCTGACTTAAATTGTTAAGACAAATATTGACCAACATACAAATATATATAATTAATATAGGTTCGTGAATCCGAGGCCAACCCTGCATTGTTCTGTATAGTCATATGTATTTTTACTACAAAATACATTGTGTGAGTTTCATTACTCCCTTTTTATATATATTTTTGGGCTGAGAATACATGCGCTGTTTTATAAATGCTTTACGAAATAGGCACAAGTACTAAAACTAATTCTATGTGGGTTTAAACCAGAAATATACCCTTAGCTTGGTAACATTAAACTACTTGTCTATGTACGGTAGGCGCGAATCCTAAAGATAGATCTATTGGGCCTGACAAACCCCATCCTGACTATGGGATGCTTTAGTACTTCGAGGTTATTTTAAACACACCTGATCTGGTGTACTTCAGAGGGTAAAACAGGAACGTTAAGGCTTGTTACCGGGTGCCTACAACTTATAGAATACTTTTATACAATTGCGAGTGTACATATATTTATAAACGGAAATCTTGTAGTCTATTAATATATTGAAATGATTGTTATGATAAACCTATGTACTCACCAACCTTTTGGTTGACACTTTTAAGCATGTTTATTCTCAGGTACGAATTAAGTCTTCCGCTGTGCATTTGCTCAATTGAAAGATATTACTTGGAGTCATTCATGGCATATTTAGGTCAGTACCTCGCAATGGGACCAAATGTTGAAGACTTCATCCAGGAGGATTAGGACGGGTCGTCACAGGTGGTATCAGAGCGGTGGTCTTAGTGAACCAGGTCGTGCATTAGTGTGTCTAACTGATAGTTGTTTAGATGCATTAGTAGGTCTGGACTTCGACCGTGTCTGCATGTCAAAAGTTTTGCTTATCATTTCGTGTCGAAAATTATTTGCTTATCATCCTTAAAGTCTAGACACGTCTTACTGCCTCTATTTCATAGACAGTGTATAGATAAATTCATATCTTAGCGTACCTGTTATTGTTACCTTTGCCTGACAACTTCCGTAGATTCCTCCGTAACTTATGGGATTTTAGTATTATATATGCATATGTAAATTATGTATTACAGAGTACTAATCTACATCCTATAATCTATTTCTTATCAAAAATCCTTCATCTGATTGTACGAGATGAATCCCTCAACCAGTTCGAGTCCTTCAGATTTCGATAGCTATTCCGATAGTTATTCTGACAGCTATTCCGGCATGGATATTCACCTAAGCTCCGAAAGCGATGTCACCAGAATGAATCAATCAATCAACCATCCCCAATTCATCTTACGGGTTCGTAGTCGACCTAATCAATGGAGAGTCGAAGAAGGCAATCCCTTCCACCAACCAAATTTCCCTCTTGACGAAGAACCTGAAGCACTTACCGGCGAACCTGCTCGTAATACCATTTTTTCTCTCATTTCCAGAGTACCTCTTCATGATTATATACTATCTCTAATTCTAGATCTTATTCATCCACTCGTTCTGACCGACAATCATCCCAGAATAATAGAAGAAGTCAGCGAACTTTGCGCTCGAGTAATCAATTTGGAGAATATGGTGCAAAATTTACCAGCTTCAGCAACATCACCGACACCAACAGTACCATCAGTAACAGCACCTGTACCATCAACAATCCATGCCTCAACATCTCATTCTGTATCTCCAGCATAATCATCGTACTACATGACATCCTACATCGATTATCTTCGTTCTACGTATCGTTATATCTCATTTATCTTCGTTCGTTATGATGATTATGTAATCTCTAATGTTTTGAGATTATGTATTCTAGTGCTAATCGAAAATCAAATGAGCTTAATATCATATTGACTCATTAAATCCATGATTACATCTGAAGAAAATATATATGTATATATATTTTTTTTTCATAAAGATGGTAATTAAAAATTCTTTCGTACAAACTGTTAATGGTGAAAATATTTTAACGGGTAGGTAATACCTGAGGAAATATTTAACTTTCATATTAACTTGTTATACTGTAAATTCTTCGAATCTGATTCAACAGTCATTTACTATCCTACTTACATCCACAGATATACTTATCCGTTTACCGCATAATAACCATTTTCCTTCAATTTCATATTTGGATTTTGACTTATCAAAATCCAACAAGTGGCATAATGAAGAAAACATTGGACAAAATAAAATTTGTTAGAAACAAACAATTTAACTATGAGAAGAATTTTGGTAAGAATCCACGCTAACAAAATCCTAGCTAACTGTTCCTAGCTAACTGTTAATTCCGTATTACATTTTATTTATCGCAATTTATTTATCGCATTTTTATTTATCGCAATTTTAATTCTCGCAATTTTATTTATCGTCATTTAATTTCTGTTATTTATTTTACGCATTTTAAATATCGAGACACGTATACAAGGTTTTGACATATCATATCGACGCATCTATATATATTATTTGGAATAACCATAGACACTCTATATGCAGTAATGATCGAGTTCTCTATACAGGGTTGAGGTTGATTCTACAATAATATATATAGTTTGAGTTGTGATCGAGTCTGAGACGAATACGGGTCACGATACGTATTAATTAATTCGAATATTATATATTAAACTATATATGAATTATTGAATTGCTAACTGTGGACTATCAACTGTGGATTACCAACATTGGACAATTAAAATGAATTAAAATATTGACTATAACATAAGAAACTAAACAACTCTTCAAGTTTGCCACTTGATTTCATATTAAACCTCATTTGTATATTGACGATTCAAATATATGTTCAAACCTTTCGTGATTCTTGAAAACACCTCAATCGAGAGGATAAACCAATCGCACTTCGTCTACGGAAGGAAAGATTTATGCATATAGTTATACACCTGAAAAACACTCGGAACCTGAGTAAACGTTTAACACGTATCTGTGCTAGCTCCTTTGGCGTTGCTATTATCGAAAATAACTTGGCAATTCCTTTCCAAATTGGTCAATTTTGTCACAGCTTCAACAAATCAACATTGACCTTTCATTCGAATAAGCCTTATTATAACCTTGATATATATGCGTGCTCTTTTATTGTTACCGGAGAACCTTTTATATTCCACCATATTACCAACAGATGTACCAGCAACCTCGTCGCTCCGTGGTTTAAATCTCTCCAACAAATCACTATATTTAATTATTGAAGTCTCATCATGTACTCATCCGCATCTTGTAACAAGAATTGCCATATCAATTACCGGAAATCAGCAAATCTGTATTGTGAGTCTCGCAATGTTTCCACAACAACAGTTATATGTATGCATATAACATTTATCTCTTAGAACTATGAATCTTCCATTCTGAAATTCTAAAAAGCACCCAGTCTACGAACCAATACTCTGAATTCTTAAAAAAAGGTGAATGAAGCAACAAAAACTATAAACGTCCTCAACAGCCAAAAGTTGATAATAAAGAATTGTATGTTGGCAAAGCTCAGAAAAAGTTTGAAACTGAAAAACAGATTGAGCAAACTACGAAGGAGTCTCTGAAAAAATCACAAGGACTAAACTTGTACATTAAGAATCCCGATGATTCTGTTTCTGATGAAATCTTTAGCGAATACCTTGCTTCTGACTCCAAACTCTTGCGGACAAATTTTCTTCACCATCCTTCGATATTAGAAATTCCAAGATATCATCGAATATTTCATTATAAATATCCTCCATATTTCTAAAGATATTTTCATAACTATTCTTATCTGAAATCATTAATCTCTTCGTACTATCAGTGTTACATCATATAGAAACTGTTAGTTTCTATATTATGTAAACTTTCGAGCTTAAAATATGAATGTTATTGAAGTAATGTTGGGAACTGATGCATGAGTTAGTATAATATAATGACACTTGATCAACGTGATTATATTACAGTAAGTCATGCTGAGTTTCTAATGAAACGTGATGATTCACAGACCATAACATCATCATGTGCCATGTTACATAACTCATTCATTCTGCTTAACTTCTGAACATATCAAGAAAATGTATTCTTGATGATTCTATCTTCTGTGATGTTGATAAATTTGAAAATCAAATCGTGCTATCACGTTCCTTCCTGCTTAGAACATTATAATCATTTGAAACTCTATATCTACGAATTCTGGACCATTATTCGCTTGACTTAAAGTCGGGAAGAGAAAACAAAAGTGTGAAACTCCAAAATATAAGAAAGAATATAAAGCTCGATAACAACACATAAATTACAAACCGTGGATATCAATGTTTATCACAACATAAAGACACGGGAGAATTATAAGTACTATAACCCCAAGGGCAAAGTAGAAGTAAGCAGACTCCTCTGGTGGAAGTTGGAAAAGGAGAATAATGGTCGCAATAGTAAGGATAAGGACAAGGAATAGAACTGGATTAAGCATTTTCATAATCTTTTGAATTTAGGAATTGAGTATAGGAATGGTAAAAGTAACGAAACAGAAGAAATTAATTTATAGTGAAATATCCGACAGAAAAATCGAGATGGATTATCGCATTAAATCGAAGAGGATCATAATCGCCGAATAATCAAATCTTTTAGATTTCGAAGATTTTCTTTAAATCCCTTGAATTCTGGAATTTAACCAAAACAACATCAAAAGTTAAAACAAAATTTTATTTCTCATCTCGTTCTTTTATGATAGCTTCACTCATACTCTTCAAGTAATCGAATCGTTTTATCTATATTACTCAATAGTAATAAAACTCTATATACCAACTCATATTCATCATAAAAACATTTTTATGATTAGCCATGATGATCACGATCAAATTTCGGGACGAAATTTTTTTAACGGGTAGGTACTGTGACGACCCGGGAATTTCCAACCAAATTTAAACTTTATAATATTCCGACACGATAAGCAAAGTTTGTTAAGTTAAACCTCAAGGATTTTAAACCATGTTCATACATTTATTTAACCTCGACCAAGTTCCAATGATTCAGAAACCATTATGTGGATGAATATGATTACGTATATATTTATTATAATTTGAAAACGTTAACAAAGTATTAGACGTATAATACTTTACATAAACGCATTCGTTCCAATATGTTTATCAATGAAATCAGAATATAATATCAAATGATTGATTTAACAGTCACCTTGAATTATGATTACTAGCCTCTGATGAGAGGTCCACTTTGATTTAGAAAACCTTTCCCTTTTTAACGGTATCCGAAATATTTGATAAAAGTGATTTACAAAAGTGTCATTAACGAGAGTTAGTCAAAAGTTAGTAATCATTTCGTTTAAATGTACTTTACTTAATTAACTCGTGTCTCTTGATAAATCAACTCTTTAGTTTTTATATTAAAAACATTATTTGGTAAAATAACTACTATTATTTAAAACGAGTTAAAACGAACTTTGAAATGTAATTGGTTTTGAAAGACTAAATATTATATCATTTGACAAATATTTCAAATATATATATTGTACAAATTTACAATTTTAAATGAAAATATATATATTTTTAATTTAGTCATAAAACGTCCCAATTTTAAATAATATATTTTGGTAAACAACGAGTCACTGATTTATAGAATCAAATGACCACGACGCTCAAATTTTATAAGATACATTTTTACAAAGTAATTTATTGATGAATAAATCAAACTATTACTAAAAGTACACGTCGCTTCACGTAAAAGGCTAGTTTTCTAAACGTACGAAAGTGCGCTCGAAAAACTGAAAGTGGTACATGAGTCGTGAGACCACGTTTGTGTCATTTTTGTAAAAATTATATTTTTACCATGAACGTGAATATAATATAATATATAATTAATCATATGAATTAAATATATATTTATATATAATATTATTAATGTAACGACCCAACCCGTTAACCAACCAAAAACGCGGAAAAAAAAAATTTAAAACTGATCTGGAGGGTGCGCGGCGCGCACCACTGCCTATGCGCGGCGCGCACAAGGCCTGAGACAGTTCTGATCAAAATGTCCATTTTTCGCGAAAAGATCTTCGACTTCCCGACACTTTTAGACCATACGCTTTTCACAACAAACTTATATATGTAAAACTAACACGAATCAAACATAAAAATGACGTTTTACAAGCGGGGCCCACACGACCCAAAATACAAGTTTAATACAAGTTTAGAGTTTCGACCACCAAAAAGTTTAAGTTCCAAACTACACAATGAGCATGGCGTTTGGGATTAAACTACCCAACTACCGGTCAAACTCCAAGAGCTACTAAAGCCAAAAGTGTCCCCTAGTATCAAGCGGGATCTCTAGTCCAATACGATGCCCTTACCCTTGTCCAAAACTGAACCTATAAAATGGTAAACAACGAGAGGGTAAGCAAAGCTTAGTGAATGCAATAATTATATGAATACATATATAATTATACCTACTTGCATACACTTACACCAACCGCAAACATGCTAGCAACACAATTAGCTTATCGTCACATTAACAAGCTATAATCTCCAATACCACAAGCTAGCAACAACCGCATAATAATATAACTCGAAATGATATAATATGCTTACAACACAAGTAACCATGGTCGACCAATAGTACAAGGGAACGGCGCTCGCGAAAACGCCATCGGTGTTCATAACATCCATTAGGGCACTTAACACCTCGCACCACTAACCCCTAGGGTGGCACCTTAACACCTCGGCACATCACCCCGAGTGGCATCTTAACACCTCGATGCATCACTCATTATTTTACGGAGTGGTGTCTTAACACCTCGACACTACACTCCTAGGTGGCATCTTAACACCTCGATGCTACACCCGAGTGGCATCTTAACACCTCGATGCTACACTCTTCACGTGAAACGTGGTGTCTTAACACCTCGACACTACACCTTTCACGCTACAACAAATAGATACATTATATACATACGCATATAATTATTCCACTCACCTTAACAATTAGATGACGATTTCAACCTCCACAAGCTTCAAAGCAAAGTACCTAATATAATAAGTACTTGATCAACACACAAGCTAAGTGGACTCAATACTAACACTTACATATGAGCATTTAATGACTTAATGTATTAAATCGCTCATTTATACCAAAACCGCCCAATTAAAGTCAAGACCACCACTAATCACTTTAAAGCTAGTGATTAAGGTCCAACAACACCAACTAATACATAATTAGGGTAATTCATAACCATCTTTCCAAACTAGGTCAATTTATTACCCAAATAACCATTTTAAGACGACACACCCATTTCGGGTCATCCACTAACTAACCAACACCCATTTACTAAATAACTAGGTGTGTTAGCAATTAACTCACCAATTAGGGTTCATAAACATCATTTAATACTTTGAAACCCTAGACTAGTCACCAATTAGTATTCAAGACTCAATTTTACTCAAGAACACCCAAAATCACCAATAATGGGTTTTGTGTTCATCATTTACTCAAACCCTAACCCTTACACTAAATCAAAGTAAGGAAAATAAAATTAGAACATACCACAACTACCACAACGAAGCTAGAGATAAGATGAACGACTTTAATGCTTGAACTTTAACCCAAAACAAGCTCCTTCCTCTTGGATTTAAGCTTTCTCACACTTGAATCACACTCTCTCACTAGGATTTAAGTGGATGAAGTTTGGTGGTTAGAAATGGAGTAATGAGGCTCAACCAAACTGATCTAGGGCCTTTAATTCGTCCATAAGTGAATTTACCAAAATGCCCATCAAAATATCTGATTTAAAAAGCTGGAACCCGGCTACAGTAAGGGGTGCGCGGCGCGCTCCCTTTAGTGTGCGCGGCGCGCACTAGGCTCAGCTCACTCAGTGACTTCTGTTTAACAGCACAACATCACCCACACTCTATGTAACATATTTACACTGCTGTACAAACTGATTAGGGTCTTACAACTCTCCCCCACTTATTCGGATTGCGTCCTCGCAATCCAAGCCGCATGACAAGAGGGAAGATAAACCAACACGAATTCTTCAGGCTCCCAAGTAAACTCGGAACCCTTACTACGACGCCATTGAACTTTAAAAGTCCTAACCTCTTTATGCCTCAACCTTTTGACCTTCTCATCGAGTATGGCAATCGGCTCCTCAATATACTCTAACTTATTGTTTAGCTCAATTTCATCTAACGGTACCCATGATGAATCATCCTCAAGACACTTACGGAGATGGGAAACATGAAATGTATTATGAATCCCCGCAAGCTCTTCGAGTAATTCCAAACGATACGCGACTTCACCAACACGAGCTAAAACTTTAAAGGGACCAATAATCCGAGGAGCTAACTTTCCCCGTTTTCGAAATCGAATAATACCCTTCCATGGCGAAACCTTAAGCATCACCATATCGGCATACGACTTTTGTCTATCTTGAGCCTTTCTCAAATGTTCCCGAATAATATCAATCTTGTTATTCATCTCTAAAATCAAATCGGTACTCCCAATTTCTCTTTGACCCACTTCTCCCTAACAAATGGGAGTTCGACACCTCCGCCCATATAGCATCTCATAAGGTGGCATCCCGATACTAGTGTGATAACTATTATTGTACGAGAATTCCACCAAAGGCAAATGCTCGTCCCAACTACCACCGAAATCAATAATGCACGCCCGTAACATATCTTCCAAAGTTTAATTCGTACGTTCGGTTTGACCGTCCGTTTGAGGATGATACGCCGTGCTCAACTTCAATTGTGTACCCATATCCTCATGAAACTTTTCCCAAAATCGAGATGTAAAATGGGTATCTCGATCCGAAATAATAGATATAGGAACCCCATGTCGAGCGACCACTTCCTTGATAAACAACTTAGCCAAGGTCTCCGACGATATCGCTTCTTTAATGGGAAGAAACAAAGCACTTTTCGTCAATCGGTCAACTATCACCCAAATCGTATCAAATTGGGTTCTCGCCGTCTTAGGTAACTTTGTTATGAAATCCATGGTAATGTGCTCCCATTTCCATTTCGGAATTTCTAACGGTTGCAATTTACCATACGGCTTTTGGTGTTCGGCTTTTACTTGCAAACACGTGACGCATTGCTCAACATACTTCACAACATCACGCTTCATGCCCGGCCACCAATAATCTTTCTTCAAGTCAAGATACATTTTCGTCGCGCCCGGATGAATGGAATATTTTGACTTATGTGCTTCATCAAGTAGCACTCGTCGGTAATCACCCATCTTAGGCACCCACACCCTTCCTTGGAAAGACAACAAACCACGCGGACCCATAGTAATAAACTCCGATTGGCCCACGATTCGCTCCGTATGCTTGTTGTGAACATAAGCCTCTATTTGAATCTCACCAAGCTTTTCAAGAAAATCGTTGGTAATAATCAAACGTAACGATCCAACTCGTATCGCCGGATGTTGACTCTTTCGACTCAACGCATCCGCGACCACATTCGCCTTACCCGGATGATAAAGTATTTCACAATCGTAGTCTTTCACCACATCCATCCACCTACGTTGGCGATAATTCAAATCTCGTTGATTAAAGAGATGTTTCAAACTCTTATGATCCGAATAAATCGTACACTTGACACCATACAAGTAATGGCGCCAAATTTTCAACGCATGCACAACCGCCGCCAACTCAAGATCATGAGTCGGATACCTCGTTTCATGTTCCTTTAATTGTCGAGAGGCATAAGCGATGACTTTACCTCTTTGCATTAGAACACACCCGAGACCATTTAAGGAAGCATCACAATAAACCACCATGTCTTCAACACCTTCCGGTAACACTAACACCGGAGCTTGACACAACTTCTCTTTTAACAATTGAAAAGCAATTTCTTGCTCGTTCTCCCAAACAAACCTCACATTCTTCCTTATCAATTTTGTCAACGAAGAAGCGATCTTAGAAAAATCTTGGATAAACCGACGATAATAACCGGCCAATCCGAGAAAACTTCGGATTTCCGTAGGCGTAGTCGGTCGTCCCCAACTCTTCACCGTTTCGATCTTCCCCGGATCTACTTGAATACCGTTTTCGTTCACAATATGACCAAGGAATTGAACATCCCTTAGCCAAAATTCACATTTGGAGAACTTTGCATACAACTTCTCCTTTCGTAGCGTCTTCAATACTTCACGCAAATGATGTTCATGTTCGTTCATACTTTTCGAGTAGACTAGTATGTCGTCAATGAACACAATTACCGACTTGTCCAACATAGGTTGGCACACTCAGTTCATAAGATCCATGAATGCCGCCGGTGCATTCGTAAGACCAAAGGGCATAACTACAAACTCATAATGCCCGTAACGCGTTCGAAAAGCCATTTTCTCTATGTCTTCCTCACAGACCCGCATTTGGTGATAGCCGGACCGTAGGTCGATCTTAGAGAAATACGTTGCACCTTGAAGTTGATCAAATAAATCGTCAATCCTAGGTAGTGGATAACGATTCTTGATCGTCACTTTATTCAACTCACGGTAATCAATGTACATACGCATACTACCATCTTTCTTCTTCACAAATAACACCGGAGCGCCCCATGGCGAAGCAATCGGTCGAATAAAACCCTTCTCAAGCAACTCTTGGGTTTGATTTAACAACTCTTGCATTTCCGTTGGTGCTAATCGATAAGGAGTTTTAGCAATGGGAGTAGCTCCCGGAACCAACTCAATACGAAACTCAACTTGTCTTTCCGCCGAAACACCCGGTAATTCGTCCGGAAAAACGTCTTCTAATTCACTAACAACCGGAATTTCACGAATAGGTGGTGGCTCATTGCGAGTATCAACAACATGAGCAAGGAAAGCCATGCCACCGGTAACAACAAAACGACGTGCCCGTGCAAAAGTGCATATCGGCACCGGTCTCCTTCGCTTATCACCATGAATAATTAACTCTCCCCCACTTAGGGTCTTCACACGAATAAACTTATCATGGCATGCAATATCGGCTCTATAACGATCGAGCCAATCCATACCAACGACAATATCAAAGTCGCCCAAGGTCATTGGAATAAGATCAATTTTAAAGGTTTCGGCACCAAAAACAACATCACAATTTTCACACACATCAACCACTAGCACCGTCTTGCCGTCCGCTATTTCGACTTCTATCGGACGACTTAACTTAGCTAACGGTCTATTAAGTTTAGGCACAAATTTAGGAGACACAAACGACAAATTTGCACCGCTATCGAAAAGAATCCTTGCCGGATTAGAATTAACCATGTAAGTACCTAAGACAACTTCGTGCAATTGTTTGGCTTCATCATTGGTCATCAAATAGTTGCGACCCCTAGCCGTACTCGCCGCCTTCTCTAACCGCTTCACATTGTCGTTTCGCAAGTCGGGACACTCCGGCTTCTTATGCCCTTCTTTGCCGCAATTAAAACAAGTGACTTTGTTTCCGGAAGATGGTTTCGGACACTCACGAGCCATATGACCCAGTTGCCCACAATTGTAGCACGTATAAGAAAACCCACCGGTAGTGCCCTTCTTTGCACTATTGACACTTTCGGCCCCCCTCTTGCTCTTGCTCTTCTTGCTTGAGGCGTTAGAGTAACTAAAACCTTCAAACTTTCTTTTGGAAAACATGAAATCACTCTTTCTTGGAACCTCCGGCTCAAAACCCCGAGCCAACTCAAACAATTCATCAATAGTCTTAGCCATACCCCGACTAATCTTCCCCTTGTACTCATCATTCAAAGTACGGTAGAAATCCTTCATGAGCTTATGATCATCATCAACATATTTCGGGCAAAAACGAGTCTTTGCCAAGAATGTAGACTTGAGGGTAACCAAATCCATGGAACCTTGTTGCAAATGGTGCAACTCGTCCCGGATTCTATCGAGGTCGGAAGAAGTTCGGCATTCTTTGAAAAACTCTTTCTTGAAGTCTTCCCAAGTCAAACCCATACATTGTTCTTCACCATACAAGTTGATTTTATCGTCCCGCCACAACTTAGCTTCTTCGCGTAACATGCTAGAACCATACCTCGTCTTCTTTTCGGGAGGACATTCCGCGGTACGGAAAGCTCCCTCAATATCGGAGATCCAACATGTACTTTTCAAGGGATCTCGCACCCCATTAAACATCGGGGGTTGAGCATCCTTGAAGTTCTTGTAGTGGAAGTCCCGCCTTCCTTCGCCTCCTTCACCGCGAGGATAGATATTCCTAGCGTCAAGGGCCTCTTCGATAGTGGCCTTCATTCGTTCATTTATCAAATCGGTCACCTGCCCATCGACCGAATCTTGAAAGACCTTTCGGACGTCCGTAAGAAAATCCGCTTTTAACTTTTTAAAGACGGCCTCAACCTTGGCCGAAAACTCGGCGTCCTCGCTTGTACTTCCGTTATCATGATCGGGACCGTTTCTCGTCTTCATTCTATAAAACGAAATAGGTTAAACCACAAAAACGAAAGGACAATTACATGTGTATATACATATATGCCACACTACTCCATCTCGTCAACAATCGTCGTACATTACTTGTTTAACACGATTTTCTCCCGTAACAATGGTAGCTAATCATTGTTACGCGAGCACGTCGCATTAACTTGCTAGTACAACGTCCATCTCGCTCGATGCCTGAAATGTCCCGTTCTTATTGATTAAAAACGTTCCATATTAATTGATTTCGTTGCGAGGTTTTGACCTCTATATGAGACGTTTTTCAAAGACTGCATTCATTTTTAAACAAACCATAACCTTTATTTCATCAATAAAGGTTTAAAAAGCTTTACGTAGATTATCAAATAATGATAATCTAAAATATCCTGTTTACACACGACCATTACATAATGGTTTACAATACAAATATGTTACAACAAAATAAGTTTCTTGAATGCAGTTTTTACACAATATCATACAAGCATGGACTCCAAATCTTGTCCTTATTTAAGTATGCGACAGCGGAAGCTCTTAATAATCACCTGAGAATAAACATACTTAAAACGTCAACAAAAATGTTGGTGAGTTATAGGTTTAACCTATATATATCAAATCGTAACAATAGACCACAAGATTTCATATTTCAATACACATCCCATACATAGAGATAAAAATCATTCATATGATGAACACCTGGTAACCGACATTAACAAGATGCATATATATAAGAATATCCCCATCATTCCGGGACACCCTTCGGATATGATATAAATTTCGAAGTACTAAAGCATCCGGTACTTTGGATGGGGTTTGTTAGGCCCAATAGATCTATCTTTAGGATTCGCGTCAATTAGGGTGTCTGTTCCCTAATTCTTAGATTACCAGACTTAATAAAAAGGGGCATATTCGATTTCGATAATTCAACCATAGAATGTAGTTTCACGTACTTGTGTCTATTTTGTAAATCATTTATAAAACCTGCATGTATTCTCATCCCAAAAATATTAGATTTTAAAAGTGGGACTATAACTCACTTTCACAGATTTTTACTTCGTCGGGAAGTAAGACTTGGCCACTGGTTGATTCACGAACCTATAACAATATATACATATATATCAAAGTATGTTCAAAATATATTTACAACACTTTTAATATATTTTGATGTTTTAAGTTTCTTAAGTCAGCTGTCCTCGTTAGTAACCTACAACTAGTTGTCCACAGTTAGATGTACAGAAATAAATCGATAAATATTATCTTGAATCAATCCACGACCCAGTGTATACGTATCTCAGTATTGATCACAACTCAAACTATATATATTTTGGAATCAACCTCAACCCTGTATAGCTAACTCCAACATTCACATATAGAGTGTCTATGGTTGTTCCGAAATATATATAGATGTGTCGACATGATAGGTCGAAACATTGTATACGTGTCTATGGTATCTCAAGATTACATAATATACAATACAAGTTGATTAAGTTATGGTTGGAATAGATTTGTTACCAATTTTCACGTAGCTAAAATGAGAAAAATTATCCAATCTTGTTTTACCCATAACTTCTTCATTTTAAATCCGTTTTGAGTGAATCAAATTGCTATGGTTTCATATTGAACTCTATTTTATGAATCTAAATAGAAAAAGTATAGGTTTATAGTCGGAAAAATAAGTTACAAGTCGTTTTTGTAAAGGTAGTCATTTCAGTCGAAAGAACGACGTCTAGATGACCATTTTAGAAAACATACTTCCACTTTGAGTTTAACCATAATTTTTGGATATAGTTTCATGTTCATAATAAAAATCATTTTCTCAGAATAACAACTTTTAAATCAAAGTTTATCATAGTTTTTAATTAACTAACCCAAAACAGCCCGCGGTGTTACTACGACGGCGTAAATCCGGTTTTACGGTGTTTTTCGTGTTTTCAGGTTTTAAATCATTAAGTTAGCATATCATATAGATATAGAACATGTGTTTAGTTGATTTTAAAAGTCAAGTTAGAAGGATTAACTTTTGTTTGCGAACAAGTTTAGAATTAACTAAACTATGTTCTAGTGATTACAAGTTTAAACCTTCGAATAAGATAGCTTTATACATATGAATCGAATGATGTTATGAACATCATTACTACCTTAATTTCCTTGGATAAACCTACTGGAAAAGAGAAAAATGGATCTAGCTTCAACGGATCCTTGGATGGCTCGAAGTTCTTGAAGCAGAATCATGACACGAAAACAAGTTCAAGTAAGATCATCACTTGAAATAAGATTGTTATAGTTATAGAAATTGAACCAAAGTTTGAATATGATTATTACCTTGTATTAGAATGATAACCTACTGTAAGAAACAAAGATTTCTTGAGGTTGGATGATCACCTTACAAGATTGGAAGTGAGCTAGCAAACTTGAAAGTATTCTTGATTTTATGAAACTAGAACTTTTGGAATTTATGAAGAACACTTAGAACTTGAAGATAGAACTTGAGAGAGATCAATTAGATGAAGAAAATTGAAGAATGAAAGTGTTTGTAGGTGTTTTTGGTCGTTGGTGTATGGATTAGATATAAAGGATATGTAATTTTGTTTTCATGTAAATAAGTCATGAATGATTACTCATATTTTTGTAATTTTATGAGATATTTCATGCTAGTTGCCAAATGATGGTTCCCACATGTGTTAGGTGACTCACATGGGCTGCTAAGAGCTGATCATTGGAGTGTATATACCAATAGTACATACATCTAAAAGCTGTGTATTGTACGAGTACGAATACGGGTGCATACGAATTGAATTGTTGATGAAACTGAACGAGGATGTAATGGTAAGCATTTTTGTTAAGTAGAAGTATTTTGATAAGTGTATTGAAGTCTTTCAAAAGTGTATAAATACATATTAAAACACTACATGTATATACATTTTAACTTAGTCGTTAAGTCATCGTTAGTCGTTACATGTAAGTGTTGTTTTGAAACCTTTAGGTTAACGATCTTGTTAAATGTTGTTAACCCAATAGTTATAATATCAAATGAGATTTTAAATTATTATATTATCATGATATTATCATGTATGAATATCTCTTAATATGATATATATACATTAAATGTCTTTACAACGATAATCGTTACATATATGTCTAGTTTCAAAATCATTAAGTTAGTAGTCTTGTTTTTACATATGTAGTTCATTGTTAATATACTTAATGATATGTTTACTTATCATAATATCATGTTAACTATATATATAACCATATATATGTCATCATATAGTTTTTACAAGTTTTAACGTTCGTGAATCACCGGTCAACTTGGGTGGTCAATTGTCTATATGAAACATATTTCAATTAATCAAGTCTTAACAAGTTTGATTTCCTAACATGTTGGAAACATTTAATCATGTAAATATCAATCTCAATTAATATATATAAACATGGAAAAGTTCGGTCACTACAGTACCTACCCGTTAAATAAATTTCGTCCCGAAATTTTAAGCTGTTGAAGATGTTGACGAATCTTCTGGAAATAGATGCGGGTATTTCTTCTTCATCTGATCTTCACGTTCCCAGGTGAACTCGGGTCCTCTATGAGCATTCCATCGAACCTTAACAATTGGTATCTTGTTTTGCTTAAGTCTTTTAACCTCACGATCCATTATTTCGACGGGTTCTTCGATGAATTGAAGTTTTTCGTTGATTTGGATTTCTTCTAACGGAATAGTGAGATCTTCTTTAGCAAAACATTTCTTCAAATTCGAGACGTGGAAAGTGTTATGTACAGCCGCGAGTTGTTGAGGTAACTCAAGTCGGTAAGCTACTGGTCCGACACGATCAATAATCTTGAATGGTCCAATAAACCTTGGATTTAATTTCCCTCGTTTACCAAATCGAACAACGCCTTTCCAAGGTGAAACTTTAAGCATGACCATCTCTCCAATTTCAAATTCTACATCTTTTCTTTTAATGTCAGCGTAGCTCTTTTGTCGACTTTGGGCGGTTTTCAACCGTTGTTGAATTTGGATGATCTTCTCGGTAGTTTCTTGTATAATCTCCGGACCCGTAATCTGTCTATCCCCCACTTCACTCCAACAAATCGGAGACCTGCACTTTCTACCATAAAGTGCTTCAAACGGCGCCATCTCAATGCTTGAATGGTAGCTGTTGTTGTAGGAAAATTCTGCTAACGGTAGATGTCGATCCCAACTGTTTCCGAAATCAATAACACATGTCTTCAAGCGTTTGTATCGTCCTTTCGCTCTGCCCATCAGTTTGTGGATGATAGGCAGTACTCATGTCTAGACGAGTTCCTAATGCTTGCTGTAATGTCTGCCAGAATCTTGAAATAAATCTGCCATCCCTATCAGAGATAATAGAGATTGGTATTCCATGTCTGGAGATGACTTCCTTCAAATACAGTCGTGCTAACTTCTCCATCTTGTCATCTTCTCTTATTGGTAGGAAGTGTGCGGATTTGGTGAGACGATCAACTATTACCCAAATAGTATCAAAACCACTTGCAGTCCTTGGCAATTTAGTGATGAAATCCATGGTAATGTTTTCCCATTTCCATTCCGGGATTTCGGGTTGTTGAAGTAGACCTGATGGTTTCTGATGCTCAGCTTTGACCTTAGAACACGTCAAACATTCTCCTATGTATTTAGCAACATCGGCTTTCATACCCGGCCACCAAAAATGTTTCTTGAGATCCTTGTACATCTTCCCCGTTCCAGGATGTATTGAGTATCTGGTTTTATGAGCTTCTCTAAGTACCATTTCTCTCATATCTCCAAATTTTGGTACCCAAATCCTTTCAGCCCTATACCGGGTTCCGTCTTCCCGAATATTAAGATGCTTCTCCGATCCTTTGGGTATTTCATCCTTTAAATTTCCCTCTTTTAAAACTCCTTGTTGCACCTCCTTTATTTGAGTAGTAAGGTTATTATGAATCATTATATTCATAGATTTTACTCGAATGGGTTCTCTGTCCTTCCTGCTCAAGGCATCGGCTACCACATTTGCCTTCCCCGGGTGGTAACGAATCTCAAAGTCGTAATCATTCAATAATTCAATCCACCTACGCTGCCTCATATTCAGTTGTTTCTGATTAAATATGTGTTGAAGACTTTTGTGGTCGGTATATATAATACTTTTGACCCCATATAAGTAGTGCCTCCAAGTCTTTAATGCAAAAACAACCGCGCCTAATTCCAAATCATGCGTCGTATAATTTTGTTCGTGAATCTTCAATTGTCTAGACGCATAAGCAATCACCTTCGTTCGTTGCATTAATACACAACCGAGACCTTGCTTTGATGCATCACAATAAATCACAAAATCATCATTCCCTTCAGGCAATGACAATATAGGTGCCGTAGTTAGCTTTTTCTTCAATAACTGAAACGCTTTCTCTTGTTCATCATTCCATTCAAATTTCTTCCCTTTATGCGTTAATGCAGTCAAGGGTTTTGCTATTCTGGAAAAGTCTTGGATGAACCTTCTATAGTAACCAGCTAGTCCTAAAAACTGGCGTATGTGTTTTGGAGTTTTCGGGGTTTCCCACTTTTCAACAGTTTCTATCTTTGCCGGATCCACCTTAATACCTTCTTTGTTCACTATGTGACCGAGGAATTGAACTTCTTCTAACCAAAATGCACACTTTGAAAACTTAGCGTACAATTCTTCCTTTCTCAATACTTCTAACACCTTTCTCAAATGTTCACCGTGTTCTTGGTCATTCTTTGAGTAAATAAGTATGTCATCAATGAAAACAATGACAAACTTGTCAAGGTATGGTCCACACACTCGGTTCATAAGGTCCATGAACACAGCTGGTGCATTAGTTAAACCAAACGGCATGACCATAAACTCGTAATGACCATAACGTGTTCTGAAAGCAGTCTTTGGAATATCATCTTCTTTCACCCGCATTTGATGATACCCGGTGTAGTGACCCGAACTTTTCCATGTTTATATATATTAATTGAGATTGATATTTACATGATTAAATGTTTCCAACATGTTAAGCAATCAAACTTTTTAAGACTTGATTAATTGAAATATGTTTCATATAGACAATTGACCACCCAAGTTGATCGGTGATTCACGAACGTTAAAACTTGTAAAAACTATATGATGACATATATATGGATATATATATATAGTTAACATGATACTATGATAAGAAAACATATCATAAAGTATATTAACAATGAACTACATATGTAAAAACAAGACTACTAACTTAATGATTTTTAAACGAGACATATATGTAACGATTATCGTTGTAAAGACATTTAATGTATATATATCATATTAAGAGATATTCATACATGATAATATCATGATAATATAATAATTTAAAATCTCATTTGATATTATAAACATTGGGTTAACAACATTTAACAAGATCGTTAACCTAAAGGTTTCAAAACAACACTTACATGTAACGACTAACGATGACTTAACGACTCAGTTAAAATGTATATACATGTAGTGTTTTAATATGTATTTATACACTTTTGAAAGACTTCAATACACTTATCAAAATACTTCTACTTAACAAAAATTCTTACAATTACATCCTCGTTCAGTTTCATCAACAATTCTACTCGTATGCACCCGTATTCGTACTCGTACAATACACAGCTTTTAGATGTATGTACTATTGGTATATACACTCCAATGATCAGCTCTTAGCAGCCCATGTGAGTCACCTAACACATGTGGGAACCATCATTTGGCAACTAGCATGAAATATCTCATAAAATTACAAAAATATGAGTAATCATTCATGACTTATTTACATGAAAACAAAATTACATATCCTTTATATCTAATCCATACACCAACGACCAAAAACACCTACAAACACTTTCATTCTTCAATTTTCTTCATCTAATTGATCTCTCTCAAGTTCTATCTTCAAGTTCTAAGTGTTCTTCATAAATTCCAAAAGTTCTAGTTTCATAAAATCAAGAATACTTTCAAGTTTGCTAGCTCACTTCCAATCTTGTAAGGTGATCATCCAACCTCAAGAAATCTTTGTTTCTTACAGTAGGTTATCATTCTAATACAAGGTAATAATCATATTCAAACTTTGGTTCAATTTCTATAACTATAACAATCTTATTTCAAGTGATGATCTTACTTGAACTTGTTTTCGTGTCATGATTCTGCTTCAAGAACTTCGAGCCATCCAAGGATCCATTGAAGCTAGATCCATTTTTCTCTTTTCCAGTAGGTTTATCCAAGGAAATTAAGGTAGTAATGATGTTCATAACATCATTCGATTCATACATATAAAGCTATCTTATTCGAAGGTTTAAACTTGTAATCACTAGAACATAGTTTAGTTAATTCTAAACTTGTTCGCAAACAAAAGTTAATCCTTCTAACTTGACTTTTAAAATCAACTAAACACATGTTCTATATCTATATGATATGCTAACTTAATGATTTAAAACCTGGAAACACAAAAAACACCGTAAAACCGGATTTACGCCGTCGTAGTAACACCGCGGGCTGTTTTGGGTTAGTTAATTAAAAACTATGATAAACTTTGATTTAAAAGTTGTTATTCTGAGAAAATGATTTTTATTATGAACATGAAACTATATCCAAAAATTATGGTTAAACTCAAAGTGGAAGTATGTTTTCTAAAATGGTCATCTAGACGTCGTTCTTTCGACTGAAATGACTACCTTTACAAAAACGACTTGTAACTTATTTTTCCGACTATAAACCTATACTTTTTCTGTTTAGATTCATAAAATAGAGTTCAATATGAAACCATAGCAATTTGATTCACTCAAAACGGATTTAAAATGAAGAAGTTATGGGTAAAACAAGATTGGATAATTTTTCTCATTTTAGCTACGTGAAAATTGGTAACAAATCTATTCCAACCATAACTTAATCAACTTGTATTGTATATTATGTAATCTTGAGATACCATAGACACGTATACAATGTTTCAACCTATCATATCGACACATCTATATATATTTCGGAACAACCATAGACACTCTATATGTGAATGTTGGAGTTAGCTATACAGGGTTGAGGTTGATTCCAAAATATATATAGTTTGAGTTGTGATCAATACTGAGATACGTATACACTGGGTCGTGGATTGATTCAAGATAATATTTATCGATTTATTTCTGTACATCTAACTGTGGACAACTAGTTATAGGTTACTAACGAGGACAGCTGACTTAATAAACTTAAAACATCAAAATATATTAAAAGTGTTGTAAATATATTTTGAACATACTTTAATATATATGTATATATTGTTATAGGTTCGTGAATCAACAGTGGCCAAGTCTTACTTCCCGACGAAGTAAAAATCTGTGAAAGTGAGTTATAGTCCCACTTTTAAGATCTAATATTTTTGGGATGAGAATACATGCAGGTTTTATAAATGATTTACAAAATAGACACAAGTACGTGAAACTACATTCTATGGTTGAATTATCGAAATCGAATATGCCCCTTTTTATTAAGTCTGGTAATCTAAGAATTAGGGAACAGACACCCTAATTGACGCGAATCCTAAAGATAGATCTATTGGGCCTAACAAACCCCATCCAAAGTACCGGATGCTTTAGTACTTCGAAATTTATATCATATCCGAAGGGTGTCCCGGAATGATGGGGATATTCTTATATATGCATCTTGTTATTGTCGGTTACCAGGTGTTCACCATATGAATGATTTTTATCTCTATGTAGGGGATGTGTATTGAAATATGAAATCTTGTGGTCTATTGTTACGATTTGATATATATAGGTTAAACCTATAACTCACCAACATTTTTGTTGACGTTTAAAGCATGTTTATTCTCAGGTGAATATTAAGAGCTTCCGCTGTTGCATACTAAAATAAGGACAAGATTTGGAGTCCATGTTTGTATGATATTGTGTAAAAACTGCATTCAAGAAACTGAATTCGATGTAACATATTTGTATTGTAAACCATTATGTAATGGTCGTGTGTAAACAGGATATTTTAGATTATCATTATTTGATAATCTACGTAAAGCTTTTTAAACCTTTATTTATGAAATAAAGGTTATGGTTTGTTTTAAAAATGAATGCAGTCTTTGAAAAACGTCTCATATAGAGGTCAAAACCTCGCAACGAAATCAATTAATATGGAACGTTTTTAATCAATAAGAACGGGACATTTCAGTTGGTATCCGAGCGTTGGTCTTAGAGAACCAGAAAATTTGCATTAGTGTGTCTTATCGAGTTTGTTAGGATGCATTAGTGAGTCTGGACTTCGACCGTGTTTTCTTTAAAAATGATTGCTTAACATTTTTGTTGGAAACTATATATTTTTAACATATGAATATTATGTGATATATTAATCTCTTAACGTGTTTGATATTATGTGATAGATGTCTACCTCTAGAACAAGTCCCATTGACTCACCTAATAATAATGAAGAGTCAAATGTAAATTGGAATGATTTGTGGACTGATTCACAAGTTCCCGAAGAGGAACCGGAAGAAGAGTCGGAACCGGAAGAAGAATCGGAACCGGAAGAAGAATCGGAACCGGATGAAGAAATAGAACCGGTGGGGGAAATAATAAAACGGTTAAGTAAAAGAAAATTCTCAACCAACCGACCAAAGTTAATTATGGTCAATGGTGTTTCCGCCAAGGAAGCAAAATATTGGGAGGATTACCAATTCTCCGATGAATCGGATTCCGACGAGAATTCCGATGATGTTATAGAAATTACCCCAACTGAATTTAAAAAGGCAAAAGAAAATAATAAGGGAAAGGGCATAAAAATAGAGAAATCTAATTCCAACCCCGATGAACTTTATATGTATTGTCAACCCCCGAAGTCCTTAAGTTGTAACAATGACCCGGGAACCTCTAAACCACCAGGTTTTTCTAAACCAATGTGGACAACGACGGCTCGTATTAGGGGAACATCATATATCCCTAGAAACTTGGCAAAACGAACCAAAACCGAAGAAGAAGAAACGAGCGAGTCGGAATAAGATAGTTGTATTCGTGTGGTGTAATATATGTAATATAGTGTTCTTATGCTTTATGATATATGTAAAAATTGCTTGTATTAATAAGTATTTTTTTATGAATCTAACTCTTGTCTATTTTACAGTTTAAAAACACAAAATGGATAGACAACCCAATATTTTAAGAGACCTACCCGGAGACATGATTGATGAAATCTTGTCTAGAGTCGGCCAGAATTCTTCGGCACAACTATTTAAGGCGAGATCAGTTTGTAAGACATTCGAAGAACGTTCCAAGAATGTCTTGGTTTATAAGAGACTTTCGTTTGAAAGATGGGGGATATCACATTGGGAAACCCATAAGTTACGATGTGTTTACTTTGACGCATATATTGCGGGGAACCCAAATGCTATTTTACGCAACGGGTTAAGAAATTATTTTGACTCAATATATCCGAATATTGGGCTTCGTGATTTAGAAAAAGCGGCTAACATGCAACATAAAGAAGCATGTTATGCTTACGGATTAGTAATGTTCGCTTCTCACCAAAGTGAGAACAAGAACATCGGGCTACAACTATTAAACAAAACGTTTCCACAAGTGACGGAGTCGGTAATTGGGGTAAGAAATGAGGTTTTTAGATTATTACGGGACTGTTGGACATTACGTAACCCTCGTCCCTTTGATGACGTTACAACACGCTGTCTTATCAACGGCCATAACGGTTATGTTGCACAAGACCAAGGATGGGAAGTAGTCCTAGTAAAACCAGAATGCATGACTTGTTTCTGGACGTATGAATTACGTGTCTTTATTGCCTTTGCTGAACGACTTGTGTACTAGCTAGAATTGTCTTCACAACTATCTTGTATCAAAGTTATTGTGTGCTATATTTCATGCTTTATGTAAAATAAGCGGTATTGTAAGTTTGTAAAATATTGTATAAAAGTTTGAACGCGAAATATTATTATAATCAGTTTTTCATATAGAATTGTAGTAGTTGAATTGTATATTAGCTACTAAGTATGAACTTAAGGGGTAGGTACTACCCGAATTTAAACTTATAAAACGCTAATATGAAGAAAAAGCTTTTATAAATGAGTTCATATTATGCTACAAAATACTATTAACTACTCTTAATATTCTGTATGATTAACTTGTTCCATTTAACTATTTTGAAGGAAATGGCACCGACTACTCGACACACCGTGAATATGAATGAAGAGGAATTCCGTACTTTTCTAGCTTCAAACATAGCCGCAGTACAGGCTGCGCTACATACCAACAATAACCTTGGATCTAGCAGTACAGGAAATCGTGTAGGATGCACCTACAAAGAATTCACTGCCTGCAAACCTTTCGAATTTGATGGAACCGAAGGACCGATCGGATTGAAACGGTGGACCGAGAAGGTTGAATCGGTGTTTCCCATAAGTAAGTGTACTGAAGAGGACAAAGTGAAGTACGCTACACATACCTTCACAGGTTCTGCGTTAACATGGTGGAATACCTATCTAGAGCAAGTGGGACAAGATGATGCGTACGCACTACCGTGGTCAGCATTCAAGCACTTGATGAACGAGAAGTACCGTCCCAGAACCGAGGTCAATAAGCTCAAGACAGAACTTAGAGGGTTACGAACCCAAGGATTTGATATTACCACGTACGAAAGACGATTCACAGAATTGTGCCTATTGTGTCCGGGAGCATTCGAAGATGAGGAAGAGAAGATCGACGCGTTTGTGAAAGGATTACCGGAAAGAATCCAAGAAGATATAAGTTCACACGATCCCGCCTCCATACAACAGGCATGTAGAATGGCTCACAAACTAGTGAACCAGATTGAAGAAAGAATTAAAGAACAGACTGCTGAAGAGGCCAATGTGAAGCAAGTCAAAAGAAAGTGGGAGGAAAACGGTGATAAGAATCACCAATATAACAACAACAGCAATTACAACAATAATCGCAACAATTATCCCAACAATCGCAACATCAATCGCAACTACAACAAACGGCCCAACAACAACAACAACAACAACAGCAACTACAACAATCATCCCAACAACAATAATAACCGCAACAACAACAACAATCAGAAGCAGCTATGCCAAAGGTGTGAAAAGAATCACTCGGGGTTCTGCACCAAATTTTGCAACAAGTGTAAAAGAAATGGTCATAGCGCGGCGAAGTGTGAGGTCTACGGACCAGGGGTTAATAGAACGAAAGGAACAAATGGTGTCGGAACGAGTAATGGCGGAGCAAGTAGTGTCGGAGCAAGTTATGCCAATGTAGTTTGTTATAAATGTGGAAAACCAGGCCACATTATTAGAAATTGCCCGAACCAGGAGAACACGAATGGACAAGGCCGTGGAAGAGTTTTCAATATTAATGCGGTAGAGGCACAGGAAGACCCGGAGCTTGTTACGGGTACGTTTCTTATTGACAATAAATCTGCTTACGTTTTATTTGATTCGGGTGCGGATAGAAGCTATATGAGTAGAGATTTTTGTGCTAAATTAAGTTGTCCATTGACGCCTTTGGATAGTAAATTTTTACTCGAATTAGCAAATGGTAAATTAATTTTAGCAGATAATATATGTCGGAATCGAGAAATTAAACTGGTTAGCGAAACATTTAAGATTGATTTGATACCAGTAGAGTTAGGGAGTTTTGATGTGATAATCGGTATGGACTGGTTGAAAGAAGTGAAAGCGGAGATCGTTTGTTACAAAAATGCAATTCGCATTATACGAGAAAAAGGAAAACCCTTAATGGTGTACGGAGAAAAGGGCAACACGAAGCTACATCTTATTAGTAATTTGAAGGCACAAAAACTAATAAGAAAAGGTTGCTATGCTGTTCTAGCACACGTCGAGAAAGTACAAACTGAAGAAAAGAGCATCAATGATGTTCCCATTGCAAAAGAATTTCCCGATGTATTTCCGAAAGAATTACCGGGATTACCCCCACATCGATCCGTTGAATTTCAAATAGATCTTGTACCAGGAGCTGCACCAATAGCTCGTGCTCCTTACAGACTCGCACCCAGCGAGATGAAAGAACTGTAAAGCCAATTACAAGAACTTTTAGAGTTTGGTTTCATTCGACCAAGCACATCACCGTGGGGAGCTCCTGTTTTGTTTGTCAAGAAGAAAGATGGTACATTCAGGTTGTGTATCGACTACCGAGAGTTGAACAAACTTACCATCAAGAACCGCTACCCACTACCGAGAATCGACGACTTATTTGATCAACTACAAGGCTCGTCTGTTTATTCAAAGATTGACTTACGTTCCGGGTATCATCAAATGCGGGTGAAAGAAGATGATATTCCAAAGACTGCTTTCAGAACACGTTACGGTCATTACGAGTTTATGGTCATGCCGTTTGGTTTAACTAATGCACCAGCTGTGTTCATGGACCTTATGAACCGAGTGTGTGGACCATACCTTGACAAGTTTGTCATTGTTTTCATTGATGACATACTTATTTACTCAAAGAATGACCAAGAACACGGTGAACATTTGAGAAAGGTGTTAGAAGTATTGAGGAAGGAAGAATTGTACGCTAAGTTTTCAAAGTGTGCATTTTGGTTGGAAGAAGTTCAATTCCTCGGTCACATAGTGAACAAAGAAGGTATTAAGGTGGATCCGGCAAAGATAGAAACTGTTGAAAAGTGGGAAACCCCGAAAACTCCGAAACACATACGCCAGTTTTTAGGACTAGCTGGTTACTACAGAAGGTTCATCCAAGACTTTTCCAGAATAGCAAAACCCTTGACTGCATTAACGCATAAAGGGAAGAAATTTGAATGGAATGATGAACAAGAGAAAGCGTTTCAGTTATTGAAGAAAAAGCTAACTACGGCACCTATATTGTCATTGCCTGAAGGGAATGATGATTTTGTGATTTATTGTGATGCATCAAAGCAAGGTCTCGGTTGTGTATTAATGCAACGAACGAAGGTGATTGCTTATGCGTCTAGACAATTGAAGATTCACGAACAAAATTATACGACGCATGATTTGGAATTAGGCGCGGTTGTTTTTGCATTAAAGACTTGGAGGCACTACTTATATGGGGTCAAAAGTATTATATATACCGACCACAAAAGTCTTCAACACATATTTAATCAGAAACAACTGAATATGAGGCAGCGTAGGTGGATTGAATTATTGAATGATTACGACTTTGAGATTCGTTACCACCCGGGGAAGGCAAATGTGGTAGCCGATGCCTTGAGCAGGAAGGACAGAGAACCCATTCGAGTAAAATCTATGAATATAATGATTCATAATAACATTACTACTCAAATAAAGGAGGCGCAACAAGGAGTTTTAAAAGAGGGAAATTTAAAGGATGAAATACCCAAAGGATCGGAGAAGCATCTTAATATTCGGGAAGACGGAACCCGGTATAGGGCTGAAAGGATTTGGGTACCAAAATTTGGAGATATGAGAGAAATGGTACTTAGAGAAGCTCATAAAACCAGATACTCAATACATCCTGGAACGGGGAAGATGTACAAGGATCTCAAGAAACATTTTTGGTGGCCGGGTATGAAAGCCGATGTTGCTAAATACGTAGGAGAATGTTTGACGTGTTCTAAGGTCAAAGCTGAGCATCAAAAACCATCAGGTCTACTTCAACAACCCGAAATCCCGGAATGGAAATGGGAAAACATTACCATGGATTTCATCACTAAATTGCCAAGGACTGCAAGTGGTTTTGATACTATTTGGGTAATAGTTGATCGTCTCACCAAATCAGCACACTTCCTACCAATAAGAGAAGATGACAAGATGGAGAAGTTAGCACGACTGTATTTGAAGGAAGTCGTCTCCAGACATGGAATACCAATCTCTATTATCTCTGATAGGGATGACAGATTTATTTCAAGATTCTGGCAGACATTACAGCAAGCATTAGGAACTCGTCTAGACATGAGTACTGCCTATCATCCACAAACTGATGGGCAGAGCGAAAGGACGATACAAACGCTTGAAGACATGCTACGAGCATGTGTTATTGATTTCGGAAACAGTTGGGATCGACATCTACCGTTAGCAGAATTTTCCTACAACAACAGCTACCATTCAAGCATTGAGATGGCGCCGTTTGAAGCACTTTATGGTAGAAAGTGCAGGTCTCCGATTTGTTGGAGTGAAGTGGGGGATAGACAGATTACGGGTCCGGAGATTATACAAGAAACTACCGAGAAGATCATCCAAATTCAACAACGGTTGAAGACCGCCCAAAGTCGACAAAAGAGCTACGCTGACATTAAAAGAAAAGATATAGAATTTGAAATTGGAGAGATGGTCATGCTTAAAGTTGCACCTTGGAAAGGCGTTGTTCGATTTGGTAAACGAGGGAAATTAAATCCAAGGTATATTGGACCATTCAAGATTATTGATCGTGTCGGACCAGTAGCTTACCGACTAGAGTTACCTCAACAACTCGCGGCTGTACATAACACTTTCCACGTCTCGAATTTAAAGAAATATTTTGCTAAAGAAGATCTCACTATTCCGTTAGATGAAATCCAAATCAACGAAAAACTTCAATTCATCGAAGAACCCGTCGAAATAATGGATCGTGAGGTTAAAAGACTTAAGCAAAACAAGATACCAATTGTTAAGGTTCGATGGAATGCTCGTAGAGGAACCGAGTTCACCTGGGAGCGTGAAGATCAGATGAAGAAGAAATACCCGCATCTATTTCCAGAAGATTCGTCAACACCTTCAACAGCTTAAAATTTCGGGACGAAATTTATTTAACGGGTAGGTACTGTAGTGACCCGAACTTTTCCATGTTTATATATATTAATTGAGATTGATATTTACATGATTAAATGTTTCCAACATGTTAAGCAATCAAACTTTTTAAGACTTGATTAATTGAAATATGTTTCATATAGACAATTGACCACCCAAGTTGATCGGTGATTCACGAACGTTAAAACTTGTAAAAACTATATGATGACATATATATGGATATATATATATAGTTAACATGATACTATGATAAGAAAACATATCATAAAGTATATTAACAATGAACTACATATGTAAAAACAAGACTACTAACTTAATGATTTTTAAACGAGACATATATGTAACGATTATCGTTGTAAAGACATTTAATGTATATATATCATATTAAGAGATATTCATACATGATAATATCATGATAATATAATAATTTAAAATCTCATTTGATATTATAAACATTGGGTTAACAACATTTAACAAGATCGTTAACCTAAAGGTTTCAAAACAACACTTACATGTAACGACTAACGATGACTTAACGACTCAGTTAAAATGTATATACATGTAGTGTTTTAATATGTATTTATACACTTTTGAAAGACTTCAATACACTTATCAAAATACTTCTACTTAACAAAAATTCTTACAATTACATCCTCGTTCAGTTTCATCAACAATTCTACTCGTATGCACCCGTATTCGTACTCGTACAATACACAGCTTTTAGATGTATGTACTATTGGTATATACACTCCAATGATCAGCTCTTAGCAGCCCATGTGAGTCACCTAACACATGTGGGAACCATCATTTGGCAACTAGCATGAAATATCTCATAAAATTACAAAAATATGAGTAATCATTCATGACTTATTTACATGAAAACAAAATTACATATCCTTTATATCTAATCCATACACCAACGACCAAAAACACCTACAAACACTTTCATTCTTCAATTTTCTTCATCTAATTGATCTCTCTCAAGTTCTATCTTCAAGTTCTAAGTGTTCTTCATAAATTCCAAAAGTTCTAGTTTCATAAAATCAAGAATACTTTCAAGTTTGCTAGCTCACTTCCAATCTTGTAAGGTGATCATCCAACCTCAAGAAATCTTTGTTTTTTACAGTAGGTTATCATTCTAATACAAGGTAATAATCATATTCAAACTTTGGTTCAATTTCTATAACTATAACAATCTTATTTCAAGTGATGATCTTACTTGAACTTGTTTTCGTGTCATGATTCTGCTTCAAGAACTTCGAGCCATCCAAGGATCCATTGAAGCTAGATCCATTTTTCTCTTTTCCAGTAGGTTTATCCAAGGAAATTAAGGTAGTAATGATGTTCATAACATCATTCGATTCATACATATAAAGCTATCTTATTCGAAGGTTTAAACTTGTAATCACTAGAACATAGTTTAGTTAATTCTAAACTTGTTCGCAAACAAAAGTTAATCCTTCTAACTTGACTTTTAAAATCAACTAAACACATGTTCTATATCTATATGATATGCTAACTTAATGATTTAAAACCTGGAAACACAAAAAACACCGTAAAACCGGATTTACGCCGTCGTAGTAACACCGCGGGCTGTTTTGGGTTAGTTAATTAAAAACTATGATAAACTTTGATTTAAAAGTTGTTATTCTGAGAAAATGATTTTTATTATGAACATGAAACTATATCCAAAAATTATGGTTAAACTCAAAGTGGAAGTATGTTTTCTAAAATGGTCATCTAGACGTCGTTCTTTCGACTGAAATGACTACCTTTACAAAAACGACTTGTAACTTATTTTTCCGACTATAAACCTATACTTTTTCTGTTTAGATTCATAAAATAGAGTTCAATATGAAACCATAGCAATTTGATTCACTCAAAACGGATTTAAAATGAAGAAGTTATGGGTAAAACAAGATTGGATAATTTTTCTCATTTTAGCTACGTGAAAATTGGTAACAAATCTATTCCAACCATAACTTAATCAACTTGTATTGTATATTATGTAATCTTGAGATACCATAGACACGTATACAATGTTTCAACCTATCATATCGACACATCTATATATATTTCGGAACAACCATAGACACTCTATATGTGAATGTTGGAGTTAGCTATACAGGGTTGAGGTTGATTCCAAAATATATATAGTTTGAGTTGTGATCAATACTGAGATACGTATACACTGGGTCGTGGATTGATTCAAGATAATATTTATCGATTTATTTCTGTACATCTAACTGTGGACAACTAGTTATAGGTTACTAACGAGGACAGCTGACTTAATAAACTTAAAACATCAAAATATATTAAAAGTGTTGTAAATATATTTTGAACATACTTTAATATATATGTATATATTGTTATAGGTTCGTGAATCAACAGTGGCCAAGTCTTACTTCCCGACGAAGTAAAAATCTGTGAAAGTGAGTTATAGTCCCACTTTTAAGATCTAATATTTTTGGGATGAGAATACATGCAGGTTTTATAAATGATTTACAAAATAGACACAAGTACGTGAAACTACATTCTATGGTTGAATTATCGAAATCGAATATGCCCCTTTTTATTAAGTCTGGTAATCTAAGAATTAGGGAACAGACACCCTAATTGACGCGAATCCTAAAGATAGATCTATTGGGCCTAACAAACCCCATCCAAAGTACCGGATGCTTTAGTACTTCGAAATTTATATCATATCCGAAGGGTGTCCCGGAATGATGGGGATATTCTTATATATGCATCTTGTTATTGTCGGTTACCAGGTGTTCACCATATGAATGATTTTTATCTCTATGTAGGGGATGTGTATTGAAATATGAAATCTTGTGGTCTATTGTTACGATTTGATATATATAGGTTAAACCTATAACTCACCAACATTTTTGTTGACGTTTAAAGCATGTTTATTCTCAGGTGAATATTAAGAGCTTCCGCTGTTGCATACTAAAATAAGGACAAGATTTGGAGTCCATGTTTGTATGATATTGTGTAAAAACTGCATTCAAGAAACTGAATTCGATGTAACATATTTGTATTGTAAACCATTATGTAATGGTCGTGTGTAAACAGGATATTTTAGATTATCATTATTTGATAATCTACGTAAAGCTTTTTAAACCTTTATTTATGAAATAAAGGTTATGGTTTGTTTTAAAAATGAATGCAGTCTTTGAAAAACGTCTCATATAGAGGTCAAAACCTCGCAACGAAATCAATTAATATGGAACGTTTTTAATCAATAAGAACGGGACATTTCACCCGGAACGTAAGTCAATCTTTGAATAAACAGACGAGCCTTGTAGTTGATCAAATAAGTCGTCGATTCTCGGTAGTGGGTAGCGGTTCTTGATGGTAAGTTTGTTCAACTCTCGGTAGTCGATACACAACCTGAATGTACCATCTTTCTTCTTGACAAACAAAACAGGAGCTCCCCACGGTGATGTGCTTGGTCGAATGAAACCACGCTCTAAAAGTTCTTGTAATTGGCTTTGCAGTTCTTTCATCTCGCTGGGTGCGAGTCTGTAAGGAGCACGAGCTATTGGTGCAGCTCCCGGTACAAGATCTATTTGAAATTCAACGGATCGATGTGGGGGTAATCCCGGTAATTCTTTCAGAAATACATCGGGAAATTCTTTTGCAATGGGAACATCATTGATGCTCTTTTCTTCAGTTTGTACTTTCTCGACGTGTGCTAGAACAGCATAGCAACCTTTTCTTATTAGTTTTTGTGCCTTCAAATTACTAATAAGATGTAGCTTCGTGTTGCCCTTTTCTCCGTACACCATTAAGGGTTTTCCTTTTTCTCGTATAATGCGAATTGCATTTTTGTAACAAACGATCTCTGCTTTCACTTCTTTCAACCAGTCCATACCGATTATCACATCAAAACTCCCTAACTCTACTGGTATCAAATCAATCTTAAATGTTTCGCTAACCAGTTTAATTTCTCGATTCCGACATATATTGTCTGCTGAAATTAATTTACCATTTGCTAGTTCGAGTAAAAATTTACTATCCAAAGGCGTCAATGGACAACTTAATTTAGCACAAAAATCTCTACTCATATAGCTTCTATCCGCACCCGAATCAAATAAAACGTAAGCAGATTTATTGTCAATAAGAAACGTACCCGTAACAAGCTCCGGGTCTTCCTGTGCCTCTGCCGCATTAATATTGAAAACTCTTCCGCGGCCTTGTCCATTCGTGTTCTCCTGGTTCGGGCAATTTCTAATAATGTGGCCCGGTTTTCCACATTTATAACAAACTACATTGGCATTGCTTGCTCCGACACTACTTGCTCCGCCATTACTCGTTCCGACACCATTTGTTCCTTTCGTTCTATTAACCCCTGGTCCGTAGACCTCACACTTCGCCGCGCTATGACCATTTCTTTTACACTTGTTGCAAAATTTGGTGCAGAACCCCGAGTGATACTTTTCACACCTTTGGCATAGCTGCTTCTGATTGTTGTTGTTGTTGCGGTTATTATTGTTGTTGGGATGATTGTTGTAGTTGCTGTTGTTGTTGTTGTTGTTGTTGTTGTTGTTGTTGTTGGGCCGTTTGTTGTAGTTACGATTGATGTTGCGATTGTTGGGATAATTGTTGCGATTGCTGTTGTTGTTGTATTGGTGATTCTTATCACCATTTTCCTCCCACTTTCTTTTGACTTGCTTCACATTGGCCTCTTCAGCAGTCTGTTCTTTAATTCTTTCTTCAATCTGGTTCACTAGTTTGTGAGCCATTCTACATGCCTGTTGTATGGAGGCGGGCTCGTGTGAACTTATATCTTCTTGGATTCTTTCGGGTAATCCTTTCACAAACGCGTCGATCTTCTCTTCCTCATCTTCGAATGCTCCCGGACACAATAGGCACAATTCTGTGAATCGTCTTTCATACGTGGTAATATCAAATCCTTGGGTTCGTAACCCTCTAAGTTCTGTCTTGAGCTTATTGACCTCGGTTCTGGGACGGTACTTCTCGTTCATCAAGTGCTTGAATGCTGACCACGGTAGTACGTACGCATCGTCTTGTCCCACTTGCTCTAGATAGGTATTCCACCATGTTAACGCAGAACCTGTGAAGGTATGCGTAGCGTACTTCACTTTGTCCTCTTCAGTACACTTACTTATGGCAAACACCGATTCGACCTTCTCGGTCCACCGTTTCAATCCGATCGGTCCTTCGGTTCCATCAAATTCCAAAGGTTTGCAGGCAGTGAATTCTTTGTAGGTACATCCTACACGATTTCCTGTACTGCTGGATCCAAGGTTATTGTTGGTATGTAGCGCAGCCTGTACTGCGGCTATGTTCGAAGCTAGAAAAGTACGGAATTCCTCTTCATTCATATTCACGGTGTGTCGAGTAGTCGGTGCCATTTCCTTCAAAATAGTTAAATGGAACAAGTTAATCATACAGAATATTAAGAGTAGTTAATAGTATTTCGTAGCATAATATGAACTCATTTATAAAAGCTTTTTCTTCATATTAGCATTTTATAAGTTTAAATTCGGGTAGTACCTACCCGTTAAGTTCATACTTAGTAGCTAATATACAATTCAACTACTACAATTCTATATGAAAAACTGATTATAATAATATTTCGCGTTCAAACTTTTATACAATATTTTACAAACTTACAATACCGCTTATTTTACATAAAGCATGAAATATAGCACACAATAACTTTGATACAAGATAGTTGTGAAGATAATTCTAGCTAGTACACAAGTCGTTCAGCAAAGGCAATAAAGACACGTAATTCATACGTCCAGAAACAAGTCATGCATTCTGGTTTTACTAGGACTACTTCCCATCCTTGGTCTTGTGCAACATAACCGTTATGGCCGTTGATAAGACATTGTGTTGTAACGTCATCAAAGGGACGAGGGTTACGTAATGTCCAACAGTCCCGTAACAATCTAAAAACCTCATTTCTTACCCCAATTACCGACTCCGTCACTTGTGGGAACGTTTTGTTTAATAGCTGTAGCCCGTTGTTCTTTTTCTCACTTTGGTGAGAAGCGAACATTACTAACCCATAAGCATAGCATGCTTCTTTATGTTGCATGTTAGCCGCTTTTTCTAAATCATGAAGTCCTATATTCGGATACATTGAGTCAAAATAATTTCTTAACCCGTTGCGTAAAATAGCATTTGGGTTCCCCGCAATATATGCGTCAAAGTAAACACATCGTAACTTATGGGTTTCCCAATGTGATATCCCCCATCTTTCAAACGAAAGTCTCTTATAAACCAAGACATTCTTGGAACGTTCTTCAAATGTCTTACAAACTGATCTCGCCTTAAATAGTTGTGCCGAGGAATTCTGACCGACTCTAGACAAGATTTCATCAATCATGTCTCCGGGTAGGTCTCTTAAAATATTGGGTTGTCTATCCATTTTGCGTTTTTATACTGTAAAATAGACAAGAGTTAGATTCATAAAAAAAAATACTTATTAATACAAGCAATTTTTACATATATCATAAAGCATAAGCATACTATATTACATATATTACACCACATGAATACAACTATCTTATTCCGACTCGCTTGTTTCTTCTTCTTCGGTTTTGGTTCGTTTTGCCAAGTTTCTAGGGATATATGATTTTCCCCTAATACGAGCCATCGTTATCCACATTGGTTTAGAAAAACCTGGTGGTTTAGAGGTTCCCGGGTCATTGTTACAACTTAAGGACTTCGGGGGTTGACGATACATATAAAGTTCATCGGGGTTGGAATTAGATTTCTCTATTTTTATGCCCTTTCCCTTATTATTTTCTTTTGCCTTTTTAAATTCAGTTGGGGTAATTTCTATAACATCATCGGAATTCTCGTCGGAATCCGATTCATCGGAGAATTGGTAATCCTCCCAATATTTTACTTCCTTGGCGGAAACACCATTGACCATAATTAACCTTGGTCGGTTGGTTGAGGATTTTCTTTTACTTAACCGTTTTATTATTTCCCCCACCGGTTCTATTTCTTCATCCGGTTTCGATTCTTCTTCCGGTTCCGATTCTTCTTCCGGTTCCGACTCTTCTTCCGGTTCCTCTTCGGGAACTTGTGAATCAGTCCACGAATCATTCCAATTTACATTTGACTCTTCATTATTATTAGGTGAGTCAATGGGACTTGTTCTAGAGGTAGACATCTATCACATAATATCAAACGCGTTAAGAGATTAATATATCACATAATATTCACATGTTAAAAATATATAGTTTCCAACAAAATTTGTTAAGCAATCATTTTTCAAGTAAACACGGTCGAAGTCCAGACTCACTAATGCATCCTAACAAACTCGATAAGACACACTAATGCAAAATTCTGGTTCTCTAAGACCAACGCTCTGATACCAACTGAAATGTCCCGTTCTTATTGATTAAAAACGTTCCATATTAATTGATTTCGTTGCGAGGTTTTGACCTCTATATGAGACGTTTTTCAAAGACTGCATTCATTTTTAAACAAACCATAACCTTTATTTCATCAATAAAGGTTTAAAAAGCTTTACGTAGATTATCAAATAATGATAATCTAAAATATCCTGTTTACACACGACCATTACATAATGGTTTACAATACAAATATGTTACAACAAAATAAGTTTCTTGAATGCAGTTTTTACACAATATCATACAAGCATGGACTCCAAATCTTGTCCTTATTTAAGTATGCGACAGCGGAAGCTCTTAATAATCACCTGAGAATAAACATGCTTAAAACGTCAACAAAAATGTTGGTCAGTTATAGGTTTAACCTATATATATCAAATCGTAACAATAGACCACAAGATTTCATATTTCAATACACATCCCATACATAGAGATAAAAATCATTCATATGATGAACACCTGGTAACCGACATTAACAAGATGCATATATATAAGAATATCCCCATCATTCCGGGACACCCTTCGGATATGATATAAATTTCGAAGTACTAAAGCATCCGATACTTTGGATGGGGTGTGTTAGGCCCAATAGATCTATCTTTAGGATTCGCGTCAATTAGGGTGTCTGTTCCCTAATTCTTAGATTACCAGACTTAATAAAAAGGGGCATATTCGATTTCGATAATTCAACCATAGAATGTAGTTTCACGTACTTGTGTCTATTTTGTAAATCATTTATAAAACCTGCATGTATTCTCATCCCAAAAATATTAGATTTTAAAAGTGGGACTATAACTCACTTTCACAGATTTTTACTTCGTCGGGAAGTAAGACTTGGCCACTGGTTGATTCACGAACCTATAACAATATATACATATATATCAAAGTATGTTCAAAATATATTTACAACACTTTTAATATATTTTGATGTTTTAAGTTTCTTAAGTCAGCTGTCCTCGTTAGTAACCTACAACTAGTTGTCCACAGTTAGATGTACAGAAATAAATCGATAAATATTATCTTGAATCAATCCACGACCCAGTGTATACGTATCTCAGTATTGATCACAACTCAAACTATATATATTTTGGAATCAACCTCAACCCTGTATAGCTAACTCCAACATTCACATATAGAGTGTCTATGGTTGTTCCGAAATATATATAGATGTGTCGACATGATAGGTCGAAACATTGTATACGTGTCTATGGTATCTCAAGATTACATAATATACAATACAAGTTGATTAAGTTATGGTTGGAATAGATTTGTTACCAATTTTCACGTAGCTAAAATGAGAAAAATTATCCAATCTTGTTTTACCCATAACTTCTTCATTTTAAATCCGTTTTGAGTGAATCAAATTGCTATGGTTTCATATTGAACTCTATTTTATGAATCTAAATAGAAAAAGTATAGGTTTATAGTCGGAAAAATAAGTTACAAGTCGTTTTTGTAAAGGTAGTCATTTCAGTCGAAAGAACGACGTCTAGATGACCATTTTAGAAAACATACTTCCACTTTGAGTTTAACCATAATTTTTGGATATAGTTTCATGTTCATAATAAAAATCATTTTCTCAGAATAACAACTTTTAAATCAAAGTTTATCATAGTTTTTAATTAACTAACCCAAAACAGCCCGCGGTGTTACTACGACGGCGTAAATCCGGTTTTACGGTGTTTTTCGTGTTTTCAGGTTTTAAATCATTAAGTTAGCATATCATATAGATATAGAACATGTGTTTAGTTGATTTTAAAAGTCAAGTTAGAAGGATTAACTTTTGTTTGCGAACAAGTTTAGAATTAACTAAACTATGTTCTAGTGATTACAAGTTTAAACCTTCGAATAAGATAGCTTTATACATATGAATCGAATGATGTTATGAACATCATTACTACCTTAATTTCCTTGGATAAACCTACTGGAAAATAGAAAAATGGATCTAGCTTCAACGGATCCTTGGATGGCTCGAAGTTCTTGAAGCAGAATCATGACACGAAAACAAGTTCAAGTAAGATCATCACTTGAAATAAGATTGTTATAGTTATAGAAATTGAACCAAAGTTTGAATATGATTATTACCTTGTATTAGAATGATAACCTACTGTAAGAAACAAAGATTTCTTGAGGTTGGATGATCACCTTACAAGATTGGAAGTGAGCTAGCAAACTTGAAAGTATTCTTGATTTTATGAAACTAGAACTTTTGGAATTTATGAAGAACACTTAGAACTTGAAGATAGAACTTGAGAGAGATCAATTAGATGAAGAAAATTGAAGAATGAAAGTGTTTGTAGGTATTTTTGGTCGTTGGTGTATGGATTAGATATAAAGGATATGTAATTTTGTTTTCATGTAAATAAGTCATGAATGATTACTCATATTTTTGTAATTTTATGAGATATTTCATGCTAGTTGCCAAATGATGGTTCCCACATGTGTTAGGTGACTCACATGGGCTGCTAAGAGCTGATCATTGGAGTGTATATACCAATAGTACATACATCTAAAAGCTGTGTATTGTACGAGTACGAATTCGGGTGCATACGAATTGAATTGTTGATGAAACTGAACGAGGATGTAATGGTAAGCATTTTTGTTAAGTAGAAGTATTTTGATAAGTGTATTGAAGTCTTTCAAAAGTGTATAAATACATATTAAAACACTACATGTATATACATTTTAACTGAGTCGTTAAGTCATCGTTAGTCGTTACATGTAAGTGTTGTTTTGAAACCTTTAGGTTAACGATCTTGTTAAATGTTGTTAACCCAATATTTATAATATCAAATGAGATTTTAAATTATTATATTATCATGATATTATCATGTATGAATATCTCTTAATATGATATATATACATTAAATGTCTTTACAACGATAATCGTTACATATATGTCTAGTTTCAAAATCATTAAGTTAGTAGTCATGTTTTTACATATGTAGTTCATTGTTAATATACTTAATGATATGTTTACTTATCATAATATCATGTTAACTATATATATAACCATATATATGTCATCATATAGTTTTTACAAGTTTTAACGTTCGTGAATCACCGGTCAACTTGGGTGGTCAATTGTCTATATGAAACATATTTCAATTAATCAAGTCTTAACAAGTTTGATTTCCTAACATGTTGGAAACATTTAATCATGTAAATATCAATCTCAATTAATATATATAAACATAGAAAAGTTCGGGTCACTACAATACCCGCTAAACATACATAACAAATAGCGCATGATTAGTTTACATAAACCTATGCACAAACCAATCCCGATCCGACCCAAAGTCCTACAAGTCCCGCATAACGCACACACAAAAAGTCTAAGTCTAGGCGCCTATCTCAAGTCACCTAAATCCCTTAGACCATGCTCTGATACCACTTGTAACGACCCAACCCGTTAACCAACCAAAAACGCGGAAAAAAATATATTTAAAACTGATCTGGAGGGTGCGCGGCGCGCACCACTGCCTATGCGCGGCGCGCACAAGGCCTGAGACAGTTCTGATCAAAATGTCCATTTTTCGTTAAAAGATCTTCGACTTCCCGGCACTTTTAGACCATACGCTTTTCACAACAAACTTATATATGTAAAACTAACACGAATCAAACATAAAAATGTCGTTTTACAAGCGGGGCCCACACGACCCAAAATACAAGTTTAATACAAGTTTAGAGTTTCGACCACCAAAAAGTTTAAGTTCCAAACTACACAATGAGCATGGCGTTTGAGATTAAACTACCCAACTACCGGTCAAACTCCAAGAGCTACTAAAGCCAAAAGCGTCCCCTAGTATCAAGCGGGATCTCTAGTCCAATACGATGCCCTTACCCTTGTCCAAAACTGAACCTATAAAATGGTAAACAACGAGAGGGTAAGCAAAGCTTAGTGAATGCAATAATTATATGAATACATATATAATTATACCTACTTGCATACACTTACACCAACCGCAAACATGCTAGCAACACAATTAGCTTATCGTCACATTAACAAGCTATAATCTCCAATACCACAAGCTAGCAACAACCGCATAATAATATAACTCGAAATGATATAATATGCTTACAACACAAGTAACCATGGTCGACCAATAGTACAAGGGAACGGCGCTCGCGAAAACGCCATCGGTGTTCATAACATCCATTAGGGCACTTAACACCTCGCACCACTAACCCCTAGGGTGGCACCTTAACACCTCGGCATATCACCCCGAGTGGCATCTTAACACCTCGATGCATCACTCATTATTTTACGGAGTGGTGTCTTAACACCTCGACACTACACTCCTAGGTGGCATCTTAACACCTCGATGCTACACCCGAGTGGCATCTTAACACCTCGATGCTACACTCTTCACGTGAAACGTGGTGTCTTAACACCTCGACACTACACCTTTCACGCTACAACAAATAGATACATTATATACATACGCATATAATTATTCCACTCACCTTAACAATTAGATGACGATTTCAACCTCCACAAGCTTCAAAGCAAAGTACCTAATATAATAAGTACTTGATCAACACACAAGCTAAGTGGACTCAATACTAACACTTACACATGAGCATTTAATGACTTAATGTATTAAATCGCTCATTTAAACCAAAACCGCCCAATTAAAGTCAAGACCACCACTAATCACTTTAAAGCTAGTGATTAAGGTCCAACAACACCAACTAATACATAATTAGGGTAATTCATACCCATCTTTCCAAACTAGGTCAATTTATTACCCAAATAACCATTTTAAGACGACACACCCATTTCGGGTCATCCACTAACTAACCAACACCCATTTACTAAATAACTAGGTGTGTTAGCAATTAACTCACCAATTAGGGTTCATAAACATCATTTAATACTTTGAAACCCTAGACTAGTCACCAATTAGTATTCAAGACTCAATTTTACTCAAGAACACCCAAAATCACCAATAATGGGTTTTGTGTTCATCATTTACTCAAACCCTAACCCTTACACTAAATCAAAGTAAGGAAAATAAAATTAGAACATACCACAACTACCACAACGAAGCTAGAGATAAGATGAACGACTTTAATGCTTGAACTTTAACCCAAAACAAGCTCCTTCCTCTTGGATTTAAGCTTTCTCACACTTGAATCACACTCTCTCACTAGGATTTAAGTGGATGAAGTTTGGTGGTTAGAAATGGAGTAATGAGGCTCAACCAAACTGATCTAGGGCCTTTAATTCGTCCATAAGTGAATTTACCAAAATGCCCATCAAAATATCTGATTTAAAAAACTGGAACCCGGCTACAGTAAGGGGTGCGCGGTGCGCTCCCTTTAGTGTGCGCGGCGCGCACTAGGCTCAGCTCACTCAGTGACTTCTGTTTAACAGCACAACATCACCCACACTCTATGTAACATATTTACACTGCTGTACAAACTGATTAGGGTCTTACAATTAAATAAAAAAAAAATGGTACGTAGTGTTAAAATCACGGGTGTCATAAAGGTGGCCATTTTTTTCTTCATACCCATATATCACACGTTTCTTTAATTTTTATTTATTTATTTATTTATTATACTATTATAATTATTTAATTATATTATTAATTGAAAACTTGTGAAAATGAATGACTTCTATAAATTCATTCTGCGAGCTGAACTATCTATCCATCTTCCTCTAATCTCTCTCTATACTCAGTAATATTTATTATTATTACTATTATTATTATTAATAGTATTATAATTATTAGTATTAGTATTAATATTATTATTATTAGTATTTATACTTAAAATACTACGACGGAGTGCTGTTCGAGTAATTTTCAAAACTAGTTTACGAGTAGGATAGGACTAAGGAAATTATGAGTTATAGCTATGGAGGTGATGGGTATGGTTCATAGGTTTGTTCGTGAGGTCAACCTAGTGTTTATCGTCTCTGTTGCGTTTACGTACATTTCCAGCAATATTGAATCTCAATATTGATCCGTGAGTACTCGTAAATAAATTTTTTTTTACATAATAATAGTGTATCCCTTACTAGTGCTCGAGTATATAGGATTAGCATGCTTGTACTTTTGATATTTCCCTTATATAGGTTATGTTGAATCTTGAATTAGTTACACCTGCGGTTGAGATAAGGTATAAGATATGCATGTCGTTGGAAAGCTAGCGAAAAATTAAGAACTTTTCATTTAGATATCGAATGGTTTCGATGAACGGATTAGAAGTTATAATCACTTGACTTTTTGTAAAAAAAATAAAAAATATATATATATATATATATTTAAAAATATCAAAACGACGATATTTAAACTATATAATAATCATGTAAAAATTTGGAAATCATTTTGAGTCAAATTGACTTTTGTTGACTTTTGTATATTAGTCTCGAGCATTAGGGTTGTGGCACACTATGACCTGACTTAAATTGTTAAGACAAATATTGACCAACATACAAATATATATAATTAATATAGGTTCGTGAATCCGAGGCCAACCCTGCATTGTGTAGCGACCCAACCAAATCGTCAATGACGGCGCCGACTACTTAGGTCTCATTGCGTGGCCGTAAGTCTTTAAAATGACGTTTGACCAAAGATATGTCGCGTTCCTTTCAAAAGTAAAGATTTGTTTCACAGTTTACAAGAATTGTTCATCCAAAAGTTTCGTTACAAAGTTATAAGTACAAAGGAAACCTATGCGATACAGTTTTAAATAAAGTCAAAAGACGCTCCATGTAGGCACATATACTCGACATCCAATGCAAGTATCAAATAATGAGCGGAAGCATGTTTCACATATCGTTCAAAGACCTGAGAAAAACATAGAAATCTGTCAACGAAAACGTTGGTGAAATCATAGGTTTAAATAAGTAAGTGAGTAAAAGTAAGTCGAACCACAAGATTTGCAACATTGATAAAAGTAATACATTCTAAAAGTTAATATTCACGAGCACCCAATTATCAAGGCTTAACGTTTCCTTCCATAGTACCCCATCACAATAGTGTTAGAACATACACTGTTTCCCGAAAATATATTTCATCCGAATAACGACAGCGAACCGTCCGAATGAGGGTTTGTCAAACCCATATGGCCATACAACATAAGTTCACGCCTACACTTACACCCTGCAAGTGTAACTAATGATAATCGAATTGAGGATTTTGTTCTAAACTCGTATGTAGAATGTTTGTTTTCTTGTACTTGTGTTCACTTAGTTAAAAGGTAACGTTTATGTTTTCTCATCCCAAAAGTAAGTTCAAAGAATAAAAAGTGGGACTATGATCTCACCTTGAATGCAAGAGTAAAAACATACTTCAACAAGTAACGTGCAAAGTACAAACGCTAGTCTTGACCTAGACAAATAGGGTTATATCAATAACGGTAAACACGATCGGTTAAAGATGTTCAATTAGTCTTATGGCTCGTTACGACTCGATTATATAGCATGTGAATCAAATTGTCAAGTTTCATGCAAGATACAAGTAAGGAATCATGTTAGAAAGATTGTATAATCATTTGGTTAAGTTTGACAAAAAGTCAAACTTGGGTCGGGTCAAAGTCAACGAAAAAGTCAACACATTCGGGTCGGGTCCCGAACTATTTTTATGTACTAGTTATTCATATATAAGCATGTTAGAACAAGTTTCATGTGAATCGGAGGTCCATAGCATGCCAAACATTTTTCGTATATTGGATAAGGTGGTCAGAAGCTGGACACGCCTTATGTCGCGCCGCGACAAAGGCTGGCCGCGCCGCGGCATTACACGCGAGCTGGTACCTGGCCAGTTTCAGTTTTCTAAGTCTCAACCCAAAACCTTTTTATGCATAAATCACAAACCGCAAACACTTAGAATGCGTATCTTATATCGTTGGAAAGCTCTTTTGACAAGGAACACAACTAAGAATATATCATCAATCAAAACATGCATTTAAAATAATCAAATTCTCGTCAAATGTTCAATGAACGTTCATAATCAAAGTTTCAAATTTGTAAAACGCATCTCATGATTCGGCCAACCAATTTACATGTATGATATGCCGTTTTGAAGGTAATGAAACATACATTACAACTAAACACTCACAAATAACATTTCGTGACATTCAAAGCATCAAAAGTTCATCTTAAGAGCTATCGAACCCTAGCCAAGAATCACAAAATCATTAATCATATTTTTGAAGTTTTCTTAATCAACCTACGCATCAAAACGAAGCTATTGATACTAGTAACACAATTAAAACATGGACTTTAACATTCAAACAACATTAACTCATCCAAAAGCAAAGATTAAGCAAACCCATTTTCAAGTTCACGCTAGTTACTTCAAAACAACAAATCGAGCATACAAATCATATATTCATGTTAGACTTGAGCCATAGACACTAATTAACAACTTTATAAATCAAAAACATCAAGAACACAAAATCTAGTGATTTTAGAAAGTTACCCAAATGAGATGAAATTGGTATCAAGTTGTAGAGGATGAAGAGAGGATTCCAAATATGTAATTTGTTTTGATGTTAGCTTCCAAATCCGAATTTAGATGATGAATCTTTAGGTTGAAGATTTAGAGAAAATGTGGAAGTATGAGAGAAAAAAGAAAAAGAAAAATAGGAAAAATGAATGGATGAGGAGGGAGTTTGACTCCTTTGACCTAGTCACCCTTTTTGGCTCTTTGGCAAGTTTAGTCCCTCAAGTTTGTAGTCGGGTGCGGGAATTAACCGAACGAATTATTTTAAATTACACGAGAGTACGTGAGATATTATAATCCAATAACGAAAATATTAAGATCGCTTGCTAACGGAGGGTACGAATCTAGATACGAAGGATATTAATAAAAAATAAAAAGATGGACGTTAAAATAATTTAACGAAAAAATGCGGGATGTTACATTACCCACACCTTAAAAGAAATTTTGTCCCGAAATTTAGTTGGAAGTAATAGTTGATGTCCCTTACTCGAGACCTTACGTTGTCAATGCTATGAATAGGTGAAGATATGTCCTTGGGCAATTCCACGAATTTGGATAGTCGGGGTTTCACGTTGTATTAAGGTTTGGTTTACGATCCACCATTTCAACCGGTTTTCCCATGGAGGGGAGTTTGTCATCAATAGTAGGTTTATCTAGAAGGATAGCGCGTTCCTGTTCCGCAGGGCACATCTTCTAAGTTTGTTACACAAAACGTAAGGTAAACGGAAACTTTAACTGAGTCAGGAGGTCTAAACGGTAGGAGGCGGTTCCAATACGCCCCAAGATTTTCAAAAGGATCAATATTGCGGATATGACTTTCCTTGATTTCTCGAAACGGGTTACACCTTTCCAAGGTGCGGTTTTTCAATGTTACGCGGTTACTGACTTTGAACTTGAGAGATTTTCATCTAACCTCGGTATAACTCCTTTGGTGATTACAGGTTGTCTTGAGCCCTTCTCGGACTTGAATTATCTCAACGGTTATTTCTCAAATGATTTCGAATTTGATGACTTGCTTGTCACCTACTTTGGTCCAATGAAATAGGAGAACAACACTGGTGGTGATGTAAGGTTTCGAAAGGTGCAGCATTAATACACGAGTGGTAACTACTGTGCCAAAGGAGACAACTAAAGGTAACAATACAAGTTTGTAACATGTCTTTCCAAGATTTAAATCGTAAGTTTGTTTGGTCCGTTGGTTTGTGGATGATACGCGGTACTCATGTTTGGACGAGTCCCCGAGGTTCCTTGTAAGGCATTCTGAATTTAGAAGTGAGACGAGTATTTCGATTTTGAAATTTTAATGGAGATGGCACACCGTGCCGAACTAGAATTTTTTTTTAAAACACGTTTGAACAGGTTTCGTTTCTCAAGAGGTCCGCTCCGTGGAAGATCTATCGGTTTCTGAAAATGTTTGTTAGGATTATTCGCCCTCGTAGCGAATACTAATAATACATGAAGAGTCTCTCTCTCCGTTGAGGATTTAGATAAAAAGGTTTACTCATACGAAAGTATGAGCGAAAAAGATGCGAGTGAAGTGAGAACTTAGAATAGGATGAGTTTACACCTTGAGGTGGCCATATCATGCATCTAGTGGCCCTGAGTTAAGGCTTGGAAGGGGAATGAGATAGTACGCATAGTTGTATAGTTCGGGGTTGAGTAGTAGTTGGTCATATCAGGAGCATAAGGACGATAAGTCAAAGAAGAGTAAAGTATCCTTGGATTGTGTGTTATCTTAAGTTCCAGTAATATCAGACGGTAACGGGGAAATAACAGAGTTATGTAACATGGCACGCGATGACGAGAAGATTGTTCGGATTCATAATCAAGTATTTAAATTTTTCGAGCAAATTAACGAATTTCAGTTTCCTTGATTTCGAGTCGAGAGAGTATGCCCTTCGGGCGTTCAAGTAGAAATATTTCCCATATTTGAGTTCCATTGTGCTAAACGAATTTAGCTAGTAAGGTTTGTGTGAAATAATTACGTTCAAGGTTCGGGCACGGAGAGTTTTAAATTTTTCCCTCAGTGAGTTAACGGGTTTAAAGGTCGTGCAACACGAGAAAAGTCAGAAATGAATCTTCGGTAATAACCGGAGATTACGTGTGGTTCCGATTACGAGAGTTTCCCAATTACGTGTGGTTCCAATTACGAGATGTATTGAAATACCTTGAACACTATCAACAGGGTCTAGAAATTGGACTTCGTTTAACCAGAATTCTCGCTTGGAGCATTCGGCATAGAGTTGCTCTTTTCTCAAGAGTTCGAGCGTAAGACGGCGATGTCGTTCGTTTTCTCCTTTACCTGAATAGGTTTAGACATCATCTATAAATACGATAACCGATTCATCTAGATAAGTTTACAAACGCGGTTCAGGAGGCCTATGAATACGGTCGGAGGCCTAGATAATCGAATGGTACTAAAAGAAATTTACAACTATCGTAGCGAGTTCTAAAAGCGGGTTAGGAGACATCTTCTCCCTGATCACTCAATTGATGATAACCGGAACAGAGGTCGGTTTGGAATATACGCGAGATTCATGTAAATAATCATGAGGTCATGGATACGAGGAAGAGGGTATCGGTTTTCAACCGAAAGTTACTTAGTTCCAATGATCTATACATAATTGTAGGGAAACATTTCTCCTTAACGAATAGGTTTGGAGCTCCTTAGTTCTATAGGTATCAAGTCAAAATTCAAATTATCCACTCAATAAGATTAACGTATATCCTCCGATAAAATTTATAGGTACACAATATTTTCCGTTAGTCACTTAAATTGCCTAAGTAATATCTAGGGGGAGTGGTGAAATGCAAAGGGTAGGCTCCAAAGCCTCGGATTTAAAACATTTTATCGGCACCCGAATCGAATAATTATGAAACATAAGAGTTGTTGAGAAGAAACGTACCCGTGACTAGTCCATCGTCGTCTCGGGCATCCTAGGCATCGATGTTGAGAGTCCAACGGCGTGCGTTGGGGTTGGTTTCTTCGTTGGACATGCATTCCTAAAATGACTCGGTTGGCCACATTCGAAACAAACACTCGTTTTTGGTACATTGGGCCCCTTTTTAGCAACGGGGGCGGTACTTTTACAAATATGGGCCACATGGCCACTTCTTCGACACCTGGTGCAAAATGGTTTACCACATTCGCCCAAATGATGCTTGTGGCACTTGTTACAATAAGGTAGGTTTCCGGCATACCCCTTCTTGCCACCGGGGGTGGAAGGCTTCTTGGCGAAGTTGTTGTGGGTGTGGTTGCTTGATGGAGAGGCTTCCCATTTTCTTTTGTTGTTACTCGGTTAGTCCTCGGCCGTTGGTGCCGGCGCTTCAATTTCATTCACCGTTTTTATAGATTGGCGGGCCATCGCTAAAGCCTCTTGTAGGTTAGTGGGTTTGGATGACATTACCCCGTGTTGAATGCTCTTTGGGAGGCCATCCATGTAAAGTTCAACTCTTAGGGACTCGGGAGTCATGAGGGTCGGACAACTTATGGCTAGTTCGGCAAACCATTGATTATAAGCTTCGAGGTCATTCCCGACCATTTTTAAATTTCTCAGCCCCTATTCGAGCCTTCGAGTCTCGTCGCTTGGGAAGTATTCGGTGATCATTCTTTCTCTTAATTCGGTCCAGGAGAGTTTGTGGGCTTCATCGATACCCACCGATTGTATGTACGTGTTCCACCATGAGAGAGCAATACCGGTGAGAGTGTAGGTGGAAAACTTGACCTTATCTTGGTCCCGACAACCGCTTTTGCTAAAAACAGATTCTGTTTGTTCGAACCATCGGGTGAGAGCAACCGGTCCCCCGGTTCCATCGAAAGTGGGAGGATTGTACTTCATGAAGTTTTTGTAGGAGCAACACTCGCTTGGATTACCGGCTCCACGATTGTTGTGGTTGGAAAAGTGATCGGCTACGGCCGTACCCACGGTGGTGGTTATCATTCGTTGAAGAGCTTGTTCTAGAGTTTCGGGAGGAGTATCGTGTTGGTCTTGGTGAGCCATTGTTCCTTCATGACACAAGAATACCGTTGATTAGTATTATCAATAATACTAATCGTGATATGAAATCAAGATAAAGAGAAAATTTTCCTTGACTCGCCTTAAATTCTTTATGTCAAAATGTCGGAACGTTCATATGAGTCACCGTAATATAATCCCGGAAATTATATTACCCTAATTCATATGTGTATTCGACATTATTTCACAAAGTCAAGGTGGCGTGTCAATCAAATTAAACAACGTGAGATCAAGATGAAGCAAGAGTTAGATATGAGTAGAAACGTTCGAGTATAAATGCACAAATAGTCAAGTAATTCCTACTTCAAGTCTATATGCCGGTTGTAGTCTAGATTCACTAATGTACCCTATGACTCGGGGTTGACACCAATGAATTCTGAATCCCTACAACCAAAGCTCTGATACCATCTGTAGCGACCCGACCAAATCTTCATTGACGGCGCCGACTACTTAGGTCCCATTGCGTGGTCGTAAGTCTTTAAAATGACGTTTGACCAAAGATATGTCGTGTTCCTTTCAAAAGTAAAGATTTGTTTCACAGTTTACAAGAATTGTTCATCCAAAAGTTTCGTTACAAAGTTATAAGTACAAAGGAAACCTATGCAACACAGTTTTAAATAAAGTCAAAAGACGCTCCATGTAGGCACATATACTCGACATCCAATGCAAGTATCAAATAATGAGCGGAAGCATGTTTCACATATCGTTCAAAGACCTGAGAAAAACATAGAAATCTGTCAACGAAAACGTTGGTGAAATCATAGGTTTAAATAAGTAAGTGAGTAAAAGTAAGTCGAACCACAAGATTTGCAACATTGATAAAAGTAATACATTCTAAAAGTTAATATTCACGAGCACCCAATTATCAAGGCTTAACGTTTCCTTCCATAGTACCCCATCACAATAGTGTTAGAACATACACTGTTTCCCGAAAATATATTTCATCCGAATAACGGTAGCGAACCGTCCGAATGAGGGTTTGTCAAACCCATATGGCCATACAACATAAGTTCACGCCTACACTTACACCCTGCAAGTGTAACTAATGATAATCGAATTGAGGATTTTGTTCTAAACTCGTATGTAGAATGTTTGTTTTCTTGTACTTGTGTTCACTTAGTTAAAAGGTAACGTTTATGTTTTCTCATCCCAAAAGTAAGTTCAAAGAATAAAAAGTGGGACTATGATCTCACCTTGAGTGCAAGAGTAAAAAGATACTTCAACAAGTAACGTGCAAAGTACAAACGCTAGTCTTGACCTAGACAAATAGGGTTGTATCAATAACGGTAAACACGATCGGTTAAAGATGTTCAATTAGTCCTATGGCTCGTTACGACTCGATTATATAGCATGTGAATCAAATTGTCAAGTTTCATGCAAGATACAAGTAAGGAATCATGTTAGAAAAATTGCATAATCATTTGGTTAAGTTTGACAAAAAGTCAAACTTGGGTCGGGTCAAAGTCAACGAAAAAGTCAACACGTTCGGGTCGGGTCCCGAACTATTTTTATGTGCTAGTTATTCATTTATAAGCATGTTAGAACAAGTTTCATGTGAATCGGAGGTCCATAGCATGGCAAACATTTTTCGTATATTGGACAAGGTGGTCAGAAGCTGGACACGTCTTATGTCGCGCCGCGACAAAGGCTGGCCGCGCCGCGGCATTACACCCGAGCCGGTACCTGGCCAGTTTCAGTTTTCTAAGTCTCAACCCAAAACCTTTTTATGCATAAAACACAAACCGCAAACACTTAGAATGCGTATCTTATATCATTAATCATGTTTTTGAAGTTTTCTTAATCAACCTACGCATCAAAACGAAGCTAGTGATACGAGTAACACAATTAAAACATGGATTTTAACATTCAAACAACATTAATTCATCCAAAAGCAAAGATTAAGCAAACCCATTTTCAAGTTCATGCTAGTTACTCCAAAACAACAAATCGAGCATACAAATCATATATTCATGTTAGACTTGAGCCATAGACACTAATTAACAACTTTATAAATAAAAAACATCAAGAACACAAAATCTAGTAATTTTAGAACGTTACCCAAATGAGATGAAATTGGTATCAAGTTGTAGAGGATGAAGAGAGGATTCCAAATATGTAATTTGTTTTGATGTTAGCTTCCAAATCCGAATTTAGATGATGAATCTTTAGGTTGAAGATTTAGAGAAAATGTGGAAGTATGAGAGAAAAAGGAAAAAGAAAAATAGGAAAAATGAATGGATGAGGAGGGAGTTTGAATCCTTTGACCTAGTCACCCTTTTTGGCACTTTGGCAAGTTTAGTCCCTCAAGTTTGTAGTCGGGTGCGGGAATTAACCGAACGAATTATTTTAAATTACACGAGAGTACGGGAGATATTATAATCCAATAACGAAAATATTAAGAACGCTTGCTAACGGAGGGTACGAATCTAGATACGAAGGATATTAATAAAAAATAAAAAGACGGACGTTAAAATAATTTAACGGAAAAATGCGGGATGTTACACATTGTTCAGTATAGTCATATGTATTTTTACTACAAAATACATTGTGTGAGTTTCATTACTCCCTTTTTATATATATTTTTGGGCTGAGAATACATGCGCTGTTTTATAAATGTTTTACGAAATAGGCACAAATACTAAAACTAATTCTATGTGGGTTTAAACCAGAAATATACCCTTAGCTTGGTAACATTAAACTACTTGTCTATGTACGGTATGCGAGAATCTTAAAGATAGATCTTTTGGGCCTGACAAACCCCATCCTGACTATGGGATGCTTTAGTACTTCGAGATTATTTTAAACACACCTGATCTGGTGTACTTCAGAGGGTAAAACAGGAACGTTAAGGCTTGTTACCGGGTGCCTACAACTTATAGAATACTTTTATACACTTGCGAGTGTACATATATTTATAAACGGAAATCTTGTGGTCTATTAATATATTAAAATGATTGTTATGATAAACCTATGAACTCACCAACCTTTTGGTTGACACTTTTAAGCATGATTATTCTCAGGTACGAATTAAGTCTTCCGCTGTGCATTTGCTCAATTGAAAGATATTACTTGGAGTCATTCATGACATATTTAGGTCAGTACCTCGCAATGGGACCAAATGTTGAAGACTTCATCCAGGAGGATTAGGACGGGTCGTCACACCTGTCTTGCGATCTTCCCAATACCAGCCGGGCCATGTTGGTGATTGCTCATTGAGAGCTTTTAATTTCTTTCAACATATGTGCCCATTTTTACTTCTTCTTGGGAGTGAGCTTTGACAGATCATATACGAGAGTTCCCTTTTATTTGTATAAGATTTGATGATGTTTTCGTATTGCAACCATAGGTTGTTAGGGTTTGCAACTGCTATACATGTAGCTTTCATGCTGATTAAAGAAATAAACTGCGTTTGTCCCTTGTCTTGAAATAAACTTCTATGCATTGTATTGGTCACGTATACACTTGACGTATTGCATCTACTTTTGTCGTTATTTGCATTGACACGCTGTTTTGGGAGAATTCTTGTAGCTATGGAGTTATCCGTGAATTCCCTTGACTCTTAGTTTTACGTTTTTAAGGTAAAAACTTGTCGTGATATGATCATTCTCCGAGTGTAATGTCAACTATGATGTCCACGGAGATTTCCTTTTCAAAGAGTTCTCTCCCAGATATGTTGGGATTTGTTTTTGTCATATCTGTTGATAAAAATGTGAGCTGCTCGGGTCCGAGTTCTCACAGCTTTCACCCCTTTTTCTTGTCTTTGATTTAGGGAAAGCAGAAGGTCATGGCCTAGGAGTCCATTGCTCGAGATTTGTAAGTGACGTTGAAGGCAGCTTTCGGAGAGTCTGACCGTTCATAGTCCGAGCTTCCATCTTTCCTGGAAAAGATGCATGGCTTCATTGTCTGCAGCGGGGCCACTTGGTTTGTTCTTGTAGCTATCGGCGCATATGATACGTTTAAGGTTATACGAAGGCACTATCTCGGATTCGACTTTCTTCTTAATTTATGCATCGAATCTCCTCGTGCTATGGAGGGGTACCTGCTTCGGTACATTCCATTTGTGCCGCAAATTGGTAATGCGGGAGATGTACCTTAATCATTATCATATACTTCTATTAGTTCGTATGTTCCAATGCTTTTTTTTCGTCTCAATGTTGAGAGTGTCTAGGTTGACCCGAGAGGCCACCCGAATATTAGTCTTCCGGGGACCAAATGTTCCGGAGGGGCACACGATCATGAAGTATTCAAAACCTTCCTCAGCCATAGACAGAGGGGGGCAGGGGTAATTGCCTTGTTCTTTTAACCCAACTTTCCTTTTTGTTGTAATTTATCTCATGCCTTTTTTATTTTTGCAGCTGTCGCCGGGCCTTTTACTCGTGCTGGGGCAATCGAGACAGAGTTCATTGATTTGGGTTTCGGAGAGGCCTGGAATGTTGGCTAAATGTCGCCCGGGGAACTGTCAATGACCTGGATAGCCAGCCGAAGTCTGCTCATGGAGGGTGTTCCCAGGGAACTGCTGAGAAGGAGAAGGATAAGGAGGTATCCTCTGCTGTCCTAATGAAAGAAATGGCCACAGAGGAGCGTAACAATTGCAGGGTGGTTCCCCTTCCATGCCGTTAAGTTGATGCAGAAACATCACATTAGCGGTATCGTCCCCTTGCATCCGGAAATTACCGGGGAGGTGAATTCAGCCGCCGCGCAAGAATGTCAGGCTGCTCAAAAGGCCTTGACGGAGATCCGATTTGGTAGTTTTGGGGATCTTTGTTCCAATGATATTACAACTGTGCAGCAGCTCTTGGACTTTAATTTTTAATTTGTTGTATTGCTCATTGTTACATATTTTTTGAAGTGGTTTGTAATGAAACGTATGTAATTAATGAAAGTTTCGTTTCAAGTGTTTCGAGTTGAATTTTTCTTCAGTTTAACTAGTTCATATCTTCGTATGTATGCCTATAATACATTTGTGTTAGTTTTGGCGTGTACACCGTGCAATCACGTGTGTTTATGTCATCTACTCATTGGCCGTTTATCAGTATAAACTTGTACCGATGAGGGCTAGGCAATCACCTCTTAAGGGGGTATAAAACAACGTGCATGGGGCTTATGTGGATGCCGGAATCCGTTTTGCCGCTAGCCGTTTATAACTGTTTGAACATTATTGTGAATAACATAATGACAAAGTTATCACAAACTGTAAAAAGCTTTTTATTAATTCCTTGAAAAGGAAAAACATACATCAGTTCTTTTATTACAAGAAAAAGACAAAAATCAAGATGATCGTGAGTTGAGGTGATCAATTTCAATCATGGTATCTATCGAAACCTCAGTTACTTCATTCAGCCACTTTCGTTTTCCTCAACCGCTATCTTGTCTCGGTTGGAGCTCTCGTGACTTTCGGTCCTTGAACATTTGAGTGTCAGATTTAAAGGTTTTAACCTTTTCACGCACACCATTAAATGATTTCTCCCACTCTGACCGGCGACGTCGGTCGGCAATTGCCTTTTCTGCCTTAAGAAGCATGTCTGAACTTCTGCTACCGGGGTGTGCCGTCGGGGAGAAAAGGGTTAGCCGTTTGAGGATAGAAACACGATCTTCCTCCATGACATGTGGTGTCCTCCATGATTCAGCGTTTTTGCCTGTCTTGAATGACTTCATTACCGGGAAAAGGGTGCCGGGTGGATTTAACCGTTACCACGCCTTCCCGAGTTGGGAGCTTGAGTATGCCATGAGCGGTTGACGCTATGGTGCCAAACTTCTTGAAGAATTGTCTTCCTAATATCATATTTATGCCGGTCACGAATTTAACGACCTAAAAGTCGATGACCTCACTACGGAGGTAGGAATGTGTGCCTACCATCACCGTTGCTTTGAGTCTTCCTATGGGTTCTTCAGTAGAGCCCGCAAATCCAGATATAATGGCGTTGGAGTGCCTTATTTTTCTACCGACATATTTTGGGAGTTGGGAAAGGCAATGGGCGTACAAGACATCAACCTCACTCCCAGTGTCAGTGTACATTTCTTGGACACGAAATCCGTCTATCAGGCAGTCAATCACCACAGGTTCTTCTCGAGCGTATCGTGTCGGTAACCTAGGGAATGTGATTGTCGCGTCTCTCTAGGGGTCGAGCTCATCTTTTTCGATACTAATCATGTTGATTACAAGTTTATCTTTCGCCTTCTCATGTTTCTTACAGTCTTCCTTCTACTAACTGAATGTTTTGTTGGGGTCGGCCTTCTTGAACTTCCGTCCTGACAACAAGTGATTGAGTTCGCCTGCTTTAATTTTGGCAATGATTTCGCGTATCAACACCTTGCATTCATCGGTGTCGTGGTCGTTGTTTTCGTAGAACTCACAATACTTGTCTGACTTTTGGCCGTCACGCTTTTCCAGTGGTGCTGGAGGAGTAAACTTTGCCTTCACGAGTTTCGTTAACAGTATCTCCCTTGGAGTTTTGGAGAGGCTGTCGATTAGAGACCCTTTGTCATACGGCTTTCGGCTGCTCTTGTCATGCCTATGGCTGTCATGACTCTTACCGTGACTGTTGTGGCCTTTGTGATGGCTTTCGCTGTGCCTGCTGCTGTCGTGACGGTGCCTGCTATCGCTTCTTCTTTCCTCTTCTCTTTTCTTTTCGTCCCGGTGATACCCGACTTGTCTTTCCCTTCCAGAGTGTTAGTACTGCCTCGCTACCGTCACTGCATCTGCAAATGTACTCGGGATGTTCCACCGGAGTTCAGAGACAAGTGACGGGTGTGCATCTTTATCCAAGCATGATATGAATCCGAAAATCTTCTATGTTTCCGGGAGTCGTGGTATTTTTTGACACTCCAGCATTTACCTTGTAATGAAGCTTTTAATTTTCTCTCCCTGGTACATTGGTATTTCGTGAGCATACAGGTGCGTATATGTGTGTCGGCGGAGGTTTTGATATTGCATGAGGAACTTTTCTCGCAAGTCTCATCGCTCTAATGTTGGGTTTTCATGGCGCCCTCGAAGATTTGCAGGAAATCATCCGGGTCGGTGGTGCCATTGTACACCCCCAAAGTGACCTGTATGACGATGTTAGTGTAAAAACCCGTCCTAATCCATCCGGACGAAGTCCATATCGATTATAAATGATTCACAACAGTTGAATACATCGCAAGGTACTTGACCTCTATATGATACATTTTACAAACATTGCATTCGTTTTTGAAAAGACAATCTTTCATTTCAACGAAAGTTGACGTCATGCATACCATTTCATAGTATATCTAACTATAATTAACTTAATAATAATCTTGATGAACTCAACGACTCGAATGCAACGTCTTTTGAAATATACCATTAACGACTCCAAGTAATATCCCTAAAATGAGCAAATGCACAGCGGAAGATTTCTTTCATACCTGAGAATAAACATGCTTTAAAGTGTCAACCAAAAAGTTGGTGAGTTCATTAGTTTAACATAAATACTCATTTCCATCATTTTAATAGACCACAAGATTTTCATTTCTCATAAATATACGTCCCATGCATAGAGCAAAAATATCATTCATATGGATTGAACACCTGGTAACCGACATTAACAAGATGCATATATAAGAATATCCCCTATCATTCCGGGAAACCCTTCGGACATGATATAAAATAATTCGAAGTACTAAAGCATCCGGTACTTTGGATGGGGTTCGTTAGGCCCAATAGATCTATCTTTAGGATTCGCGTCAAATTAGGGTGTCTGTTCCCTAATTCTTAGATTACCAGACTAAAAAGAGGCATATTCGGTTTAATAATTCAACCATAGAATGTAGTTTCGATTACTTGTGTCTATTTCGTAAAACGGTTATAAAAGCAGCGCATGTATTCTCAGTCCCAAAAATATATATTGCAAAAGCATTTAAAAAGGGAGCAAATGAAACTCACGCATATAAATATTGTAAAACAGTTAATAAAGCATTTGCATGTATTCTCAGCCCAAAAACGTAAAGAGTAAAAGGGGCAAATGAAACTCACCTAATATATTTTGTAGTAAAAATACATATGACTATATTGAACAATGCAGGGTTGTCCTTGGATTCACGAACCTATACCATTTGTATATATATTAAAACATATACTTGTAATCGAATAAATATATATTATTATTAGTGATTTAACTTTTATATTATTAACTTATATATTTTTTTTCATTATATTATTAAATGTATTCTTTTTTTTATATAAAAAGCATTAATATATTTAAGTTATGTACGTTAAATCTATTTTTATATATATCATTTGTTTGTTGAAACTAGTATTTGTAATAATACTAAATTAATATTTGTAATGGTAAAAACGATAATACTTATTATTACTAATAATAATGTTAATAGTCTTAGTGATAAATATAATGATATAATAATAACTATAAAAATATTAATCTTTACTGTTAATGATAGTTTTAATACTAAATTTTTATAATAATGATAAT